>NC_137458.1:40213751-40813751 GCF_964235325.1 Thermobia domestica
ATCATAATAATGTAACAGGATGATTTGTAACTTTTTTTTTTTTTTACTGTTATGACACAAGGTTCAACACTCAACTACCAACAACAGTGTGGCTGGCTAAACACAGTGTGACAGAATATTGCACTGATTGGTGAATAACCCTTCCCTTCGTTTTATTTACAGCACGCAAAGTCGTCAGGCACTAGCTTTCCTTATCCGTACACTAATTTGTTCACTTCCCTGTTCACGTAGTCCTTCCGTATCATCACTGAATACAATTTGTGCGGGAATTTTGGGTCTGAACATTACCTCCTGTGTCATTTATTCTGAAAATTGGATTGATCAGAATCATACTCACTTTTTTCATTTACAAATGGGATCAGCATACTGGTTACGGAGGATTCCCGATACAGAAGCATGACTTTGGGTACTACGGCGTGAAAGTTAAGGTAATGCGGTCAACGTAAGCACGAATTTTGTCTTACCTATAGTATCCTTGGGCCTATCTGGATTTAGCTTGTTCGCAATGAATCCGAAAGTCGTCCCCTTAAGCTTATTTTCTGAGGCCAGAAGGCTGATTCTTTCATCAATTCCACTGTTCACCACACTTGCAAGTAAGGGATAATCTAATTTGTAAGTAGAACACGGCTGAAAAACTTAATGCTACCATCACGCCTCTGAGTATTTTTTGGTGATTTTTCATGTCATCACATGCCCATGTTTCCATTTGAAAATTTTGACTTGCAACCAACATAACGAATTCCACGATGGTGACATTTTGCCAGTGTTTCAAAAGTATTCCGTTATCCGCAAAAAATGTAGGTTTTATCTCCTTTATACACACATTTTCGTGTTGGTCCCGTGGTTCTATTATTGTAAACCCTACACAAAATACGCAATGAAATCTGCATCCCCCATTATAAAGTGCATGTGCGAAAAAAAAAAAAAATAAATAAAAATAAAAATAATAATAATAATAATAATAATAATAATAATAATAATAATAATAATAATAATAATAATAATAATAATAATATTATAGAATGAGTAGATAAAAATACCGCTGCTATAATGACATTTCATAATAAAAACTGTTACTAAAACTAAAACTTACCACCTATACTTCCTTGTAGGACCTGAATCACTACTATGGTTGCCAGTTCTTGTGTTTAGGGATTCATCAATTTTATTCTGTTTCGCTTTCGGAACGTCATCTTTACTTGTCTTCGAAACATTGGGATCTCCTGTTTTACATTGTTTACATTTATCTTCTTTAGCACCTGTGAAGATGATTTTTTTAAATAAAATAATGAAATATAGAAAAATAAACCAATTTATAAAATGTTCTAACAAAAAGTACAACATACGAAAACACAAGCTTACTACAGAAATCTGACACAATCCATACTAGGTATGTATTCTGAATTTCAATCTCTGGTTTCGTTCAATGACCAGCTCTTTAACGTAAAATATTATTTTGCAACATTCCATAATCTAAGACAAATCATTTTCAACTGCACATTACAAGCTGGGTTATTCCACGCTGTATTATCCAGCCCAAATCCAACTGTTCATCCACCATCTTACATTTCTATGAAATGTAGTACCTATCTATATGAAAGTACTAGCAGCGTTCACCCCGCTTCGCTGGGGTCACCCCGGAACGCAATAAACTTTGTTACTTAGATAATTTTTACTTTTTCGCTTTCAAGTGATATGATAAAAACCATAGAAGAATGGAGTAAATGTTAACATTATATCGCCTGTCATTTATGTTAACCCGCCGAGTGACACGGTCATGTGGGTTGCATATAAATACGGTTAGATTTAGCTATGATGAGCTAACAAAGGATTTGTACGTTATGGACACTTGAATGGTCAATTATCTCAAGACACTGGTAATTGAAAATTAAAGTGATATGATAAAAACCATCTAGGGTCCAAATATTAATAACCCCCCAAAAATGAAAGAAATTGGTTCAGCCGTATTAGCGTGATGAGCTAACAAAGGATTTGTACGTTCTCTTTTATATATATAGATAAGAACGTTACTTTTTATTTTTCCAGTTATCTATAGTTCATTTCCGAAAAATTACTATACTTTGAGGTTTCGCAAACGATTCGTGAAAAGAGATAGGTTTCTCTTAAATTACGCAACACAAAGAAGTGATTGAACCAAAGTATTGAAATTCACTCACTTACTGAAAATTTTATGAGAAATTCGAAAAGGTGGTATAAAACGATATCCTAATTTATGGAACATCTGTCCGAATGAAAGTTCACTTTAAAACGTATATCATGGATGTAGTTATATTTCAAAACAGCGCACAATTTCCCCTTTGGGAATTAAAACACATGGTTGGTTGTTTTCTGTTAGCAATCTAATTTTCATTACCTAAATTAAGAAACGTTTTATTTTGTTTTGTTTGGAAATAAGTGCAACAGACTGACACAGATGTGGTTTCAGAGCATGTGCCTTTCATTCGGAAATTACAGGTTCATACCTCAAGTTCCTTAACGTAATATGTGAAAAAATAAAATAAAGGTTCTTATATTTCCCTCTAATTGCTGTGTACCACGTTCCACTAAAATTTGAGATGGGGGAAGGAGGAGTTAACACTCTAGGGTAATGTGGAGTCCTCTAAAATACAATCAAATCGAACAGATGCACGATAAGCAGGGCTTGAAAAATCCACTCGCCAGTGGCGAGTACTGTTTTACATTTGACGAGTAAAGTCCGATCAATCAAAAACGTGAATTCAAGTCACTCGTTTTTTTATTTGTAAGAGACATGCCAATAAACAAAATAAAGAATATATTGATATGTTTACTGTGTCGCAAATTGATTTTTGCTTACTTTTATAAACAATGTGACTGCAAAATGGTCTGGCTAGCAGATTTTTTGGCTGGTAAGTACTTGCAAGATTTTTCAAGCCCTGACAATAAGGTTTTCTTTATGTATTACAGAATTTACTTATTAATATACGTACTTGTTCCAGCAGTTTTCTTCTTGTCCCAACTTGTTGGAAAAGTTGCGCGAGGCTGTCCAAGTACAACTGATGCACTCCGACAGACATGTTTCACACGGGGACCTTTGAGTTTCAATCGTTGACACTTTTTACGCTTCGACCCTCGTTTAAGTTTCCTCACTTTCTCAACCCTATTTCCCTTCTTTGGTTTATTGCTGTTCATGGACCTCTTGTTAAACGGATCTTAAAAAGAAAATGAACATGAGAAAAATACAATGAAAATGACAAAATACAATCAATGAAGTATACTGTACTTAAAACCAGCAGATTATTTCTACAACCTTTTCTACAAATAAGAAGTTAGTTCATTTCTGCACCATAAAAACTTATTGTGCAACAAAAGTATATAACGAATATCTTGAAATATACAAAATATCTAGTATACTCTTCTTTATTAAATTACATACAGTGCGGCAATTAGGAAACGAGACTTGGTTTTTTTCAGGACAAGTTATTTTGGCACAGAAGTTTTTCATAGTGGTGAACCTTGCATATGATCATGGGAATATACAGAGAAATCTTCTGCTCGGCCAGTCACTAGTGTGGCATGGCTAAGTATAAACTAAGAATTTATAGAAAATCGATTTTCTTTTTGCGCAAACGACTAGTGTATAGACTAGTGTTGTAATACCACGTCGCTATTTCGACAATTGCGCAAAATTTAAATATCGAATTCTGTGCGCGCTTAGAGAAAACTCCAACGGAAACATCTGAGATGTTGAGGTTTATGGGGTTTGATGTAATAAGGGCGTAAGCGAGTTTACGCCCTTTTAGCATCAAACGCATTTGTGGTTTTTGCCATGATTGTTTTGCCTCCTGGTAAAATTTCAATTCAATATCGGAATAAAATGCTGCATATTACATTGTTTTATGTAAGAAAAAACACTACTTAAATTTTCAACATTGTTTTTCTCCAAATGCATGTTTCAGACGCCCTTATTGCATCAAACTTCTCAATTGCTTTTCTCGTTGCCCGAAATGCAAGTCTCAAAGTAATATCAGACGTCGTGAGGATAAATAAGGAAACTGTTCACCAAATAATAATGGAAGCTTTATGCAAGATTCATGCCCCATTCCTTAACGGAGAAGCAGAAACTGTAAGGAACGCATCACTGCACTCGCGAGTGTTAGACCCAAAAAAGTGCTTGCATGTTACCGCATCCCACATATTTGCCACACACGCCTCCTTGTGATTATTTTCTTTTCTTTAAATTAAAAGCGTCACTGAAGAGTTGTTTTTAGATGATCCTTCATTGTTAAAAAAAAAATATTCGTTTAGGAGCTGAAGAATAAGAAACTACTACCTAAGCAGCTCCATGATTATGCTCCGAGGCTGAAGGTGGAGGTGATGATGATAATGACAGAAATGGTGGCATGAAAAAACTGGGAGAAAGCCGACAAAACCCACGCATGCGGTGTTCATTCACCAAAGCCTTATGAAAACAGCTGGAAAAGAACCAGGGATCCCACGTACTAGAATGAGCATTCTACCAATGATACATCCCGCGATGTTGCGATGATTTCTAAACGACTGATCTACTAAAAGCAGTGAAAATAGAACCTACAGAATTATTTCATAGGCAAAAGTTATTTACGAGTACTAGTGTCTCCTTGTGGCCAACTGACTTAACGCACTTTCTGTGTATATTTGCCAGGTTCAATCGCCAGTGGGAGTATTGCCCTCGGATAAAACCCCACGTAGTAGTTAGGACACCATTTTCGGTCGTGTCGTCTCAAATAGCCTTACTATTGAAAAAGAAAGGATATTAACCTCTCGTGTTCGGATTTCCTGATTCGATCCCAGCTCTCGTCCAATGAACTTTGTGGCAGACAATGTGCGTGGGTTTTCTCGTTTCCGTTTACTTCCTTCATTCCACCATTATCATCCATCACTGTCTTCCTTAGGCCTAGTGTACAATTAGACAAACTTTTTTTTTTTTTTTTAATTCCAATCAATCAATTTTAAAAGGAACAAAATAGCAAGTGAGATTAATATAGTTTCAGAATCAGAAGTCAGTGACATGGACATTACGATAAACAGGAAGCTACCTGCATCTTTCAAAATTGAATAATATTAAGGCAGACAGAACTGAAGAAATAGAAGACAGTAAATAGAAGGGTATTACTAATTTATTTACAGGTACAATCAGATTTACGAAGAGGAAGCCTGACTGACTAAATACAGGATGGGAAACCAAAAAACTACATGGCCTCTAAATTATATGAATTTAATCTTAAAACTGGAAGTGAGAGATGTACCTGATTTTAATAGGTGAAAAGGTGAAGATGGATCCTTTACTTGGAGTGCTAAATTATTATTATTATTATATTAATCTTGTTCATGTTTCTTTCCACCTTATGACATTTTTGGTCTAGAATTTAGATACTGAAACTGAAATCTATTACTTTCGGTTTCAAACGGGACAGGATAAGACAGAGATACAAACACCAAAAACTAACTTACGGGGATGATTCAGAAAGTAATGCCTCCAAGCCAACTACTTGGCCAATAGTACTGCAAACATTATGAACTGTTTATCTTTAATGCACTGATGTTTAAGCTATAGAATGTCTCTTGTTTCACCTTTCTATCTTCTCGTTCCAGAGTAATAGAGCAATTCATAGCATCCAGTGCTGACGTCCGGTTGAAACAACGGACTATCATTTAATTTATGACTGCGGAAGGTTTGCGTCCAGGAACATTCATCGCCGGCAACGAGTCGTGGATACACCATTACGACCTGGAAACTAAGGGTCAATCGATGGAGTACTGCCACACATCCTCTCCTCCGCCAAAAAAATTAAAAGTTGTCCCGTCTGCTGGGAAAAGTGTTGACATTCTGCCTTACCCTGCCTATAGTCCGGATCTTGTGCCCTGCGTCTTTTGGCTCTTCCCCAAACTTAAGGTTCACCTTAAGGGCCAACGCTACACTTGTGACGCAGAGGTAGAAGCAGTAGTTCGGCAATGGTGTTGCCAGCAGCCACCACAATTCTTCACCGACGGCATGAAAAACCTTGTTTCGCGTTGGTGCAAGTGTGTTGCCCATAATGGGTACTATGTCGAAAAATGATGCCACCATTTGTAACTGATGCCACCATTTGTTGCTTCCCACTGATACATGTATCGCTGCTATCTGTCAAATACAAAGGTATTACCTTGGGGAGGCATTACTTTCTGAATCACCTTCGCATATAAGCAGGAACAGGTAAATCCTAAGAAATTGAGGAGGTCTATAACAGTGCTTGTACTTAGAAAGAACTAAACAATAGTACGTAATTATCAATAAATATGTCTACTCCCAATACAGCCTTCTATGCTGTCTAATGGCTAGCACACGATCCTTTTGTGCACGGTGTTCCGGTGCGAGAGCCTTAAATTTGAACACATTACGGTGGTTCGGATTCCATCTTTAACTGTAGGTCCCTGTCTAGTATAGCCTCGGTGTTGGGAAGGGACGTTTCTCCCCAACCAACCTACTTGTTGCCAATATATTACAAGATATCATCCGTCGTTCTTCTTGAACAAACATCAACTTACGTAGAATAAAGTGGTTTCAGACGAAATAGATCAACGTTGGAACAGCTATTTCGTATCTAACAGATATCTAAGGAAATCCAGTGACTTTCGCTTCGTATTATGAAACTACAGTATAGGAAAGGACTCAGAATTTCGGGATGGTTCAAAGCTTTTGGCATGGAGGTCCAAATTATATTAAAATTTGTACAAAAGCACCTCTAATATAGGGTTAAATTTACAGAAAGGTCGTTATTTCGGGGGTAAGGGACGATTCCGGACCTCCACGACCTACCTCCTGCGTAAATCCCTGCTACAGTGCATTACAAAATTATATGAATTCAATCTTGCATTTTCGATTCCAACAGAGATAAGACAGTAGATATCTATTCTTGGGACGTTAAATCCATTATCAAGAACAATTTTCTCGCTAATTGTTTTAACTTGACTTGATACCTGTCAACAGATGGACGATGACAGAGTCGTTCTCTAAAATACGTATAGCATAGTTTGGAAGTCTTAAGAAAAACGGAATATGACGGTATAATTTACCAAATATTCTTAGATTTTAAGAAAACCTGAATCTGGGATTCCCAAGGAATTCATGAAATTGCTGAACACATTTATATATACTAAAAAATAATAAACTGAAACAAATGTTGTACGACCTGAAGCTGTGAGATGCCTTATCTCCATTAATTTTTTAGCTTTTTCGAGTACGCGATTAGAACAATAGATAACGAAGAATTAACACTCAAATGGCAGATGATATCAAGATCGGTCCGAGAAAACGAGTTGCTCCCTGATAATATGTAGCGAAATCGATCTACAAAGAATGTACACAAAATACATGCTGACAAGTGAAAAACGGACACAGGACTAACGGAAAAATCTTATTATTACGTAACACCTAAAAAAAGAATGCGCACAAACGCTCATTGTCACCAATTTTGTTTAATCTGCATACTGAAGAAGCAATAAAAAAAATCAAGGACACATTTAGAGCTTATGAATAACTATTCACGGACAAAAAAACACACGCTTATATTTGCGGGCAATGTCGTGCTGTTGGCATTGAGAAAAAATTAAAGGCAAGTCTAAATGGAATGCAACAGAGCTTCGTAGCAATTTTAATATGACGATTAATAAAATGAAGTTATGAAATACACAAGGAAAGAAATAGCAAGAAATATGAAAGATCAAAATAGGGCATGACCTGATAGAAGATGTGCACGCATTCTCTTGCCTAAGAAGTAAAATAACAAGCGAAAACAAATGCAAACAAGATGTAAAATCCACTCAGGCGAAGACATTCGAAAGAAAGTTTCTAATAAAAACATCGACATGAAGAAAAGCTGACATCATGTTAGGGGCATATGTTCCTGCAAAGTACTGTAACGGATGCGACCTATCAGGACGTTATGATACAATGATGTGACTCTTCCTTATGCATATGGCTCTAGGTTTCGTTTAATGAACGATAGTGCCCATCCACACAAGGCATAGGTGGCGAAAGAACATTTAGAACACGAGGATGCCAGTGTTCGGAATTGCCACCCATGTTTCGGATTGCAATCTGAATTCCAAACCCCGGATTCTGAATGACCTCTGACACGTGCCTGCGCAAGTGGGATGCATGACCCCAGGAGCTGCTGGGATAATCTTATTTACAGTACAGGAACACGCTATGCAGCCTATATACCAGTTTGTGGTGATCACATCTCATACTGTACGTTCTAGCGATATCAAGCGCGACTGATGTACAATAGACAGGATGAATCTACACAAGATAGGTATCTTAGTCACTACTTGCTGGATTTCTGCGTCATTTGATCTATATAATGTCTGTGTCTCTCTCCCACAGATTAACATCGGTCCTCGTTTTCATTTGAGTATAATTTTAACATTGTGTCGCATAACTTCTGGACACAAGTTTATATTTTGTTTAAAGCTCCAACTGAGCATAGATGTTTTAAAGAAGGCTTTTGGTGAATACGGAGCTCGCATAATTATTAAGAATTTTCATTAATTATCAAGATAGAATTGTAACGGATTCCTTGAAATTCTTAACATGATGTTTTGTATATTGCCCACGATGGATTTAATGTCGTCAGATATTTGGTTAGTGTGGAATTTTAGAAGTCCATACAATTATGGTGGCACACTCTAATTGATCGTCATCTATTAGCTACACTAAAGGAATGACTTAATTTCATTGCGGAATTCAAACTAAAGTGAATAATTTGCGTGGGAGCTTTAGGTCGAAGAGTTAATATCTGCTTCAATTTCACCACTTTTCATACATAATTATGCGACTACTTCTCATAGTAGAATTACTTTTACCCATGCTTAAAATCATAATCTATTTTCTTTGAGTGATTTTAAAGATTTCCATTAAACTTTTTATATTATTAGGTAATATCCATAGTTTTCATTTTAACGCTACAAGCATCTCTGGAAAGTGTTCTATAGCTGCTTCGCTCAAATTTCTCTATCTTCTTGTAAATAATAATATTATTATTATTATTATTATTATTATTATTATTATTAATAATAATAATAATAATAATAATAATAATAATAATAATAATAATAATAATAATAATAATAATAATAATAATAATAATAATAAACCATGAGAGTGAATTTAACATTCTCTGACATGATCGACTTCATTCGGTATAATTTGTATTGTACCAATGATTACTTCGTTCTTCTCAATATACTTCTGAGAATGTCTACAGCATTTGTGCAAACTAAATATATCCAAGAAAAAGAAAATTACAGATCAAGGTGATAATTTCATTCTTTAACTTCTTTATACTGTATGGTAATTTGTTGCGACATTATGTAAAAATCGCTTAATAGGATTACGTGTACTGTTGTTTAATAATACAATTTTTATTTCGATACGAGGAAGTGCAAGATCACTGAGTTACTTATTGAAGCAATTTTGTTGTGTACAATTACCGAGTAAGACGTAAACGCTGTTCCAAGTTTACTATTATTATTATTATTATTATTATTATTATTATTATTATTATTATTTGACAAACCTTTAAAGAAACAATTAATTAAAATTATTAAAGTATAATTTTATTTAATATGAAAAATTACTATATTGAAATCTAAGAGTGGTTCTTGATCAATTTTAAGATTAATTCCAGTATTAAATGTGTGTGTAGGGCCTAATGTATGCTACATAATCGGGAATTTTTATTGTATTAAAAACAGATACATATTGGAATAGAACTGACTCAATTTCTTAACTTTTAAGTCAATAGAAGATACTTTCAAGTCTTACTGTCGTATTTTATCACATATACTTAGCAACAAATGGAAAAATAATCACAAACAAAGGATAGTAGAGCTTGATAAAGAACAATAGCAGTTTAATTATATATTATCAATAGTATTTTGTATTTCATATTGTTTTTAAATAAATATTTCTAGTTGTTAAAAAGTACAAAAATGATTATATGTATTTTATCCGATGTTGCGCTTTTTATCTGCTGTTACTATAGAATATCCAGCACTCTGTTCAACAGTGTTTACTATAACTTACGAAAATATTACTGTGAAAACCCAATTAAAGGGATAAGCTCATAAGTTTAAACGGATCTTTTCTCGAAAAATTGACAAGAAACACGTACTGTCACAAATTTAAGTTCCTACAGAAATTACCAAACAATATATTAGAACTATAATAACGTAGTTATAAGAAAAAACGAAACATCAGCAATAGTAACGCATAAGTGTCAAAAGTTCAACAATAATCACATAACAATCCTTTGTAAAAGCTCTTGATCTCTTGGCTGATGTATAAAATTATGATAACAGGCCCGGTCAAGTCGATCATATTCAGAGATTTAAATGATTTTATTTAGAAAATGAACCGATATTTTGATAGATCTGAAACCGATATTTGATCTCTTTTGTTGAAATTCACTACCGATGTTCCTTCTTCTATATTTTAATCTGATGCACTTGTCCCTCCAATCTGAAAATTTTGTCATGTTTCAGAAATATCTGCGTTTCTTATAGGAGTGACTACAACGAAATATCCAGAATTATATGGATACTGTATCTAGAGGACAGCTTTTAACACACAGATTCGAAATAAAAGACCTGAGTGAACTATGTAGGTAAAATAACTTCTCCCGTTACGAAGTTAAGTAGTTATGCGACTGTTTTCGATTTACGCGCAAGATACATCTTCGGCTAATCCGAGTGATCAGAGAGAAAATAAATAAAGGGGATATATTAAAACCATGGCATTATAGCTTCGGTCGGTCACATGACTTCTTAGTTGAGTGATATAGTAGCCACATTGACTTTCACAGCTGCTATTTCTGGCTTTCGCTATTTCTTAATTTTCTAGGAGCTTAGCAATTATTTCTAATCCTTTGCAATACTGGGTCAACACCAAACATTCTATAACTAAGAATCGAACTTGTGACCATGTGTATCGAAGACAGGCATGTCTGTCGAGAGCTGCGTGAGAAATTTTCTTTCGTAACAGAGAAGTACAATAAAAACAAAATGTTCAAAGTTAACCAAATACAAATCCAATGTTAAATTTAAGATAATTATATCTAAACAATAGTAACTAGGCCTACCTCTAATTTTAACATATTGCTTTGTTGCCTTCTTCTTTAATCGCTGAGCTGCTCGAATCTTTGTATGCCTTGCGGTCGATTCGCATGCATCTCCATCTTTTCGTAGATTTTTTCTCATTCTTTTGAACCTACTGTAATCTTTTAGCATCCCATTGAAGCAGCCATCTTCCACTTCCTGATGAAACACCATTCTGTCCAAATACGATGGTACAAGGAAGTTATGGTAACTGTCACAATACGGTATCTTGGCCTCCTCCACGTAAGCCATTACCTCACTTCGACTTGAAAACTTCCTCCCATTCGGACTAACAAGATACACGCCCCAATGTTTCTCACTGTTGTCTAACCACACGATTTTCTTCAGCCACCCATGCGGAAGCTTTTGAAGGATTACATCCTCACCGTCATCCGAGACACTATTCGTAACTGACGTCGTTTTCCCGTCATCAACACTGCTTTGTTCTAGTTTCGGTCGACCCCGGTTCTTTCGTCTTTTCATTACCACTTGCTCAGTTTCCATGTCCGTTACTATCGTTTTACGAACGTCCTCTGGAAGAAATCTGGCGAGTTGCTTTCTAAGTGTTTTGGGAATACTATACGTTTCTAGACATAATCTTAACCTACACACACGGCAATAGGGATTCCTATATGAAGAATTGCTGCTACTAGCTAGACCAGAATATTTTCCAGTGGGAAGGATGCACATACCTAAAAAAATAATGTAGCATGTTAAGGGGAAGTTTATTAATTCATTCAAACTAATTATATAAAAATTCTGACAGCACAACATACAGGGTATTCGAAAACTATCTGGTCAAACTGTAAGGGTGACAAAGGACATCAAAACGAACACTTATTGCCACAGAATGTGTCCAAAAATACCGCATTTAATTAATGATGGCAAAGGTAAAACAAAGCGCAGGCAACATGCAATGCAACAATCTTTATTATTATTATTATATTGTCCTGTTTGTACGGAAGATACCCGAAAGAGCGACCACTAACGTGATAACTAGCCTCATATTGTCGGCGCAGGGCTGCCGTAAATATTTAATAATTCCAAACGTTTCAAACCTATCCAGCTGCACCACTGAGTCTGGCTACGAGATCTTGCTCGGATGAGATAATCATGGTGGTCAAAGAACCAGGCACCCCTCGACCAACCAATGATGCGGATACGTAGCGTTCAGTGGATCCAAATATGATCGACAAAGTGGGCAGGTGCACCTTCATACTGGAACGAGGTTCGTCTTCGAATGAACTCAGGAACGTTGGAAAGCAATTCCAGTATATTATTCTGCAGCAAGATATTGTACGTGTACCCATTCAAGCGGCAAAGTAGAATATATGGTCCAATCAAGTAATCATGCACTGTCCCTGTTAACACATTAATCTAGACTTTATTGACAGATATGTAGCGGTGTCGCATGCAGATTTTCATGCACTCACACATGAATTAACTTCATCGTGAATAATATGTATACAGGAAAGTCAGATTATAGGGCAGTCTGTTGAGGTATAAACGGTGAGGATTGCCTTCAAATCCTAACGCCTGTACATGCTGTAAATGGAAAGAGAACACTCAATCTTCATGTAAAATGCCTCACAGACCCAAGCCACGGACAATGGCTTTCGTGCATCTGTTCTGGCCATTTATGGCCGCCCCACATCTTGTCTGATAGTATCGAAAAGATCCACTTTCGCAAAGCTGCCGGAACACACGTTTGAATGTATATCGATTCAGCAGTTGTCTATTACGGAAGCGTTCCTCGTACAACCGTTAAGTAGCTCAGCTGTTCCCATTTGAAGCCTCATATCGAATGCATGTTTGCAAGGTCGGCATTCGTGCCGCGATACATGCTGATGAAGCTTCCTGCGGACACTGACGTTTCATCCCGTTGTCAGCGGTTATCAAAATTAAAAATAGTGGAGATAAGGAATGAAAAAGAATCTACTACGGTTTAAACGAGACACTTCTGGTGGTTCTGCTAGTAGTCGCTTGTTCGAACATATAAAACATGAATAATTTGTTACATTGTATGTGACCTTTTCAACTATCTTCGTTACCAGCAATTAAAAGCTGCATTTCTGGAATCACATTCTATGGCAATAAATCTTTATTTTGGTGGTCTCCATCACCTTACAAATTCGTCACATAGTTTCCAACAGCCTGTATACACACACAAATAACAGAAATTACATTTTCTGTTTAACGTCTCACGTATATGATTTTTAGGCTAAATGATACGGATGATAAATGCAAGTGAATATTTATGAAAGATTGGTAGAATAAAAATGAGGGAGGAATGGCCAGGGACCCCTCGCACCACAGGTGAACTCTGTCACTGAGTCAATATAACCCTCGTTATAAGCACAGGTTTGGGAGCTTGGAATGTCTGTAGCAGCCTTTGCGTATAACAATCAATGTAAGAACTTTTGTAATTTTTTTTTTTTTTTTTTTTTTTAATTATTTAATTAAGTGCCACTAATACTACATTAGATAAGTTTGTTCATTATTCATATATGCGTCCATTCATTTTTTTAAGCTATAAAGGTAATCAAGAAAGTTGTCGCTTTTTCACCCACCACTTTCGAACATTGATATGTCACCCAAGACGTGACTGGAATATCAAAAATATCCCCATCAGCATCGACGACCTTATACTAACGTTCTAGAAAGCCATGGGTTCCATCGCGGTAGAGCTTGGTAGGCCGTGAAGCGAAGGAAGTATGAAGTGCATTTTGCACTTCTACTAGGAATTTGAACTGGCGTCCTCTAAGATGATCGTCCAAGGAATGGAACAGGTGATAATCGGACAGTGCAATGTTCGGAGCGTATGGCGGATGCAGTCGTGTCTCCTATCCAAGGCGGAGAACGGTATCTCGAGTCATCCTAGCTAATTGGGGCTTAGCGTTGTCTTATAACAGAAGGACCCATTTGCGATTCAGAAGTGCGGGCTCCAGAGTTTTAAGTTTTTCTTGAACACGGCTCAACTGCTGACAGTACTCAGTTGTGCTGAAGCTCTGACCAGCTGGTAACAGTTCCCGATGCACGATGCACGATACCGCGAGCCGTCCACCAAACTCACAGGACCATCTTCTTCTGGTGCAGTGCTGGTTTCGGCTGTTCTGGAACCCGTTCATGGATGCTAACCAATGATGATGGCGCCGTGAAGCTTCGTAGAGGACCCACTTCTGATCATATTTCAAACACTCTGTCCAGAAATGGCTCCTTCCTCAGACAAGACAGTAAAGAAACAGGTGTCTGCTCGAGTTTCCTTCTGGCCCGGAGTTAAATCATGTGGGACCCATCGACCCAACTTTTAGTGCTTCCCAAGTTGATGGAGGTACTGCCGAATGGTTTCTCCACTCACTGAATTGTAGTCCCAGTTCCTCACATGTCTGGCCACTGTTCGCCTCAAGATATGCATTTTGTACATGTGTTGGTCTTCCAGCACGTGCAGCGTCTTCGAATGTTTCGTCAATGTCCATAAACTTGTTAAACCATCGCTGCACTGCCCGCGTAGTCACGACACGCTCACTATAGGCCTGGCATATCTTTCGCCCCGCTCCAGCGGCGTTTGACCCCGGTTTGAACTCGTTCAGCACACACGCCCTTATAACGCTATGTGGAAGTCACATGTTCACTCTGTCCTTACGCAAGTTCACGGTATAAGTGAACTGCCACAACCAGATAGTATGTTGGATATACCAACAACTGAGCTTCGCCTTATCTCCATTCGCATTCAACTCACGGTGTGAGGGTCAATGGAACACAGGCCTCCACAAAAAGTGACAGAACTTTCTTGGTTACTTTTATATAATGCACGGATTTTTTTTTAGAGATATAACATTTATTGACAGCTTTTTATCATTATTACTACATTATTTCTTTGAACAAGTGGAAAAGTACCATTAGGTACGATTTAGTTTCACTTGTACATGAAGACTACATATATGATACTGTTTCGATTACAGACAACACAAAAAGTACGTTGTACCGAATTTACATATAATCTTACATTATAGCAGATCAAGATAACTTGTAAAACGTCCAATGGCCAATGGAAGAACGAACGCTCACCTCTGGTGTGAAGGGTGCGACTGAATCTCTAGTCACGTGTTTTGAGGAACAATGTGTCTGTGAGCTTCTCGTCTTCCTGCACTAATGAGGCATAATTTCGACTGAATATAATATATGTTTTTTTTTATGACTAAACAAAGAAATGTGCGTGCATGAAAATCAAAATTAAGAACAGTTATGATATAGTTGTAAAAGAAACAATCAAGCCATTGAATATAAACATCTAGCTCTTGAGACGAATCTGGAATGGATTGTCATAGTATAGAGATGAGTCAAAAACGATGAAAAAAAATATTAGACAAAACTTATAGTTTGTTGCTATCAGTCATATATAATTAATTTATTGAAATTTAATGCGCCTTTCCTGAACCAATACCATACGACATGGGGCCTATCATCTAAAAATGAAATCTAAAACTATTCGGCTTTGGGCCCCGCTAAAAATCGAACTCGCGACAAAAAGAACACAGCCAGCCATATTAAATGTAACCATAGAGAATATTCGGCCAGGTTAAAGTGGAATTATATATCAAGGGAAAGAAAGAAATAAAAAAAAAAAAAAAAAAACACTTGAAGACAGCAGGACTCGAAAAAAAAAAAAAAAAACTTTAGAGAAATCTCGAAAAACCGTTCTAATGTGGAAAACAAAAATAAGATACTAGCTACATACAAAGAAAGAGCTACGATAGAGAAGTGATAGAGAAAATTAAAAGTATGGAAAAGATGAAAATGAAAATAAAATGAAAAGTAGATGTAAATAGTAATTTATAATACATAATGATTATATTGTTATTAATAGCTAAAATACCCATTCTTCACACAGTAATAACAGGAATATTTGAAAAGTATAACCTTTCCCCCTTCGGATGCGTATCTCAATCGAAATCAAATGATAAACACCCAAACCCAGGTCTACCCGAGAGCTAACTTCAAAAACTTATTTTAAACAGTTAACTGTTTTACAATTTTCGCCTTTTCTATGAATACAAAATGAGAAATTAAAATATAAAAATTTCCCCCATTTAGATGCGGGATTTTCGGAAACTCTCAAACACGAATAAACTGATCTTAATAATATATATATATGAAGTTTCATCTGCCTAACTGAGAGGCTCATGGGATAGCCTGATTTTTTAGCATAAATTTTGAATTCACACTCCACCCCCCTAGGATATACATTTTAAATCACATAATGAATACCCGGCTCGAGCTAACGGCTATGTTCCAAAATTCATTTGAAACTGTCCAGTTGTTTTCCCATGATGATGAGAACAAATAACGTAAGTATAAATGAGGGGAAAAAATATGAATAATGCCTATCAACTTTATATGCAGGATTATTACTACCGTTGTAGACAATAATACATATTACAGATTCTTAACGTAACTAGAGTGTAAAATCTTATGATATTTAACTACAGTTTACAGGCACAATATATTGTAAATTAACATTAAATATAACGAAAAAGAACTCACCTTTCCCTGAGCATACAAAGGATGATAAAAACCTCGCACTAGGACCATTGCTATTGCTTCTAACTGCCCTGATACATCTTGCTATAAGCTTCCTACATGACTCACAGCTTTGAATCTGAAATTTACGAGTTTGCTTTACGTGTGTGTAGTACCTGACAGCACCGCACACACCACAAGTAATAGAAGTCTTGTTTTCGGTACTGGCTTCTGGATGCTCCTTGACTACAGGAACTGGGGAAGAGAGAACATTTTTCATGTAAAATTCATGTTCAAATGCATGCTGTAGCTGTCGATTGCTAGCTACACCAATAATTTGTTACTGAGTTACCTAAAAATAAACTTGAACTTAACGAATACTTCACTACCTTATTACTTTAGATAAGCATACCAATGAAAAAGTTAGAGCCTTTTTAATTCAAGTGTGCCCTCGGAAAATATGTTAAACATATTTCGGCCCCACTCACGCCAACCTCTTACGGAGGAAACCCTCCTTTTGCTTTGGGGAAAGAAGTGAATGACCTCAGCTCTGTTGTCAATTTCTCATTCAGTCGTGTGATCTTGCTGAGTGAAGATCGCATGCTACTTAGAATGGCTAACAAGACAGTGCACAGCGATGCCGGTGAAAAAATTGAGTGTGGCAATCCTGTTCGCATCCAACTATTGAAAGGTGTCGACCACAGCTACTTGTCCCTCCTTCTAGGATGCACGGGAAAAACACATCGACAGAAGCGCCAGCAGGGGAACATTTGAAATAGAACGGCTCTAACAATCCATATAGTTTACCTTACATCTCATTATTAAGAGCAGATCGTCTTTCTTTTTAAGACTTATTTGGTTAGTACAATCGGCAACAAAAGTGTGAATCGTCTCAACAAAAAGCAATATTCAAAAGCGTGAATTTTGCATTAGATAATACAGAGGAGAATGCTTCGAAAATGTTCAATTCACCGGCAAATTTAGTTGTCTCACGTATAATATTTCAAACAATCCTCCTCCGTAGAAATAAACTGCTGTTGCATAATTCTAAGATTTTCGTTGTTCAGTTCTTCGAGTCTTTGAAAGTGAAAAGCAAGTATACATTTCCCTTAATACCTAGCAATGTTCACAGGATACGGCAAGTGCAATATAAAAACAATTATTTATATTTTACGCACACCGTGAAACTATTATAATACTATTGGAGATTAGGCGGTTTTACTAATCTCCCTGTATTTTCGTATCGTTTACTGAACTTTAATTGCCTGTAATAATAACAATAATATCCCCCACATTAATTTGGTACCACAAAACTATTATTTTTACTAAATGAAAGTTGTCAATGATTTATCTGATGTATACTTTCGTCTTGTCATATGGAATAAATTTTTGAATGATTAAGTTTCTGAATATTTCAGAGCCAATTTTAAACATTTTTGGAGAAAACTTTAATGTATGAATCACTTGCACTTTATCCAGCTATTATTCATATTGCCAAGATCAACAATTAAACTAAAGTATAGTTCTAATGAAAACGCTTGAAGTAAGATAATATTTTCATTATCTGTGTACAGTGCATCTGATGGTTATTTTCACAGATGTTCCGATACGCTTGAATAAGAAGTTAATTTAATTTTGTTCCTAACATGTTTTACGCAGTTGCAGGATCGTTTGAGGTTAGATCGAACTTATTCTCATCTTTAACACGTAACAGAAGTGGTTTTAATTAAACGAATGTTCACATAAATGTAGAACATCACTTTGTATATTTCCAGATAAGTTTTTTTTTTTTTTTTCTTTACACTTGATAACAACCAAGAATAATATGGCAATATAAATTAAATTTTATTTTGTAAATGCTGCAAAACGGAAAAGTAGAAAGCGAAACCTTCCAGTCTATAGTGTGAAAATTCAGTGCCCCTAATACTGTACATAATTTCTAAACTGTTCTTGGAAAACATGAACTGCTAAAGGAAACACAGTAGCCTTGAATTCACACCAAGCTTTGTTCTATATGTACTTTTTTCTTTTCTAAAAACCCTAGGACCTACCTATCATCTATAAAATCTTTAAATCACACTATTTACTTTTTTGTAAGAGCCATTTTCTACTAAAAGAATAGACACAGTACTAACAATGAATATACTGTTTTGTTAAAATTTTATTCATCAAAATATTCCATTTAATATACATTTTTCTTCGACCTGATATAAACTACTCGCTGAGCAAAACAATATGTTTATTGTAACAATTACTAACGTGTAACAGGTCTGTATATTAATGTTCCTTCTCGGTAGGTACCCAAGAATATGACATAGGAACCTAAATAGGTACTCCCAACTGGAAATCAAACCAGTCTTTCGCATCAAAAGAGCCAAAAGCAAGCATTTCACCAAGCGAGGTTGTTAATTCTTACATGCAGGAATTTAACCTTGCTTTAATGTGAATTTTATTTATATTCCCGATTCAATGTTTCCCTGAATGACTCTTTAACCAATCTATAACTCACTCACTCTATGGCCTATGGAACCGGTTCCGTGCCGTATTCATAAAAGCTCTCCATTGACTTCTGTCCTTAGCCAACTGGATCCTGTTTCTACTCAATGTTCCTATTTTATCAAGAATTATATCGATAGTGTCCACCCATCTGCACCTAAGTCTTTTTTCCAACTAAGTTTCCCGTTAAATTTTGAAAGCGGTCCTGCTTTCTTCCGTTCTGGCTACATGACCTGCCAACCTGAGCTTCCTGGATTCAATGATCCTAACAATGTTAGGTGAACGGTATAAATTATGTACGTCCTCATTTTGAAGATTCCGCCATTACCCATTCCCGCCCCTCTTGGATCCGAGTATTCGCCTCAGGATTTATTTTCAACTACTTTTAGTCTATGTTCTTCCCTGAAAGTAAGCAACGATGTTTTGCAACCATACAGCACACTAGTTATCGTTTTGTATTTTTTAAGCTTCAAATTATTCGACAGCCTATAACGTAAAATTTTCTTCTCAACATTCCTATCCCTCAGACCTACCACTCTGGACATGTATCACATATACGAAATGTAACTCAGATTACTAAATTCTATGTAATTAACACAATTAATACTAACGAGGCTTCATTTTGCACAATCAGAAAAAACGAAACTATATCACTACTTCACATAAAAGTATATGGCAATAAATTCAAATCAAATCTAGAAATTTAACTAAAATAACTAACACAAAAATGCACATACAAATCTAAATGAATACAAGTTTACAAACTACGGCAAAAATAGGTACGAAAATTACACAATAGATCTCGAATGAGTTCCAGTACATACTATACAAACAGTAATGATAATGAACAATATTGTTTAAATTTAATATTCGGAAGACAAAACTATTTAGTAATTTCTAACTTAAGAAAATACAAGTGCTACTAAAGCTTTCACACATTTCACCAGAACAAGAATATTTCAAGAAAACCAGACTCTACAAAATTAAAACTCTCTCTTTGATACTAAAAGGTAATTTACAATGACATAATATTCAGGCAGTCACTTCCACTATAACGGTTTCTCGCCTAACAATATTTCAATATTTGCTAATTCAATTAGAAAATATTGAAAGCTAAGAGATTTTTGCGTTAACTGAGGTTACAACATTTTTTTTTTTTTCGTTCTTTTACAAAAATTTCAAAGAATACAATTTCATAGTTTTTAGGTAATTTACATACTGATTAGTATATGCCTTAAGTGCTAATCAAGATAATAGACAGGATGATAAGTTTTTTAAAAAAAATAATAAAGAACTACTTTTGCCAGCGATTGTACTACAATAATTTACGTTACACTAACATTTTACTATTATTTGAACGCTTATTAGGACTTCCATGTGTGTATTTCAAAGAACAGGAGTAACTTCATGCAGAAGGCTTCCCGTAATCAAATGGCTACAGTACTAAAAGGTTCAAACCTGATTCCAGTTACATATATATTTCGCCCCAGGCCCCTTTACACAAAATTAAGGAGTATTAGTTTGAACATTTGGTCATAAGCTATTTAAATTGAAACTGCGCAGCTTAATCGGTACTATTATCTCATTATTTCTATTCATGCATTGAATATCTACGGTCCTGACATGAATAAAAGCACTTTTAGCGTTGCTACTAGTAAAACTCAATACTATCACTATACCCCAGTTTGATCACTTTACACTATTCAATAATTATATTACATACTCCAAGAGAATCCTATAAAATTATCGTGTATCTTCATTCTTTCCCCTATTAATCACGAAATCGCGTATCAAATAAAATTTCTCAAAGTACACAAAAAAGGCAGACACACCTTCTCAAAACGAGAGTAGTGTCAAGTGTGAGAAAATTAGTGATACCAGCGATCAGGCATTTTGTGGGTTCATCTTCTTTAGTTACTGCTACCGCAACGAATTGGTCAATGGTCAAGTCATTTTTCATAAATTACAGATGGTATTTCCGCACAAAACTGAGAAATAAAGTACCACCATATATGCCTGAGTATATGATGTGCCATCTAAAAGCTATGATCAAACTATCCTATACAAAAGAATGCAAATTTGAACAGATAAAATGCCGATTAGATTCTTCTCTGCAATGCTCAAACTCTTGTTAGCGCTTACTACATCAAAAAATGGATAACCATTTGCTTAAAGGGAGCCACATAAATCTATCATAAAAAGTTATCCTGCATATATACTCTATCAGACTCTTGCACAATATAGAGGGGACGATTATAAAGCCTAGATCCTTCCTTCTTTTATAGGATTTGAAAGATGCTCAGGTAGGAAGAGAGAGTTGTATGTACGCTTAAGAGAAATAATCAACAGTTGACACCAAATCTGGCGATCCGCTTACATAATTTTAATTTGGCAACAGAAAGGGTGTAGGATGTTAACATCTCAGAAGAAATAACATATAACGAATTGACCATGAAGCTAAGCCAAGAACCGACAATATAGAAAATCTTCAGTTATCTCCCATAAAAAATCGCAGTAGCATATCCAGATCCTGGAAGAGGAGTGCTGTGTAAGAGTGGAAGAGAACGCTTTGACGGAACGTATGTTTTTACTGATGAAGATACCTTTCAGTGTCAACCGACAAAACTGCAACGGATAAACAGCCATAAGAGATCCTCAAACAGAAATAGGATATTGAAGAGGTTAAGTGTATGAGAGGGAATCACTGTGTTTAAGGTGTACGGACAATTCTTTTTTTCACAGCATATAGTAGCACACATATCATATCTCAATATGATGCATGGGGTCACGACAGCCCTCACAGCCCTTACCTCTGGTGTGACAAGTTCATAGTCTGATCCCGGACACGCAAATTTGTGCTCTACAACTGTGTCCGTGCGTTTTCTCGGGATTCTCCCGTTTTATTCCATATTCGCATTCCACCTATCATTTTACAATAATCTACTTTCATTAATCATCCGTCTCTTTAGCCTACAAGGCATAACCGTGGGACGCAAAACATATTTTATTTCATTTCAATAAGGTTCTTCAAACATAAGCGATTACAAGATTGCCCAATTTCGCAGGATTTACTTATTAAAGTACTGAAAAACACATTTCCATAGGTCTCCCATGCGTTTGAGATCTATGATCACTGGACCTTACAACTGCATGGGACTAGTACATGTCACAGACATATCGGATATCAACTCGATAGATTAGCTACATAATCGTATCTGGCAGGTGGCGACCTCTATCTCTGCACAATGCTAATAAAAGTGTTTCGGAACACTATCGTCGATATTTGCGTCTTCTCAGCATCGAGACTATGAGATAGGGTCTACTGCTCACAGTGGCGCACTAGTCATTACACTAGGATCTGTGTCAACAGGGTGTCTACTAAAATTTCAAAATGAAATTTCGTGACTTTTTCGTGGCCTTCTCTTCACAAAACAATAACATTTCATAACATTCTTAAGAAAGAATTTGGGTGCGAATTAGGCCGAATTTTCATGCATGCAATAAAGTGTGCTTTGCTTGCGATTTGGTAGTATCTAAAGGCGACTATAGACATTTTTGGTGGTGAATTTTGACGTTTTATAGAACAAAATTCTCCAGTCTGTACTTATATTTGTACAATTTTAAAAAATCGTGACCCAAAAGCTAAATTTCTTGACTTTCATGACCGTTTTCTGATTTCGTGACTTTTTCGTGACATTCGTGACCGATAGACACCCTGGTCAAGTACCTTCACCGTGAATGAACTTGAGACTATAGTACAGAAAACACACACATTAGTCATTGGCCACAAACTGTAATTGTATAGATCGTGACGGATGATGATTGTGTAATGAGGTATGTCGAATACATGCTAGGATTTTGTTTCACTATTGGTTCAGCTTTCTTTCTTTCTTTTTTTCCCCCCTACAATATGGATCGAGAATTTATAACCATCCATTACTAGTGAGAACAGAAAGAGATTTGAATTTATATGAACTACTTACATTGGCCAATCAACATACAGCAATTACTTACCTGTTAAAAAAGTTATACATACTGAAATAAAAACTACAAGTGAATGTGAAAATAAAGGGAAGTTGAGAAAAACGTTAGCTTTGTAAATACTAATAAAAAGCAAAGCCTATTTTTAAGTCTTAGGAAACGGAATGTTAAAAAAGCTGTTTTTTCTATACAGTCGTTGTTATAAATGAAGACAGCTAGGAGTAAACTAATACAACAGTTAAGGGTAGACATGTTAAAAAGTAATGATGGACTGGTTATGTAGTAATAATAATAATAATAATAATAATAATAATAATAATAATAATAATAATAATAATAATAATAATAATAATAATAATAATAATAATAATAATACAGTTCACACTAGAAGTCTGATCCTGATTTCCCTAAGTAATTAATATTTCCTAACCCGTGATACACTGAACGCTATCATTTGTGATTAAGTTGAAAAGAAAAGAGAAAAAAATAATCGCCCTCTTCTTTCTCATATTCGTTCGACACACTCGCTTTTATTATTTTAATTACAGTATAAGCTATAGCTTACTTTCTTAATGTAAATGCTTCTGAGTCAAATTTCCTGTATTTGGAATACAATAAAACGTTAACGCCAAACAATAGTTACACATTAACGTTATATATCGACATTCTGATTACATTCAAACATTCCAGTTTTAACACTTTTTGATCTTCAAGCTTTGTTATTTCTAAAGAAATTATCTTATTACAACCTTTTTGAACATATACTGATTCTTAAAAAATGTTCTTATCTTGCGAGCTGCTGTTAACACTTGTTAACATCGTGTGAGCAATAGCAACTCCCAGAATATTTTTGTAAAATCTGATTGTATTTTCTCAAATTCTTCTTTGAAACTGTGATTTTCCTGACTCTCGGCATATTTTTTAGTATTTCCCTGACTTTCAAGTTTAGTGTGAACCCTGTTATATGAACTGTTTGAAAAATGTATTATTTCTGCACACTATCTCTATTGGTTTACATTCATTTCGCTTTTGAAACAAAAAAGAAGTATGACAGTCAATTTTATATACCTACTGAACATGAGCCACAAGACATTAACAGATATTAAACTAAAACTAGTAACGAAGCATACAATTAAAAGCTCTGTCAGTTAAATGATGCATGCCAAATTCAATGACGCATTCATTATTTCTGGATTTCTTGACACTCGCCTTGAAGACCCCGGGCCAGCATCGAAAATTGTATGCCCACGACCAGGAATCGAACACGGGAATACGTCCACCAATAGCAGTCGTGCTATTCGTTCACTACATAATAATAATAATAATAATAATAATAATAATAATAATAATAATATAATAGTAGAACAATTTTGGGCATCGATTATATCTTTAATGTAAGCATTTATCACTGAAAACATGCAACTCAAAATTCTATTTCTCCTTAACTGTCAGTCCAAATTAAATTCTGCAAAATAAACATTTCTAACACTAATAAAAATTATTCCACATTTGAAGAACGTGTAGCAATAACCCACTAATAATAGAAAACGAAAGAAAAAGAAAAAACTCTCACATAAACAAAATAATAACTTTCTTCTTCACTCTGAACAATGCCTTACGTTCAAACCACTTTCTTTGACTCAGCTTACCTGTTTCTGACGTATTGTTACACTTATCACGTTCCCGTGACGACAATGTTCCTGTTAGCTTATTGAGATCTAGCCGTGCCTGCCGTAATATATTTGCTTTATGTGTGGAAGATGTTGCTGTTTCCATGCTCTGATACTGTTGGATTCTTCCGTCCCACTGCGATTTAAGAATCCTCTCAATCTTCTCCCGGGCCTTCACTTCTTCCTCAGTCATCCAGGATTTGAAAGAAACTTTGGACACAGAACTATTGCCACACTGTCCAGCTCTCTTCACTAACTTTCTAGGGCGCCCAACAGTTTTAACTTTCTCACCCGTGATACTACTAGTATATCTTGCTATCGTCTCCAACATACTGTCCGACCCGGAAACTAACGGGGAAGACTTCACACCAACGATATTCGATTGTCCACTATTTTTACTGAGAAGACAGGAAGAATTCACATCTGGAAGTGACGAATTGTTGTTCTTTAAGAAGTTTTCTTTTGTACCTGAGTTATGTTGCAGTGAATGACTACTCACACTTTTGTTACTGGCAATATTTACAGAAGATTCACTGTCAGAAGTCCTACATAATTTGGGTTTTTTACTAGATGTTTGTCCTGAGAGTCCTATACAGCTGTCTTCGTGTAGGAACCTCTTATTTGGTATTATCACACGGGAAGAATGTACACTTCGTGATGGTAGGATAAATTTGCGAACTATTTTCTCATGTCCAATCTCCCGCTGAGAATTCTTTGCCTTTGTAAGAAGTTTTTTAGCTGCATTTCTTTTCAAAGCATCACTACTAAATGTCTGGCTATGTTTTCTAGGTCCCGGGCTCTTTCTCTCGCGTTCGCTTTGGCAAAAGAACTGACGACTTGGAACAATGTTGTGCTGCAATGAGACATCACTACTATCACATTTCTTATCAGGCTGTTCATATTGACACTTCACAAGATTCTTACCCCATCTACCTGTTTTTAGTAAAGATCCATTTTTGCGCGAATTTCTATAATCATCTTCAACGGGATCACTTAGTTCTCTTTGAAAATTCTGCCATTTTTCGTCTGCAATGAAGCCCATATCTGCATGTGTTGTGTTCACCTTTTTAACTGCATTCTTCACGTCATCGTCAGTGAACCCCAAGAATTCTGTGTCCTGCAAAGTACAAAAATTAACACATTACAATGTCATTTATAAAGAAGTCACGGTTAATTTCTTATCAATGAATTCAACTATGAAATTAGGATGCAGATAGTCCACGATACGCAGCGTTCCCTTAACTAATGCTGAAAAAGTAATTAGAGAGAAATTCTAAGTTAATTTATTTTAAAACACACATAAATTGTCATTCTGTGACGAAAATAAAATATTTAGCAGACGAAAAGCTTGTAGAATTTTTGGTATAAAATTTGAGATAAAAATAGTGTAATAGTCGACTTGATCAAAATACTGCGACTGTAATCTTAAAATCACACTGTAATGAGCAATCCGCTTAGGATTCCGAGGGCACACAATAAATAAGTGTTAGTTATATCTTTGCAAAATATTCCGAATACATATAAGCGTTTAGGCCTCATAACAGTCTTGTCTCAACCACACTCCATTCTCAGAAAAATGTACCAAATATCACAAAATTACTTTAAATACAAACTTAATGGATTTACTTGCTTTATATTGTTATGTCATATATATATATATATATATATATATATATATATTTCACTGAACTTCGGTAAGTTAATTTATCGCAGACTCTTGAATGAAATTTCACTTTCAATTTCCTTAAATCCTTACATCATTAGCTATTTCTGCTATACGGTCTACAACCTTAATTGTAATTTATTAGGTAGTACCAAAGTTTTGGTATGAATGTAAAGCTACGACTTTACAGTAATTTCTAAACACAAAACTGGAAGCAGCAGTGTTAAATAAAAACAGCATTTAATCCGTTAATTGCTTATAAATTACGAGTTGGCAAACATAACTGTATGTGCCTGCAATCAATTGTTTATCGACTGTAAGTGGTTTCTGCAACGAAAAAAGGATTGTGTAAACACTTCAACGTAATTTGTAATTCACATTTTTGTTTATTATTACATATTGAAATATACATTTAATATATTAAATCACGCCCGTCACACAAAATATGTATAATATGTTCCTGTAGCAAAATGCTTCTAATTTATAAAACGAAAACACTGTGAAAGCAACGTTATACAATCTCTTGAACTTAAGCCGTAGATATTGTTAAAACATATTTTTGTTACAAGTACACAGAGAAAGACGGGTGTGATGTACGTAAAAGTATCCTTAGTGGGAGACCCGGGATCGATTCCTGGCGGAGTTCATGTGGTTCGGATACCACGTTAAGGTATAGGTCCATGTCTCATATAGCCTCGCTGCTGAAACGGACGTCAAAACTCAAAATAAAATGAAATCGAAAGAGACCTTTGAACGTAATTTGAAGTATCTTCAATTGTGCTTTTCGCAAAAGCTACTAGCTAAAGACGTGTTTTCTATTAATTTTATTGTCAGTGAACCGTGTCTCAGAATAGTTCGTTTAATTATTGACCATTATTATTGAGAACAAATTAGACCTATATTGTACGTATACACTGAAAACTAAATTTCTTAACCGGACCTACATAGAGCTAGATCGCAACTATCGAAACATTAATTTCTACTGTAGAAGAAACCATACAAAAGGAAATAGAAAAAAAAGCACTAACATTATTTCCTTTTCTGTAATGAAGTCCAAATTATATGAATGTGCCAGAAAACGTCCTGCCTGTCGCACAAACATTGAACAACGTTTGTGTTTATAAGTACTACACCAACTTCGATTTTCCTATTCAAGCTGTGAAGAACTCGGTTACAGATTTTCCGTCCGATGGAAAGACAATGCTCAATATTTTCTGCTGCGATACAAATAACGATAAGTGCATGACAGGTATGTGTTTTGACTTAAAACTAATTCTAAGGCGCTACTTGGATAATGATAATATGGATGATTTTGTGATGTGGAAAAAGTGAACAGAGATGTTTCCATAGATAAAGTCGTTATTATAGTTAATGAATCACTTGAGGACCTTATTTATAACTGAGCTATTTGAATAGATTAATATCAACTTTAGAATATTATAAACCTCACAACTCTGAAGAAAGAAAAATGTCCAAATGTATTCTACGAATTGACTTCGCAGAAACCTTCAGTACAATATTTCAGAATAACATTCAAGTCGCCCACTGGAATCATCAACAGGTATCAGTATTAAATGTTTTGGATAGTACTAAAGTGTACGAGACTAATAGTTGTGGTAAGTGAATTACCTGAAAATGTTGTTTGTATGTTAATGAAGACTGTTATAAAAACTAAAAGATGAGTTTTCTAAACTAGAGAAAATAAATATTTTCTCTGACGGCAGCGAGGCACAGTTTAAAATTTGCTACACTCTCAATAATCTTCATTACTTCAAAGAAGACTTCGGTGCAGCTGCCGAATGAGATTTTTTCGCCTACTTCCCATGGTAAAGGGTAGTCTGGGTTCCTTTATTTCCCTAATTTTATGACAGATGTCGGATGACGTTGACACATAAATAAAGAATAAATAACGGTGAATATTTATATATGAGAACATTTATTCTATAGAGACAATAATCTACTACTTATACGTACCATACCTTCTACAGAAATCTGAGCAACGTCCCAGAACTGATCAGTAATATCTACCCATAAACATCTGACAGTCAACTACTCTGAAGATACGATACTTTTTATACATTCATTTAATAGTGACAAGGCTCTTTTAAAATATCCATATCCAGTTTCAATAAAGATCTGTTACTTATGCAATATTGAAATTATTAGATTATTTACAAACATCTGCCAATGAACTATACTCCAGACTTTCTATAAATCTGTATAAAATAAGTTTTAATGTTACTTGTTCTATATCGCATTTATTACAATTTCCCTGATTTCCAGTCTTTTACCCTGAGCTTACCTCACTTCCGTGGCCAGTAAGAACCCAGGTGGTAGACAGAATTGGTGTATCCGTTAAACGGAAACAATAGATTCGAGTTAAAGTTAGGTCTGTGACTATGAATTCCACCTTTGACTTCTATCATTGTATAAAACAGCTCTCAGGATATAGCAACATTATATGTGTTTGCAGAAGAAATTAACAATTACAAACCAATGTTAAAATGTAGGAGAAACATCATTCTAATACCCACGTTAATCTCAAACATTTTAAAGTCTCCAGCAAAAATTATCTTCTAATAGAAGGAATAGTACAATCAAGCTTAGTAAAAGTGAAGAAATCAAAGAAATTTTGACCAATGTGATGGACAAAACCTTAACTTAGAAGATATTTCAATTGGAGATTTGGCCTAAAGAGGAAGACATTTCGTGTGAAAACCGTGACGATGACGTTAAGATAGAGTTTCACAGCGACAACTTAATCAAAAACCACGGACAGTTTCAGATTTGAAGATTTAGGGGGATTTTTAAAAAATACTTCAATAACATATATTTATACTTAATCGTGAAACAGAAACTTTCCACACATTCCGTATTGCTTTAGCTCAGTGGAATGACCATAATGTGATTCCTGCAACACCCGTCACAGTTATTTGATCACTGTGAGATATGTGTGAGCTAGTACTTTCCAACTAACTAACTAACTCTATGGCCTATGGAACCCGGAGGTTCAGTGCCGCGTTCACAAAAGCTCTCCACTGACTTCTATCCTTAGCTAATTGCATCCAGTTTCTACTTTGTATTCCTATCTCTGCGAGATCCATCTTAATATTATCCTCCCATCTGCGCCTAGGTCTTCCTAATGGTCGTTTTCCTATGGGTCAACCAGTCAAGACTTTGAAAGCGTTTCTACTTTCTTCCATTCTAGCTACATGACCTGCCCACCTAAGCCTCCTAGACTTGACGACCCTAACAATGTTTGGTAAACCGTATAAACTATGTAGTTCCTCGTTATGAAGCTTCCGCCATTCCCCATTCTCGTTCCTCTTGGGTCCGAATATTCTTCTCAGGATCCTGTTCTCAAATACTTTCAGTCCATGTTCTTCCCTCAGAGTAAGCGACCATGTTTCACAACCATACAGAACAACAGGCATGATTATTGTTTTATATATTTTAAGCTTCAAATTCCTCGACAGAATTCGCGACGACAAGAGATTTTGAACCGAATAGTAACACGAATTCCCTGCTTTGAGTCGACATTTAATTTCTTCGTGAATATGATTTTCGTCTGTTAATATTGATCCTAAATATTTGAAAGTATCCACTTTATCAAAAGTATTATTTAATATTTTAACGCCTCCACAATTTGCCGTATTACGGTCCCGACGCACTTCCATGTATTTAGTTTTCTCTGCATTTACTTCTAAACCCATGTCCCTGCAAGCGTTTAATAAGATCTCTGCATTTATTTCTACTGTTCTCCTATCATCCCCTATTAAATTTACATCATCAGCATATGCCATAACCTGGTGAATGCCGTTCAACTCTAGGCCCTGGTTGCTATCTTTGATTTTCCTTATGGCGTATTCCAGCACAAAGTTAAATAATAATGGCGACAACGCATCTCCTTGTTTCAGGCCATTTTCGACGTGGAAGCTCGTGGACAAAAATTTTCCTACCCGGACTTTACTTTGGGATTCACTTAAACATATCTTAATTAATCTAATTAGCTTTCTCGGTATTCCAAGTTCTGTAAGAACGTTGTATAATGTTTCTCTCCTAACGGAGTCGTAAGCCTTTCTAAAATCAATAAATAGTTGATGTACCGGGGTATTGTATTCCCACTTCTTTTCGAGTATTTGGCGAATGGTAAATATTTGGTCGATAGTTGATCGATTTCGTCTAAATCCGCACTGATAATCTCCAATAATTTCATCTGCGTATGGAGTCAATCTTGCTAACAGAATATTTGAAAGGATTTTATAGGATGTTGACAGAAGAGAAATGCCTCGATAATTATTACAGTCAGTTTTGTCGCCTTTCTTGTGAATTGGAACAATGATTGATTCTTTCCACTCTTGTGGCAATTCTTCCTTGTTCCAGATAAGGAGAATGAGTTTGTGTATCTTGTTCCACAATTTTTCGCCTCCAGCTAAAATTAACTCAGCCGAAATTTCATCTACACCCGGAGATTTGTGTTTCTTCAATTTCTTTATAGCGGCTTCCACTTCTATTCGATTGGGTTCTGGAATATACGGTTCTGCGGTGTGTATCTCCTTTTCTCCACGCACATTAGTTTTTGGCTGCGTGTTCAGCAAATCGTCAAAGAAATCTTTCCATCTATTTCAGAGGCTATCCGTATCGGTGAGAACTGTTCCGTCAGATTTCTTTAATATATAAGCACGAGGTTGATAGCCTTTCTTAAATTCGCTGATCCCCTTATACATGTCCCGAATATTTTTATTTTTACTATTATCTTCAAGTTCCTTAATTTTAGCTTTCAAAAAATCCCGTTTCTTTGTTCTAAAAGTTTTGGAAGTTTCCCGCCTGGTATCTGCGAAAGTTTGTGTAGTTGTTTCATTCGGATTTTGTAGCCACCGTAATTTTGCCTGTTTTCTCTTCTCTGCTAGTTTAATGCATTCTTGGTCGAACCATGGTTTGTTCCTACGTATTTCCGCGTGTCCCAATTTTTCTATTGCTGAACTTTTAATGCTATCTCTAATTTCAATCCAAGTATCCTCAACACTAGTGCACTCCGAGTCTTCTAAAACCGCGAATCTATTCGAAACTTCAATCTGGTATTCCTCTCTTACCTGGCTCTCTTCTAATTTCTTTAAATTAAATCTCTCCGTTTTCGGACATTGAATATTACCTTTATTCAACGATAATCTCTCCCGTATTATCGCTACTACCAGGTAGTGATCAGTGTCACAATCAGCCCCTCTAAACGACCGGACGTCAATTATGCTAGATTGTCTTCTTCTATCTACTAAAACGTGATCAATTTGATTATGTGTTTTTCCGTCTGGTGATGTCCAAGTGTATTTATGAACGTCGCGATGTGGGAATTTTGTACTCTTCACGATTAGGTTTTTGGATGTTGCAAAGTTCACGAGTCTAACACCGTTGTCATTACTTTCCTTATGCAAACTTTCGTTCCCTACAATCGGTTTGAAAATATCCTCTCGTCCTACCTTCGCATTGAAATCCCCTAATAGAATCTTCATATGGTATCGCGGGAGTTGGTCAAATATCCGTTCCACTTCTTCGTAAAAACTATCTTTTATATCGTCACCCTTATCTTCAGTTGGAGCATGTACATTTAAAACAATAATATCACACCACCGTCCCTTAAGAGTAATAAAAGAAAGTCTGTCAGTAACAAATTCAACCCGTTTAATTGCTGGTAATATTCGTTTGTGAACGAAAAACCCTGTTCCTAACTGGTGATTTTTATTTCCTTCCCCGTAAAAGAACGTAAAATTTCCGGAATTCTCAGATCCATTTCCTTCCCACCTAACTTCCTGAACTCCTACTACGTCCATCCTGTATTTCTCTAACTCACTCGTTACAGATTTTAACGCGCCTGCCCTATAAAGACTTCTAATATTCCATGTTCCAAATCTCATGTCCATTTTCTTTTGCTGATGTCGTGCCAAGTTATCAGTCCTTGTCCGAGGCTTTTGTGAATGTTTCTGAACAAGTACCTTTTTTTACAGGATGAGGGTGTTAGCCTTACCCAAACCCCCAAGCTGGAGGACCACTCCTAGTCGTCTGTCCGCGACTGCTTATTCAGTATATTCGCAGCTAACCTCTATATCTAGAGGCCTTCTCCTCGATCCGCAACCTGAGGACGCGCCATGCCGTGGTGACAGGAACCCACGTTACACGGAGTACTTTCCAAATGCTGCTATAATCTTAATGTACAGTAACGCTTACTATTTGAAAATAAAATAAATCTAGAACAGTTACGCAGTTTATTTTACAGAAATTTCCAGTAAGAGTAGAGTAACGTGGTTGCTGGGTGCGTCGACAGCTAAGTCTTTTTGAACCCTTGCGGAGACATAACTTAATCATAAAAACAGTCTAGGTAGAATCAACAATAATAAAAATTGGAATAGGTTAATTAAAATACATGAAAAAACATCCACACACGAGCTAAAATTAAACTGCATGCAAAACCTGAATATCTCTTAAAAACAGCAGTAGCCCAGAAAGGAAATTAGTGTCATCCCTAAGGAGCAAGTCGAGGTCTACTGGAAGATGGTAATGTTGTCGATGCCGAGCCAGAGCAGGGCAGTAAACAAAACGACGAATAGTAAAAGGTCTCCACAAAAAGCACATTCTGGAACTGCATCTCCAGGTAAAAGATATGCATGCGTTAAATGACTGTATCCAATACGCAGTCGAATTAAAGCTATTTCTTCTCGACGAGACTGTCGGGAACTAGAGGTCCAGACTCCGAGGCGTGGTTTAATGGCACACAATTTGTTGGTATGTGCAAGATCCCATTTTGACTGCCATTGTTGGAGAAGACGAGATATGAACACCAGGTAAAGATCAGTGCAAGGGAGGGACGTCACGAGTGCAACACCTTGAAGAGCTGCATCTTTTGCCACAGAATCCGCCTGCTCATTACCAGGAATGCCAACAAGGTAAGAAATCCAACAAAAGTAGACAGCTGAGCCGGCACCAAGTAGGGAAGAATGGCATTTTAATAAAATACGCTGAGCCAGAGGATGTCTAGTGTAAGAGTACTCTTGAAATCAGACAGGATCAGAATGCGGGCAATATTATGGGTCATAATATAGTCTAAGGCTTCCAGAATAGCAAGCAGCTCAGCACTGAAGATGGATGCAAACGAAGGAAGTCGGTAACCATAGCGGGCAGGGCCAAAGACAAACCCACAGCCAACAGAATTTTCTTGTTTCGAGACATCTGTATAAAATTGTGAGAAGTCAGCTCTGGTATAAGTCATGTCACATTCGTCACAATTTCTTAAATATATACATATACATATTTTAAGCAGAATGTAATTTAGAACTATGATTAGGGATCTTCCTATCTCTTAGTGGAAAAAATAAATCCAATCATGTATAAAGACAGTAAGAAAGCAAGTTGAAAGATAACGTTTACTCGTCTAAATGTCACCCGTCACCATGGAATGACTGTATAAAATTATCTGTCTTTTATCTGCGACCGCTGAACATGTATAGCACGGTAAGCTAAACCAGTACATAATTGCATCTACATATTTATAAGCTTCACCCATTGAAGTACAGTTTATTCTTGAGAATTACAGACATATTAACTAATGAAATTATAGGCAAGGTTTTCCTATATTCAACAGAATCTCAAAATTATCAGACCTGAAGAATAAGAAAACGTGATTCGTAAAGCATATATATTTAAGATATCAATACATTTTCAACAAAGTGAACACTTTCAAATATATACGATCAACATTAACAGACCAAAACTATATACACAAATTAAATGTCGATTGCAACCAGATAATTCGTGGTTATTCAGTACAAACATTTTTGTTTTCGAGAATTTGACGCTTAAAATATATAAAACGATTATTATGGCTATTGCAGGGCTCAGTGGCTGGTCTCTTGTAAATAGTTAAAAAGTGACCAAAAGTACACGAAAAAGTGACCAAAATATCATCATGCCCCTTTTTACCTTTGTCAATTTCTCCATCACCTGTCTCTTTGTTGTTTTGTTTCATCTTTTCTCCTTTACTTCTTTTTGAGCTTCCTCCTTTCTTAGGTTTTCTAAGTATGCTTTGTAGTTACAGTAAGCAGACTTAGTAGAGTAAGAAGCTTCTTAGTAAGTAGAACCAGTTCTGACATATTTCCGAATTTCTTCATCCCAGACATTATATTTAACTTAGCATTGAGAGTTCTCAAAGCCATGAAATATTCGAATTCATCACCTACTCTTAAGAACATAACAAAAGACGAACATGATGAACCGCACAAACAGAAACACACAACGTTGAGCGGAGCGTTAACTATCATGAGGGAAAACTAAAAGACTATTATGACAGAAGAAAGAATAGACACAGAAGGGTTCTCAACCCCACCTTGACAGCTTAAGCATCTACCAACCATCAACTGTGCTTTAGAAAGAATGAAAGTTGAAGGGAGAATTAAGCTGACTGTTTCACATATGGCAGCAAGAAAGAAGCCTTCATACGAGTAATGAGTACCAAGTTTCTGCCTTTTTACATTTATTTTTATATTTTTCATAAAAAAACTGCCATGCAAAACAATAAATCACACGAATAAATCACTTTACCTCCCAAAAAAAGTGACTAGCTATGAGCCCAGCTATTGTATTGTATGGTTGCGAAACACAATCGCCTATTTCAGGAAAGAACGCAGACTGAAAGTATTTGAAAATTAAATCCTGAGGTGTAATATTCAGAGCCAAGAGGGATGAAAATGAGGAACGGCGAAACAGCATAATCTCTATAGTTTAACATTGTTAGGGTCATCAAGACTAAGAGTTTCAGGTAGGTAGATCATGCAGCAAGAATGACAAAAAGTAGGAACGCTTCCAAAATTTTAACTGGAAACCGAATCGGAAAAAGACCATTAGAAAGACCCAGGCGCACATGAGAGGACAATATTAAGATGGATCTCGCAAAAATAAGAATATAAAGAAGAAACTAGATCCGGCTAACTAAGGAGCAGAAGTCAATGAAGAGCTTTTGCGAATGCGAGATTGAACCTCAGGTTTCCATAGGTTATACAGTGAATGAGTAAAGATTGGGCTCGGGACAGATCGAATAGCGTAGCAATATATCAGCACAGTACGCTGGAGACTAAGTCCAATCCTTGGCCCCTTTCTACGTTTTAAATTCTTCCGCATATAGTGATTTACTAATATGATTAACGAACTTTACTATCCCACACAAGCGAAATACAATAATGCATAAAAAAGTCAAGAAATTTTAAAGTAGTCAACAAGATTATACATATCTATAAAGGAAGCAGTTTAATGGAGGTTTTTCCTTCCTCATATTTTGGTCAATATTAACTTAAAATTGCTTCATCAAATTACTTCTATAAAATATTACTTTGTGTAACCCAACGTTAATTCTCCAAGAAGAAGGTTTTTTTAATAAACTGAAATTCTAAGATATGATTTTACTGAATTTTTCAAGTCTAGTTATACATTCTTCGCGCTTTCAAGATGAATTTGCTATAATATCTATTTTAATTATTGCTTCTGAGACAGAAAATCTAATTTTCCAGAAGTATGGGACATTTAAATAAATTTCAACATATCAGTCAAATAATTAAAATTCCAGTTCATTAAAAAAAAAAAAAAAAAAAAAAAAAACACGGGATTAAAAAAAAGATGGCGCAGATATTCAACACCGTTAAGAGAAACACTTCAGTCAATAACTTCTGAAAGAATTAGCAAATTACTGGTAACATTAAAATTCTGTTCTTAAATTTGAAAAAATGTACTTAACGAAAATGCCCTTTCCATCATCCATCGTGAAGTGAACAATTTTATTACACACTCTTCGAATGTTTTACAACATTACCCTTAACACATTCCTCAACATCAAAGCCACTTAGGTCTTTCCAATTAATCACCTACTGTCTGACTCAAACCTCTTCAAGTTTAAGGCGTGCCCTCTCTTCTGTAATACCCAATGAAAGTTACGCGAAGTTATCTAATATTCGATGCTTGGGAGAAGTATAATTTGCACTCAAAAATGTCTTTGTTCATAGAACGTTAGTGTATGTTTAGAAAATCGTTTCTAAACAATTAGGGGGAGGAAAGCATGATTCTACGTACAGCGGTTCATCATTTTATTGTAAGATTGTTCCTTCATATACAAGTCAATCTAAACCCGTTTTTTTCACCTTCTCGGTTTGAAGCGTTTACTTCGTTCTCCCATCTGTGTTTCACAAAAGAAACTCTCACGTTATACTTGTACACAAAAGAAATGAAATCCGACAACGTCGCTCTTACGCCCCATTGGTTTTCGCCAAACGGCAAGAAGTTTAAGCCGAACAGCAGTGATGTTCCTGAGTAAATTTTTCTTTTATCACTTTTTGTATTACACTCGGGCACTCATTCTCAGGAGACACATAATGGCTTAAATCCTCTTAGCCATATGATCTTATTGTGTCTCTACAATGGTAATTTAACAATACAGTAGAGCGCCGATTATCCGGATCGATTTCAGCAAAAATACAATTTCGCTGCGAAAAAAAAAAAAAACTGTGAAATTGTGAATAATAGTGTGTAGTACGGCAATTCGTAGATATGATCGTACTGCGGACAGTATATAGCCGTTCAAGTACTTCTCTGTTTCATACCACTGTATATTTTCTATGATTCTAAAATTTACGTATTACACTACAATACTTTCCTAAAGTAATAATTTTGCTACTTTAATACAGTATAGCGTACAAAAGCCTTTTTTGCCCTATTTCTTTTCGACTGTTTGGATCAGGTCTGGTCCCAATTAAAGTGCTTTCAAAATAGAAACAAATTGATAGCTCAAAAGCACGTGCAGATTTGTTTTGAAGAAGGGAATCTACGTCACATAGTTATTGCGGTCACTGAGCGAGGGTCGAATCATAAACGTCATTTTAGCAACAATATAGGTGGAGTTTTCTTGGCAACAGACCTTAACATTCCAATATTGCCGCTAGTAAACACGTGTTTTCAGAAGGAAAGAAATTATTTCAGTCTTTCGTTTCTTTGTGCGTGAAAGTGATTTAAAAACACACACAATCCCCCCCCCCCCCCCAAAGTCCTTTACAACATGCACAAACTGGGACGACAAACATACCCTTTCATCCATCCAAACAAACCAATATTTAGAGATTTTTCATTTTTCTTAAGACTAACAGGACAGTTCTAGCTGATGATACACCGGGATGCGCACGAACTGGCGACAGTGTACTACGTGCTTCTCCAAACGTCAATTTGTTTCTAGTTCTGAAAACATTATAGTCCACATAACCGACGCTCTACTGTATTACGTAAATTATTTTCGATACTTATGGTTACCTACCTTTTACAATACTGCTGAGACAGAAATACAATATGAAGATCGTGTTATGAAAAAGAATTTAAGCCACTGTGCGTCCTGATGATGTGTCCATCGAGTGTCACACTCGAAATATTGAGGAAAAAAAAAAAAGACCGAGCATGTGTAATTTGAAATATTACATTGTGTTCCATGTGCTCAGTAAGTACTTATATTTAAATTTTCCGTCATATACATGTTAGAATAATCCTTGGTACTCACAGTACGAAAATAGTTATAAAAGTTGACCAATCTATCACAACCTGCCCTAGTTATCCGAAAATACTGCTAACGCTATAAACTAAAAATATAAAGATGTAACTACACGATAAAAACTAAAATGGAAAATAAATATTAAAAAACCCTCAATACTTACTGGTTGCTTTCCTGATTTCTAACCATGTGCCTACCCTTTACAACCCTTCCCTCCATTGTTATAGAAAACCTTGCCACAACCCTTCCCTCCATTGTTATAGAAAATCTTGCCAAGTCAAAAAATCACTTACATTCAAGGGAGAAGATATTTGGATTTTTCATTTTTAAAAATAGGGATTGACATAATACCAGTCTTAAAAATATGAAGTATTTTGTTAAGCATTATTTAGTGTCCTTTTTCTTTTAATGGACAAGAATACTACAGGATGCGAAATTAGTGCTTCCTAAATAACAGAACGGAGAGTCCAAGACCCTCGAAAAGGTTGAAATACAGAGGAGAAAGTGATCTTGTGAAGTAAAGTACCGAGGTAGGATTACCTTTTAAAATGAGGTTAAAAAAAAAAAAAAAAAAAAAAAAGGGTTCCTACACATTTTAGCCTTATTATTGTTTCTCCAATGGAAGGTATAAACACAACAGACAGTTCCGAAACCTCTTCTCCTGTAACCCTCTTGTATTCTTGGAGGACTTATTTATTATAGGACATGCTTCTTGCATTTATCTCTCTTGTTAACATAGAACTGTAAAAGATGTTCTAACAGTTTCTCTAAGAGGTATCACCATATAAAAGTGAAAGTAATATTAAACCTCATAGAACTAACGTCACTCCAATGCAGCCAAGTTCCAAGATACAGAGTATTGTATGTTAACTCAATAGGAGTGCAGTTTGGCAAATGTCTTTGAACTTCCCATGCTGAATTCTGCAACAGTATCCCTTTCTCCCTCCATCCTTCTTTTGACTGGATTTGCAAGATTGCAATGTCTTCACACCCATTCTGTCTGTTCTTTCTTCGCAATCCCAATACTATGGCTAATATGAAGCAGATATCAGACAATGTCACTAAGTGAAAGGACAGCGTTTGGAACTGTTGCAACTAAGACTCCAGCTAGACTTGACAAGCAGTTGTCAACTGTTTGAAATGAAGGTTCTGGTTGGCCACTTAATTATCAGAAATGTTTTCCACAAGTTCCCGCGGACGATGAGTTATTTATGGCACGAGCCAACATCTTGTGGGAAAATTCAGATTTCACAAAAATGAGGCCAAATTAACAAGTTTTACTGTATTAATATTTATGTCTTTTAAGAATAAAACAATTTTCTTCGGATCTAGTTCGCTAGTTAGTATTCTAGGTGGATTATGACAGTGATTTGGTGTCAATGGCGTGTCATTGTTATTTTTAAATCGTTAAACACAGTTAAATATTTATAATAATAATAATGCTATTGTTATTTAATTGTGTTGAGGGTTAGGAGGGCTTGTCCTCTGCAATAATAATAATAATAATAAAAACTCAACTATTTCGAAGTAGCGTAACGCAGAGTGTTTGAACATGGCAATGACGTAATCCTACCTACTTTGATAACTACTTAACTACTTACTTTATATTAAGACTTATCTCATTTTGTCATCGATGCGTACTATTTTACTTCATACTCCTATTTTGTGGGAGTGTTTTGTTGTTCAGCGAATACACACTTACAGAGAGTACCTTTTTACTAGTTTGCTTCTCGTTAATTTGCTAGTATTAAAAGAAATTTAATATAAGATTAGTTTGGGTGTTTATTCATTGATTTGTATTAGTTTCCTCACTCTACTGAGAATGTTTTAATCCCAAGTTAGAATGCTTCTGTGATGACACACAGTTTGGCATTATTGTTATATCGCCGGCCACACGAAAATCGAAAAAAGTTAATATTATTTAGATTCTCCTACAAAATACTAGGTTGTGACCCTGGCTCACTTGGTAGTGAATATTGTCCGAAATACAGTGCGACACATGGCATAACTAGTGTACACAACAAGAACGAAAATGTGCTAGGTGGCCACTAAAAAAACACAAACGTTATTTACCCGAGTCAGAGCAGGAGCGTAAACAGAACACGAGCGGTGGGGAGGGAGTGCGTCCGTAGGGAGAGGCACGTCAGCGGCGGTAGGTATACGCATAAACGGATAGTAGAAAAACAGTCTCTGTGTCATAAAATGCATGGTTTATGTGTTGCACAGCTTTGGCGGAGGTACCATACCATCCAAAAACCAAAAACGTACCAAAATGTACTAAATTAGATTAGATTAGGTCCGGTTAGATGTTCCTCTTCTTTTCTGTAGTTTCAATTAGTTTCAACACTTACGACAACTGTTTGCCTATTTAGTAGGCCATGCCTTTCACACAATTTTAACAACTGACACTCCTAACTTTCGTATAATTTGATAAAACTCAAACACGATATGACAAAATCTTGTCATTTACGCAACATTACTACACTGCCTTTCTCATAAACCAAAACAAGTGTACCTCTCTCCCAAACAGTCCCTTCTGTCTCCATTTATAGTGCCGCTCATAACATCAAAAACAACTATAGTTTATTCAAGGAACGTCAGTACCTCATATAAACAGATACACGTGGTAATTGTTTCACTTTATTGGTTAAAGAGCCTTGGAACATCCATGCGGGAGAAGAAAATAGTCCATTGTCAAATAAGCTGTTTTTCAATGTTTTTGTTGCTTGTAAGGCTCATTACCAGAAATGCAATTTCCTTACAGTTATACAACAGAAACAACACGGTGTCTAACAACTAAATTGAAATAATGCAATAAAAGAGAATGCGCATGCGCAGAAAGTAACTTTGACCCACCTTACACGCGAATCACGGTTTACAGTATGGCTGCGTGCGAGGAATATGTAAAACACCGACAGGGTACAAGCACGTGCTTCTCGAAACAAGCACTGACCGATAGCCAATCATCCGATGACTGGCGGAGTAATACAATTCTGTAATGTTTACATCAGGATCAGAAGGTTCGTTGAATGAACTTTAAGAACAAGTCTTTTCTTAATTTCAACTAGTGTTCTCGCCTGACTTTCACTCACTGTTCCTCACAAACCAAAATAAATTTTCCATTTCATCTAGTAAATTTTCTAAAATCGGTCCGTCGACACAGCAGTTAACCCTTGTTTTTTATTATTAGCTATTTCTTTCGTTTTTACTTTCAACTCTGGTGATTTTCTTTCAGAAATATAATTAAATTATTATATCACTAATCAGATAACAGTCTCAAACTGTATTTATTGCAGGGGGATACCAACTAACAAAGTTTACACCCTGTCTTCTATTAGCGAAATACATTTTTATGGAGAAGACAAATTAGCAAGCAAAGTCTTCAATCTACCTTGTAACATCTAACGAACAGAATAACCTACATAAATTATTATAAGAAAATAAAAATTTTCACTTTTAAGCAGGGTTGGCTGGTTTAAACCAGCTGTTTTTTTTTTTTTTCAAAAAAAAAAACTGGTTTAAACCAAAAAAATGTTCGTAAAAGTGTAAGTGTTTGTAAAATCTTGATGAACACACATTTGTGGGTTATCACGTTTCACTTCCGTATATTATTCGTATTATATTCAGACCTAAATTACCCATTCATTACTCAAGAAGATTATACTACAAAAGCAACTTTTTTTTTATAAGTTTATAAATGTTTATTTTGTGATTTTTTGTAGTTATTATTGTTATGTAATTGCAATCGAAGAAAAATTCTAAATATTGTTTCGTTTCAATGTTTACTATTGATAAAATACATCGAAAATGCCGTACTTTTTGTGTGTGTATGTGTGTGTGGGGGTCATACAGACCCCACGAGAGGAATTTAGTGAAATAAGTATCTTTGGTATCTATTTATGTATAAATGAGTCTGAGCCAAAGTGGACTCAAATAATTCGTATCTTTGTGATATGCAAATTAAGTCGTTGTATTTCTTTAATTTGGACCAATAAAAGTCGTTGTTAACTAACTTGAACTAAATTAGTTCTTCTGTACTCCGTAGTACTTTGAAATTGTTCATATGTAATTCTGTGTAATGGTTTCACTTGTGCAACTGTTTATCTTTTTGTTCTTCTGAAATGACTCTTGACAGTTATATTAAGAAGTATGTAAAGATCAGTACAACGTATTTTTTTTTTTATTTTTTTTATCAGGATTCCTTCGTGAGTGAGTCGGCAGACGTATCGCATTTGTGGCCAATTAGTCCTGGTTCCGAGTTCAAATGGAGGACAATTTCTCTCGGATGTAACTCGAGAAGCGCTTTTTATTCCGCTTTAAGCTTATGTGACCCCTTCCAGCATAACCCGGTTGTTACATAATAACATCAAGGCGAAACAAACTTATTTCTGTCTATTAATGATATGAATATATAGAGCAAATTATTTAAACCATAAAAACCTGGTTTAAACCAAAAAAACAGGTTCTTTTGGTTTTTTAAAATAAAAACCATGTTTTTCTTGGTTTTTGCCAACCCTGCTTTTAAGTCTCACTGTAATGGCGCATAAGTTAATGATGATTAATCCAAGTGAATGATTATGAAAGAGTGAGAATCCACGGACACAATGTTGTCCACTACGAATTCACATTGCGAAAGGTCGAACAAGGGATACCTTGCATCAGAGAGGAACATTACTACTGAGCCACCGTCTCCCCAACTAATGACACGCTTAATTGTATTTATTTGAATAGAAGAAACAACGAAAGGCTTGTGACAATCAGAATATTTCCATCAAAAGTATATCGTAAATGCAACTGAAATTTCTTGTACGATAACTCTTTAATATCGTTGTTTATTGCAGTTGTTTGTGGTGCGATTGAAACAAAACTTCCGTTTTGTTTGAATCACATCACAATTGGCATTTTAACAGCATTTCTGTGCGGATAGCTTTATATGCATTCAGACTGGCATTAACGAAGGTGTCAATACATGAATGCACGAGTGATTCCCGACCTTGTCCATTACATTTGTTTCTTTTGCCATCCGCAGTAAACATAACAAACATCGGATTTAGTAGAAAACTAGGGTTAATTTTAATTCCGGAGAGCCAATACAAACCATGAAGGTAAATACAACGCAATACAACCTAACCTAACCTAACCTAACCAAAAGCTAAACTATAATTACCAAAAAAACATGAATTCTTTGGAAAAATTCTCCCCCCTCTCGTAATTAGAATTTATCCGAAAACTATTTCAAACATCGCATTTTAAAAAGTGCCAAATAGCATTTCCTTTAAATACATTATTTATCTTTTTCTAATTCCGAATGTGTTCTTCAAAGCATGTATTGTACCGGTAGCTTACTTCATATTTGTATATAAGGTACAAGAGCACAATATAACCTAAATAATTTCAAAAAAGATGTTTTATCTCCTTAATTATAATTAGTTACTAATCTAACCTAACGGTTGTACTCAGAGACTTCTGAAATTTGTACAAACGCAAGCATCGTATATGAAGTACTAAAATCATTCTAGTGCAAGGATGGATCATACACTGCCATTGAAATAAAGATGTATATGGCACCGACTTTCTAATTTTCAATAAACACTTTTACATAAATTAGCAGTACTTTCATATTATCAGTATATAAATAATATGCTGTTTGTTTGTTTTGTTTTGAAAATGGCACGGCCTTGGAAATTACTATTTGGAACAGGTCTCTATAGTCGATCTTATTTATATTAAACTGTTATTATTTTATTAAAACTTTCAAATAACTTGTCAATTTACTGTAAATTTGACGTAGGGCCTAATTACTACATTTTGTTGTACACAAATTGAAACAAAACAAGTAGTAAATGGCCGAATTCAGCCTTGAAAATTTATAATTAGCGAATACATCGTAAAATTTGAGAACCTCATTTAAAATTTGACAGAACTGGTCCAAAAATTACCGTTTTAAGTATTTTTTGAAGGTTCAGAACCTCACATTAAAAATGGTGTATTATAAATTTGAGATGAAATTAGTTACGCAACAATCACTCAGTTGCTGGATGCTGGAGAAGATAAATGTGGTCCTAACTTTGGTAACATTGATCCAACATCGTTACCGTTTCTGCTACAAGCATTGACATACTTCATATTTGCACACAAACAAGCTTAATTTACTTCCACAATCGCTATTATTACAAGATACAAAGTTTTATTCACCTCATAGTGCTTTAAACAAAAATTTAATAATATTAATAGTCTAACTACCTGCTCATGATCACCAAATTCTTTTTCAAATGCAGCGAGCCTGTAACAGATTTCTTCAGCGATTTTTTCCGAGATATCCACACGAGATGATAATTGATCTGTTACGTTAATTCTTCTTCTATTTACAAGTTTTGATGGTTTTCCCGGGAATTTCGATCTCGTCATTGCAAGTTATATTTTCTTCACTTCAAACGTACATTTGATGTTCCAGACCACCATGCACCACCACAACCCAAATTCAGTTTTGTTTTCCATTCAGTTGCACAACTCGCTCTTCGGTTACACAGGACATAAAGCAGCTGCAGAAGCCGGACTTGGGCTGCCTAACGAACCGCCGTTCTTAAGCTGCCAATCAGGAAGACTTGTTTTCGCGGTAAATATTTCGAAGCGTTCTTCCGCCATCCACTAATTTTTAATTATTCATGATTCATGCCCTTTATTACCAACTCTTAGTCTTGACATGATATGGAATTTAATAATTATCTTAGCTAACATGGATATACGTTCTTTTTTTATATATAGAAATAGTATAATAGAAGACATTCCACTTCTAATGTCTGCTAGGACGTTTACATTCACTTCTTGTCAACAATCTTAACATGTGATTTTTTTTCATCAGTTCTTCGCTGTTGTATACTTCACGCCCACATCATCACAACGTCGGATTACGCATAATCAAGCTTGTCGAGTAATAGGCCTACATATATATTGCTCTTCAACTTTAATTTATTAAATTAAGAGAAATAAAACTGATAATTACTGCAATTATTTAATCGTAAACAAAATAATATATTACGGAATTCAATGTGTTGTCAATTTTTCTTGTCTTTTATTTTTAGTTCCAATTATAAATAAAATCATATCTTTCAATGATGTGAAGATGAAATTTAAAAAATCATTTTATAGGAATAATAATAGTACTGTTGACCATTAGAATAATCAAATATGATTTAAGTAAACAAACTAGTATGATTTTCCTCGCAATAGAATTGAAATGAAACTAAGTAATTTATTTTAGCGAAAGATGCGAATGGTGATAAAAAGTAAACATGTGAAAGATTAGCGTTCTTGTTTCGCAATCGTCAGAGCAAGAATTCGATTCTCAGTCATTTATGATTGTGCAGAATGTTTAATGTTTCTCTCAGTTTTATGAAGCGGATGCCTGGATAGTACCTTTAAATGCATAGACTCTCTAGATGATTTCTTTCTAGCCTATATAGTCTCCAGACTCCCGTTGTTAATGTTTACAAGGTATATAAAATACAGGATAAATTGTCCTTGAACCATATCTGGAATTTCGTTATTTAAAAAAAATCTACTAAAATATATATAGATAGATAGGCCTACATAACTGTGCCCACTTTTATATAGAAAGTTTGATTGGAATAAGTTGTATTATAACACTTTTAAAAAGGTAGGCGATTTAAAGGCGATGGTTTTGAATAGACAGCATTAAATTTAAGGTAGACTCTGAATTCGATTTCCCGATATCTGAAACTATTGATTTTTTCCGAATATTTCCTCCGAAAGTGTGGGAACTAGATGGGCGGGGAGTGAAAGTAGGATTGTGAAAATATTAGTAATCGAGGTGAATCCCGATCAGAGCAATATCTCAGGGTAGAGATGTAAATGAGCGAACTTTTCAGCCGAACTTTCATTTTCGAAAGTTCGTTTTCGAACTTTTCATAAGCAACTTTTCCCGGACTTACGCTTTCTTTTATTTACTAATTAGCGACACTCATTTTTATAATAACTTATTCTGAACATAGTGTGATGACTGTGAGCTAGCTATGTGTTATACAGTATAGTTATTTGCACCATAATGATACAAGATGGACTGACACACATTGACATTATGAATGATATGGATAAACACGTAAAACACATTATTGTAACTGAATCAGTGCTTTCCACAAAGAAAAAAAATATTAAATAAAATTATTAATTTTGTATTGGTAATGCGTGAGTTTATGATATAAACTTGTTTGTGCAAGTCAAATTCAAGTTTTCGGTTGTCAGCATCATGTAAAATTGAAGGTTTCTGCCGAAAACATACTGTTTTATGATATAGGCTTGAAATTTGAAATACATGCTTGTAACGCTCCATAACATCTTTTGAAAAAATCTTAAAATTATGTACTATTAGAAAGAGAAAAACCTAAAATAAATTTACTTCGATTTTTAATATAGCCATGTTATATACCAAAATGTTTGTAATTTTACAGGGATTTTTTTTAAATGGACAATTTAAAAAAAAAATGAGCCGAACTTTTTCGCGAACTTTTCAAGTTTGAACTTTTCATGAAATTTTCCCAACACTATCTCAGGGTAATAATTTAGCTCCGGGAAGTTCCCTCCCGAACCACCCCTGAAGGCAGAGTCGTACTGACCAGGCGAGAAACCGGGAAATTTCCCGGTGGGCCCTGGACGGCGAGTTTTTTAGTGGGCCATTCGCCTCGTAAGTAGCGGAATACATACCAAAATACATCATGTAGTCCTCGCATACAGGAGTAACGGAACGGAGGATGATAACACGTCGAGTACCGGTAATATAGTCAATTAATCCCAGACTAGCGTGGCGAGTCCATGATTTTGTGAAAATAGCCTTTCACATTTTTCCTAATTGAACCCTTGAAAGATTTCTGATTTCCCACTCTGCTTTATAATTTTGCTAATATTGAAGAATTCAGCTAAATTGAAATCTCAAATGATGCCGTAACTTGAAACTAAATAGTAATTTACATTTTACAACACCGCTGTTTTCCATATAGAAAATATACAGGACTGGATTAAGACCATTGGAGGGCTCTGCAGCGGGAAAATACAAGGGGGGACAAAAACTTTTATGATTGTCGTTCTCTCAACATGTTCAAAAGGTCTATGCATTAAGGAGTGAATCTTGTCATTTTATTTTATTTTATTTTATTTTATTTTATTTTATTTTAAAACTTTTATGGTGGAAATGTTTTCAGAAATTTTAAAAACTTTGGGTGTCCCCTTGGTCATGGCGTCCTGGAGCTAAACGTGAAAACCAAACTCGATTTTTTTAAAAATGGAAAATATTTATATCTTTAGAGGAATGGGGATTGGACATTATGTTAGATCAGTCAGTGTCAGGGGAGAAATTATTGCCTTGAAAATGTTCCAAATCTGCATTTGAAGACTTTTCAGCATACTTGATCCGAGTATCACTCCCGAATTCCCTTTTATTCTCGTGGGCCTCCTACAAAGTACCTTCCGGTGGGCCCCGACATTGCAGTACGGCCCTGCCTGAAGGTTCATTGTTTATGACTAAGTTATAATTCTAACTCTTTAGACCAGATAAAAATGAAATCTTTCATTTTTACGTCACAGGATTATGCCGACTAGGCTAAAGGAGACAGTGATGATGAGAAATTAATGAAGGTGGTAGGAAAAAAGTGCGAGGAAACGGGAGCACCCCGAAAAAACACGCACACGGTGTTTATCCATCACAAAGTTTACTTGGCGCGAGCTCTGATCGAACAAAGTACCCCATGCACCAGAGATGAACACTTTACCACTGAGCCACCGTGGTCCTCTAGACCAGGGTTTCTCAACCTGGGAGTCGCGACCCCTACAGGGGATCGCGAGAGGGTTTCATGGGGGACGCTAAGATAAGCGGAAGAGATCAAATAATTAGAATCTAATACAGAAATATTTTAAAATTTTTAATTTTGTTCTGATAGGCATATTTTAATTTTTATACATATTGTTAAGAACAAAAAGTAGGTCTACTAAACGTTTTCAACAGGTGCAGAGTTGTTTAAAAATCAATTTAAATGAAAGAGGTACGATATGAAACTCTATTAAAATACCAGAAAAATGCAAATGCAACAAAACCTGAATATTGAAATACAATTAAAATTGAAAGCTAATGAGATACCTGAGCATGATATGATTTCAGTAGTGTGGCAATCTCCGGTTCAATCTTTGTGATGCGCATTATCAAGTCGTTTAAAATATTCAATTTCTTTTTTAACAATTGTCCAAATTCATTTAACCAAAATTAGAAATCCTTTTTTTAATCATATGACCTAAAATTAAGCGAGTTATGAAGTTTTAAAATTTTTAAACAGCCTCCATTTTGAAACACTATGACGGATCGGATTCGATATTTGTAATATGAATGAACTGACCAATTTCGGTTTTAATCCATTCGCTTTTAGGTAAGTTACTCTATCTACTATATACTTTGCATAGATTCTACTACTATAGAAATCAGGCTCGTAGCCAAGGGGGAGTCCGGGGGTCCGGACCCCTCCCCCCTTCGAGACCAGAAATGAAAAATTAAGGAAGGATGAAACAAAATGAAATGAGAAATGAAGGATCGGCGTTAAAAATAAAATTTAAAAAAAAAAACTACAGGAAGCTATTGGTTACTCTTTCTTATGAGGAGATTTGTATTACTTGCAATACATGGTAGCGTGGTGAGCGAAATATCCTGGAAGAGTCAGGGAATTTGAAATTTCTAAAAAAGTTACGGAATTCTCAGAATTTCAGCTACTAGTCATTGAGATTTCAAGCTTCCAAAAGCATAGTGTCGTTGTGTAACAGCGTGGACATTTTTTATTATAATTTTTCGTCATCGCATCCTTGCAGTATCCAGGGGTGCCCACAAAGGGGGGCTATGACACAAACTGCGTCATTGAAATATTTGGGGGGGGTTAAAAATCTATATAAATATGTTTGAGGGGGTGTAAAAATTAATTGAAAAGAAGATTTTCCTCATGGAAGAACACCTACGGATAGACAATTGGGGGGTGCGTCATGGACATAAGGGGGTGGGCACCACTGCAGTATCAAACATGTTATTTCAAAAACAACTTTTTACTGCTCCTTTAACCTATCATTTGGAACAAACAGTAGTTGATGGAATAATAAAAACAAACATTTATGTGAAAAGAAAGTTCTGTTAACATTTGATTCAACAGAGAAAGGAACGCAGATATTGTAAAATATTTTACAAGACATTATGGAGTATGAACAGAAGAAGGACGTAAATATTGTAAAATCTTTTTCAATATATATATTTTTTTTATTATATGTTCCAGTAAAATAGTTTAGAATGATCGAGCCCGTGATGTGATGACCACACTATTTCATGTCACGGACCCTCCCTTCACGAAATCCTCGCTACGTGCCTGTAGAAATAGATGGATATCGTGAGATTTTCGCAATAGGTATATTAAAAATCCCACCCAAGATTATTACAAACCAGAACCACAAATTATAAGAGGGTCGATGCCAAGAGGATTGATAAAATGGGGGTCGTGATAGGAATTAGGTTGAGAACCACTACCCTAGACCAAATAAATGTATTTCGAAATAAATGTATGTATAGGAATTAGACATACATGTTATCTTGATATATACAAAGTATACAGGGTGGTAGGTAACTCCACCGACAAACTTTGGGTGGCGATTCCTTATACGAAATAAAAGAAAAAAGTTCTAATAAACATGGGCCGAAAAATGTCTCCTTTCAGAGTTATGATCCATTGAAAATTCGAAATATCACGTTTCAAAACATCCTGGCTTAGAAACTGTAGGGTCTATCGCAAGCAGTTTAACGAATTACACAGGAACTAGTATGTTCTCTATCTAAATATCCGTGTTTTACCATCTTCCGTTATCGGTGAAAGGAACTGTGAAAAGGAAGTTGAAGTATAGGGATACTCCTTTAAGTACTAATGGTGCGTTCGTTTCGCTAGTAACGGTGAATTCTGAAACATGGATATTTAGATAGAGCGTATACCAGTTCCTGTGTAATTCGTTAAACTGCTTGCGATAGACCCTACAGTTTCTAAGCCAGGATGTTTTGAAACGTGATATTTCGAATTTTCGGTAGTTCATAACTCTGAAAGGAGACGTTTTTCGATCCATGTTTATTAGAACTTTTTTCTTTCATTTCGTATAAGGAATCGCCTCCCAAAGTTTGTCGGTGGAGTTACCTACCACCCTGTATATACAGTTATCATTTGAAACATGAATCTATGCTCAGAAAAAGGTACAAAAACAGAAACGCCGAAAGTGACTGTCTTTCAGAGCAACGAGCTCCAGAAATCTTCCAAAACTGAACAAGAACTCTATAATAATAATAATAATAATAATAATAATAATAATAATAATAATAATAATAATAATAATAATAATAATAATAATAATAATAATAGGGTAAAAGCAGTCCACAATCTACAAAGAAAGACATCAGAACTGTTTCCTGGAATGACATTAGGATGTATATGTCCCATTTGTTAAATCTTACGTTAGATCCATGTCCCGAGTTAAGTATAGTGTGTCGGGTATCACACGAAAAACGAATATAACCTCGATTTGCATAATAATTACCCAATCAATATTCAAAGCACATTACTTGAAGCATATTTCCTTGCTGGCCAGTCCTTCCATACTTCCTAATTTGGATCTACCTTTTCTTTACATAATTTCCAGGAATCCTTTATTTTCTTTGGGGAGTCCCATATCAAATTGCCCCAACGTTCTGAATTAGAAAGTTTTGACTACTATGGATATGAATTCCTGTGTTTTAAGACTGCTTTTCCTATCATCATTAGTTTCTCAGTTACAGAATTTTAAAGTTTAGTTGTTTTGGTAAATTTCTGGTGCTCAAAGTTCTAAAATGAAGTTGTTTTCGGTATTAGTGCACATAGCTTTTTTGTTTGTTTGTTCCTATGCATAGATTCGCCCATCAAGCGCTATAATTGGAATAACGAATTAACATATAGGCCTACATGTATCGGATACTGAAATAATAGCGACAACGGAGATAGTAATTAGGGATTGGCACGAGCGAGTTTTCTTTTAAAACTCGATTCGACTCGAAACAGACATCTTTGAGGTCGACTCGAGAACTTGACTCGAAAAATTTCCTTTAACTCGACTCGAATTCGGGTCGAGTTTCGAATTGAGTCGAGCCAAAACGAGTCAAATTGAACTAAATCCTATGTGAAGTTTCAAATACTCACTTCAAGTATCCTACAGATAATATAATTATCAATGACACTACATTATTATTATTATTATTATTATTATTATTATTATTATTATTATTATTATTATTATTATTATTATTATTATTATAACACCGTGTATAACCACGAAAGATAGGCGGTTTGTATCTGGATACTAAACACTAATTGACTTCAGATCTCGGTCGTCGAGAAGTCTTCAAGAGGTAAGGACATCGTTCACGAGGTTCTGGGATTGAGTTGAGGAGGAGCTAGTATTCGGGCTCGAGCCACAAGTTATTAAAAGTTATAGGGAGCCGGCCAAACATGTTCAAAACTGCTCGGGTTTAGGTTTGTCAATGGCATGAGCTAACAGCCCACCCAACCGACCCGAACCGAACCGAGCTGATGACTCATCGTAATCGAGTACACTCGAGCCATCGGCTTAATTGAGCTGAGCCGATGACTTATCCCACCCAAATGGGCTCGAGCTGATCGTTAATTGAACCAATCCGAGCCGTTTGACATCACTACCCGAGTTGGGCTTCTGCTTGGACTAAAAAATTCGACCGTGCAGGTCTCAGCCTTGATGGTAAGAACTACAGTATATAATTATATTAGAGCTCATGGCATTTGAGGCTGTCTCGTCATAAAAATTCATTGTTGTCTCGTTATCAAGACAGGACGACGAGATGCGAGTAGTGTCCCCTGTCGTGAGCAACACTAAAAGTATTCCAAATTCCTGCTTACATTTATCGTGGCTTTCGCTTTCCAGTCCAATCAGGCCATGATTTCAAAACGAGTTAAAACGAGCTGAACAAGTGAGCCACTTATCAAACTCGACTCGACTTCAAACTCGACCTCAGAAACAGTGAGTCGGCTCGGAACTCGACTCGAGTAAATTACCTTTGACTCAACTCGAAACTCGAACCGAATTCGAGTTGAGTCGGGTTTGGAGTCGAGTCGAGTTTTAGCTAACATACATTCTTCTTTGCAATCTTATCCCCATAATTTTCTTTCCGTACTCCCAAAGTTTCTTGTAGAACCTATGTTTAGCTTGCTACCTTCGTGATTCGATATCTGTACTCGCAAAGTTCGAAGTGCTCAGCTACTAGTTAGTTCCTATGCATATTTCTCCCAATTTATTTATTTTTCTTCGAAATTTCAAACGAATCTGTTTTTATTTCTAGGAATGGGCACGAGCGAATTCGAGCGAGTGTTCATTTAAACTCGACTCGACTTGAAAGAAACATCTTTGAGCTCGACTCGAGAACTCGGCTCGAAAAACTTAATCCAACTCGACTCGAAACCCGACTCGAATTTGACTCGAGTTTCGAGTCGAGTCGAGCCAAATCGAGCCAAATACTGTGTGTAGTTTCCAGTAGTTTCTTCAAGTATCCTACATAGACAATATAATTATTACCAATGATAGACTACTACTATAACATTAACTTTATTATTATTATTATTATTATTATTATTATTATTATTATTATTATTATTATTATTATTATTATTATTATTATTATAACAACACCGTGTATAAACATGAAAGATAGGTGATTTGTATCTGAATACTAAAAACTAGTTGACTGCTGACGTCGGTAGTCGTGAAGTCTAGGAGGCAAGGACATCGTTCACGAGGTTCTGGATTTGAGTTCCGGAGGAGTAAGTATCCGAGCTCGAACCAAAAATTGTTAAAAGTTAGAGGGCGCCGGCCACACATGTTCAAAAGTGCTTGGTTTAGGTTTAGGATTCTCAAGGGCTCGAGCGGCTCGGCTCACAGCTCATTTCCTATCGAGTCGAGCCAACAGCTCACCCACCCAAACCGACACGAGCCGAAACAAACCGAGCTGATGTCTCACCCCAACCAAGCCGGCTCGAGACGATGACTCACCTGAGCCGAGTCGGTGCCTCATCTCAACGAAGCCGGCTCGAGCTAAGCCGGTTAACATCCCTACACGGGTTGGGCTTCTGCTTCGGCTCAAAACTTTCACCGTGCAGGTCTCAGCCTTGGTGGTGAGAACTACAGTATATACTTATGTTAGTGCTCACGACTTTTGAGGCTGTCTCGTTATAAAAATCCATTGTCGTCTTATTAATCGAGACGAGGCGAAATGCGAGCAGTGTCTCACCTCGTGAGCAGCACTAAAAATATTCCACATTACTCCTTACTTTTTCATAGCTTTCGCTTTCCGGTCTAATCAAGCAATGATTTCAAAACGAGCTAAACGAGCGAGCCATTTTTCAAACTCGACTCGACTCGAAATTCGACCTCAAAACAATGACTCGGCTCGGAACTCGACTCGAGAAAATTACCTTTGACTCGACTCGAATTCGCTTCGAGTTTCGAGTCGAGTCGAGTTTTAGCTCGACTCGTGCCCATCCCTAATTTATTTCCCCATCTCTAAACTTCCCAGTACTTAACTTGTTGCCTATTATTTAATTCCTGGCTCTATTTTCAGTGGTATTCAACCAGGGGCGCCCAAGAAAATTTTCTAGAGGGGGCCCATCTTCATGGTTGCTATATTACGTCTGGTATTTTTTGTATTTAATATACGTGGTTTGCTATATTACGTATACATTTTCGTGAGCCAAGGAGGAGGGCACCCAGCCGGGTGGTCTTGGTATTGGTATTGGCTTTGCACACCCAGTCTTGATCTTGGTCTTGATCTTGCATGCAAGAGTCTTGTAAGTCTTGCATTTAAGAAATCTCAAGCTTTTCATAGGTAAATTTTACTATGGATATAAGGGATAATAAACTACAATGTGCCAATAGTAACGGAAATATAATGCATGTTTCTAAATGTAATATAGTTTAACTTTGTGTAGGTTGGGAGACCCGGGTTCGATTCCCGGCGGGAGCTCATGTGGTTCGGATTCCACGTTAATCAGTAGGTCCACGTCTCATATAGCCTCGCTGCTGAAAGGGACGCTAAACTAAAATCAAATCAACTCAACATAGGTGATGACTTTTCCTTTTTTAATGGGTGCCCAAGCTTCACTACTTATAAGATATGCCTAAATCACAACGTTTCGTAATCTGTTTATATATATATATATATATATATATATATATATATATATATATATATATATATATATATATATATATATTTAACAGATCCAACATTGCGCTGGTTTGCAAAATTATTTGTACACTCTAAAGGCGTCAGATTTTTCTTTTTAACCACGATTAGCTAATTCTTGTATTAATCAAACTTCCAATTAAATATTGAGATTTTATTTTACAGATTCCAATATGTATTCTGGGGCAGAAACATTGACACTACGCAAAAGTGATGAAAATTGCAGGCTTTCGATACATGGGCATGGAGAAAAAAGCAGAGAATTAGCTGTGTTGAACGTAAAACGAATGAGAAGGTAAAAAAATTAGCAATAGAAGAAAAAGAAGAATTTTAGATATTGTTAAGAGGAGGAAGAGGAACTGGTTAGGATATTGACTGAGGAGGAACTGTATTATGAGGAACGTGCTGAAGGGTATTGTGGAAGGAAAGAGAGGGAGGCAGCGAAGGAGACTAGTTGAAGGAAGGTATTAAAACAGAAAATTGCTACGTCAAAACGAAGAGACTAGCTGAGGAGCACCGAACGTCGAAGCTTCTCAGTTGCAGCAAGTAACCTGCCAATAGTGACAGAATAGCTATTATAAAGATGATAATATATTTAGCAAAATTGACTAAAAAAAAGAGAGAGAATTAAAATAATAATTGAAGCGCTTGGAGGATAAAGGTGGTATGTAACAAATTGAATATGATGCGTAAATTGACTTTCACAACTTTGTCCGTTAACATACCACCTTTATCGTTTCTAAATATCTGCACTAGGACGAGGACTCACCAAATAATGTGTTAGGTAGCATGAGTAGCATATAACACGTGCATGCACAGCCAGAATGCAACATTTCGAAAAATGTAACATAACACTTTTATCCTCCAAGTGCTTCAATTAATATAATCAAATCTCTTAATATTTTAGAATAATTTGAGTGAAAACTGAAAACGATTCAACTGTCTATGTCTTTTGTGTAAATTCAATCTATATAAATACTTTTGACCTGTATTGGAAATGCAAAATAACGGCATAAAACTCCAAGTTATTTGAAGTCTCACTTATGAATATTTATTACTAGCATCAACTACCCACTTCGTTGGGTTAAACTTAATAATAATAATAATAATAATAATAATAATAATAATAATAATAATAATAATAATAATAATAATAATAATAATAATAATATATTTCGTTGGTCGGCCATTATTTACTATTAGTAAAGCGCTCTCTGATATTGGTTATTTTCGATTATTTTTATATTTATCTCTCCTCCTACCCCCCAAGTTGTGGGGCTGAATTTGAATTTAAACGGCATCAGAAGTGTCACTGTTCGTCTCAGAGACCCCAAAAACTACAGATTTGGCACTAATATCGGTCATTTCCAATAAACCTATATATCTCCTCCTCCCCAATATTGCGAGGTACGGCATCGGAAGTGTCATTGTTCATCTCAATGACCTCGAAAACCAGAAATATTTTTTTCTATTCCTATTTGGAGGGAGCAGAGGGAGCCATTTCCCATTAAAATCCTATGGTTCGGCTCTTGGGTCTAGCCTAAAAAGAGTTGAGCGATTGGAACGAAATTTGCAGGATTCATAGTTCTTCAGCCTGCAATAAAAACGCGATAAAATATTTTTTTTATTTGCGAATATAAAGGCGGAACGGGGACATGAACCTAAAAAAAAAATTCTTCAAATAGGGCGAAACACAAATTTTAATCTCTGTATCATTCTGAGAGCATAGGCCTTAATGGTTTTAAATTCATATTTGGAGGTAGAAAATGGGGCATATTCTCCCATAAAATCCTTAGATCCGGAAGTCTAGCCTAGAAGGAGTGGAGCGATTGGAACGAAACTTGTAGGATTGATAGCTCTTCAGCCTACAATAAAAGTGCGAATAAACTAACATTTTCCATTTGCATATTCAAAAGTGGGACAGGGGGCAGTATTCTTAAAAAATGTTCAAATACGATAGAACTTGAAAATTTTAATCTGCGTAACGTCCCGAGAACAGAAATAATTTTTAATATTTTGTATTCCTAATTGGAAAGAGCAGATGAGTGATGTATATTCCCCTATAAAATCTTGGTTATATCCGAAAAGGAGTTGAGCGATTAGAACGAAACTCGCAGGACTCATAGCTCTTCAGCTTACAATAAAAACGAAAAAAAAAAAAAACCTGTTTCCATTTTCATATACAAAAGGATACGGGGGCACAACCCTAAAAAATGTCCAAATGGGAAGAAACTTATAAATTTTAATGTGTAACGTCCTGAGGGCAGGAATATTTTTATTTATTTTTCTTCAATTCCTATTTAGAGGGAAAAGAGCAGGTATATTCCTCCATAAGATCATATGGTTCGGCTCTTGTCCCATTTGAACAATTTTTGAGGGTCATACCTTTGTCTCCCCTTTGTATATGCAAATGGAAAATTTTATTTTTTCGTGTTTTTATTGTATGAATTTTTCAAGTTTCGTTCCATTCGCCTAACTCCTTCTAAACTAGACCCAAGAGCCGAACCATAGGATTTTATGGAGGAATATGCCCCTCTGTTTCCTCCAAAAAGGAATAGAAAAAAAATATTCTAGGACACTGCTTGAATTAAAATTATGTAAGTTTCGTCTCATTTGGACAACTTTAAGGGACAAGACAGCCGTCCCTCCTCTAGACGTGGAAATGGAATATTTTATTTTTTCTTATTTTATTGTAAGCGGAAGATCAATTAATCTTGGAAGTTTTGTTCCAATTGCTCAACTCCCTCTAGGCTAGACCCAAGAGCCGAATCATGGGATTTTATGGAGGAATATGCCCCCTCTGCTGCTACCTTCAACAATCGTATTTCGTACGCGGATGGGAGGAATTACGTGGCGGCAAAATAAACCACAATGGGGCTTTATGCAGACACGTTCTGACGCGTGATTAGTGTTATACTAAAGAGTTCGACTAACATATGTTTCCTACAATAGTCTGGCCTTTAGTATGAAGCTAATCATACGTCAAAACGACTCTGCATAATGCCTAATGTATTTATTCCCTATTCCCTAAAGGTATTATGAATGTTTTATCGTAAACGGTGCATTCACTGGGTCAACTTTTGAGTACTGGTATTATTTCTTATATGCCTAGCGATGTCGCAAATAAATTACCTAATGCAACAATAGCTACGACTTGTGCCACTAAATGCGGTTCGCTTCATGATTTGTGCAATACTGTGAGAAAAATGATGTTGGCCGCTGTGGATACGTATATCATGCTTATAACACAATCTTGTAGAGCTGTAGGCCCCCCTATCTTCATCAAAATACCATTTACGTATTTGGCTACTTTTATAAATAAGTTTCTTACACGTTACTCTTCCTTTTGTAAATAGAGAGATTTGATCTTTAAACGTTGATATCGTGGTGCCCTTTCCCTTGTTTCAATAAAAATGCTTAAGTGTTAAGTAACTTTTTAAAGACCTACATCTACATATATAAATCATATCAACTTGATAAATGCTAATATCAAGCTGTCTTTTTCCTTGTTTCAATAAGAAAACTTTATAAAATTACATGTATAAATCATATCAACTTTGATAACAACACACAATATGCATCAGAACTCAATTTTTTTCAATCACTTGCTGCCCTAAGATGGATACCTGAAATAGGAAGTGAAAGTTTATTGTCACGTGATCTGATCAGCTAATGAGAATGAGGCCGTGGCTAGGCTGAGGCAGGAAAACAAAATATGCATCCCCGTCTCATCGAACTCCATATTATTATTTTTTTCCTCTTGTTAAATGTAGCTAACTACTCTATCAGAGCTTACAGCCTCTGCGGAAGATTGGGTGTAAAATGGAATATTTCAATTACACCAAGAATTTTGGGAATGATTCGAAAAATGGATCAAAAGATTGCGAACTTGGCCAAGAATTTTAGGAATGATAAAAAAAAAGCATCAAAAAATTGCGATCTTGGCCAATAATTAATTTTTGGAACAGGGTCACAAAATTTTTGAACAGCCCCTAAATCGAGTTTTCGTATTTTCTACGGAATAAGGACATCATACTAAGTTAAGTGATAGTTTAGGTTTAGCAACACTGTATGTAGATCTCCAGATATAAAGCGTACAAGAAAAAAATGATTGAAATATATTGGATCTTTTGATCCTACAAAAGAGATGGTGATGATGATAATGACTAAAATGGTGGAATGAGGAAAGTGGGAGAACTCCTAGAGAAAATTCACGCACGCGGGAGATTACGTGAGAGTTGAAAATAATCTAGGTAGGATGAGGAGCTTTGTGTGTTTCTGCTATTAGGAAAGGAGTTTGTAATAAATATTTGAAACATCTTTATTCATTTTTCACTTCTGTATTGGAAATTTATGATCTTTAACTGAAAATAAATGAGACGAAATGAAATGTGATTTACCCTAGCCCAGTGCAATTTCGAATCACAAAATTCGCTGTAACTGGTTTGAGCAAATCCTCTGCGAGTCTATCAGACCCCAGACCATCTAAAAAAAATCTCTCTAGGCATGTCGCATGTATCTTTTGGGAGGTATGTATTAAATATCTTCCTAGGCACAATATAACTTAACAGAAGGCCAATAGTCGCATTTGCTATTAAAAAGTAAAATCAATCTGTACAAAGAAAGTCTAAACATCATCTTCTGTTTAGATAAATACAAGTTTATTAATTCCATCTCGAAAACTTTCTACTTCTTGTTTTGATTCCAAATAAATAATATAGTACGGTATTTGATGATTTAGACAAACGTTCGTTGCATATCAAACGTTCGTTTATGTATTGCATTGCAGATGATATGGGTGTCACTGCGGAATCAAAAAATTAATGAGATTAAAAACGATTTGAAGAATGTAAGACAAAGATGACAGCAATGGCGGTTGTAAAATGAATAGAACTATAGTGACTATAAAAGTAAGGAGGGAAATAATTGCTAAATTGAGACTATATTTGTGATTAAAATTTAAAATATGAACGGGAAATGGAAAACGAGGGTAGAAATGACAAGAGAAAGAAGAAAAACATATTATTCAGACGGTACGTGAATTACAACATAATGAAGTATTGAGTATTGTACTATACTGAGCAGGAACACGGAAGTTATGAAAGAAACATAATTAAAGAAAATTGGCAATAAAGTAAAAGACATTTTCAACTGAATGCTCAGTGACGTTAAAATTATTTCTCTTCTTCCGTTTGAAGAGCTGGCAGGTAATCTAATGTTAAGAAGAGTGAGTGGGGACAAACAAGACCATCGATAACGTAGTCGATGGTTTTGTTTCCATACTACTTACTCGTGCATCCATGACTGCGGGTTCGCAACCAACACTTATTCTTCAACGTCATCTCTACCTCTCCTTCACTCATTGTATTGTAAAACTGTGCTTCTACGTCATACATCGAAGAGTTAGAAATAACTAGGTTAAAACAAAGTGGAGACAAATGTGTATAATAAACGCCATTTTAAAAGGTATAATAAAAAAATGTCCAATAAATATAGGTACTAAAGTGTAGACTCTGGTAAAGTTAGTAGAGAGGATCACGTGGAACATATACGGGATATGGATAACCACGTTAAAGTTACCGTTAAGACGTTAATGGATTGATTCCATTAACGAACTCGGCCGAGATAATCACTCTATCTATCTATTGCGTAAAATAGAATTCAAGAATTTGCTTATTTATATATGAGATATGGGCTATAGATAGCCACTGTTAAAGTCGACGTTATCTGTTAATGTTAACGGATTGACTCCACTAACATATTGGCTATATAATAGCTACCGTTAAAGTCATCGTTATATATGTTAACGGATTGACTTAGGGCTTACGTACGAACGGTGGGGTGAGAGCTGGTAAATGGGGATTCCCCACGTTATCGTACATACGTCTGCGTCATTTTGCACTGTCCCTATACCATGTCTGCTTTGGTGACTCTACGTCTTTCTGTATGGAGTCCCCTTGCGCAGCTTCCTCTGCGTCATTCGGTCTGCACCATCGTTTCCTTTGGGTCTGATTTTCATTCTTTTGTTTTGGACCGACGTCAATATCTCTCTTCGCTCGGGAGATATTCTACTTTGCAGACGGTGTGCGGCGCTCTTTCGCCCGGTTCCTGCTGAACCAAGCCGCCTTTGTCGACCTATGTTCATATGGTCTTGTTTCCTTGTTTTCAGTTGTGGAATCATTTCCCGACTCCGCACGTCATATCCACCAACTACAAATAATGCAACACACACACGCACTGAAAAAATCCTACACTTTTTGGATCAAAAGATCCAATATATTTCATTCAAAATTTTTCTTGTACGCCTTATACCTGGAGAGATATATACAGTGTAGCCAAACCCATATTATCACTTAACTCACAAGTAAACCTTACGTTTGGGTGAATCGAGTTGCTGACTGAGACACATATGAGAAAGTAGTACTAAATGTGGTCAGTATTTCAGTGAAGTTGTAGGTGCGAAGCTCCAGGGGTTTAGGAGATACAGCTACCAGAACATCACATGGAAGTACAGAATAGTCTTCATACAGTTGGAGGTAAAAGCCCTGTAAGACCTCTTGTAACGACAAAAAGTGAATAACAAATATATGGGTACATATTAGGACTAGGGGGAAGTCATATAGTAAGGGTATACCTGACGGCGGCCATCTTGAAATCCGCCATTTTGAATTAAAGTTAAATTTTTAAAATAGGAATAGGGTCATGTGATACATGATTTAAGGCGCAAATTTAATCAGAAGAACAATGGTGACGTTAATTTTGATTTACGTGCAATTGGTAAAAAGTTACAGGGAAATTAAATATGGTTGCAGCGTACGTATTAGTCCTTTACCCCACCTTGTACATTTTGTATTAATGATAATAATTAAATAAAAAGCAGGTGGATAAATATTAGGTGTATGGTAAGAGTTGCCTTGATGGCGGCCATGTTTAAATCCGCCATTTTTAATCAGACAAAAGTTTTAAACAAAACGCATAACAGTGGCACCTTATTAATAGCAAATTTTACATTAACTCCAACGGTATAACCATTTTTGCTTTATCATTAACCAGCACAAAATTAAATGGATCGCTCCTTACGACTACTGATTTGACGGAATTGTTAACGACAAATGTGTCAAGTGTAACTCGATTGCCTTTCTCAGGTGTGCTCACTGTGAGCAGAGCATTTGTGCAAGTCATGCACTCTTTTCTGAACTACATATTGATTGTACTAATTGAGGACTTTTCTGGAAGAAAGACCCAAGTTCAATTATGACTCAATTCAACTTTGGTCATTTTTCATTAAATTAGCAACTTGTTTATGCGATAACAAATGCTGGTTAATGATAAAGCAAAAATGGTTATATCGTTGGAGTTATGGTAAAATTTGCTATTAATAAGGTGTCAATGTTATGCGTTTTGTTTAAAACTTTTGTCTGATTCAAAGTGACGGATTTGAATATGGCCGCCATCAAGACAACTCTTACCATACACCTAATATTTATCCACCTGCTTTTTATTTAATTATTATCATTAACGCAAAATTTACAAGGTGGAGTAAAGGACTAATACATATGCCGCAACAATATTTAATTTCCCTGTAACATTTTACCAGTTGCGCGTAAATCAAAATTAACGCCACCATTGTTCTTCTGATTAAATTTGCGCCTTAAATCATGTATCACATGACCCTATTCCTATTTTAAAAATTTAACTTTAATTCAAAATGGCGGATTTCAAGATGGCCGCCGTCAGGTATACCCTTACTATATGACTTCCCCCTAGTCCTAATATGTACCCATATATTTGTTATTCACTTTTTGTCGTTACAAGAGGTCTTACAGGGCTTTTACCTCCAACTGTATGAAGACTATTCTGTACTTCCATGTGATGTTCTGGTAGCTGTATCTCCTAAACCCCTGGAGCTTCGCACCTACAACTTCACTGAAATACTGACCACATTTAGTACTACTTTCTCATATGTGTCTCAGTCAGCAACTCGATTCACCCAAACGTAAGGTTTACTTGTCAGTATGATGCGCTTATTCCGTAGAAAATACGAAAACTCGATTTAGGGGCCGTTCATAAATTTTGTGGCCTGATCCAAAAACTAATTATTGGCCAAGATCGCAATCTTTTGTTCCATTTTTTAAAACCATTCCTAAAATTCTTGTACGTATAAACTAAAACGACTTTTGATGACTTCTTTTACATGTATATATAAATATATATATATGCGTGAACAGGAGTGCAAATTGTGTACAAAATGTGTGAGAAACTTCCAAGGGTGCAAGTCGTGTACATTTCTCCAGTGGCGGCGATTGGACGTTAAAAGTGGAGGGGCAAGACATGATCTGAATATTTGTGTATCAATCATAGTTTTCCTGGTTGTTTCTAACACTTTGTTTGAATAAATGTTGCATAATTAGTAGGATACTATCTTTTTCAGTTGAAATACTGTATATTGTATTTCATGTTTTATTAACCCTTAAAATGATAAGCCTTTTTTGTAACACAAAATGATGAGGTGAGTCCTTTGGACTCAACTTGTGTTTCTTCACTATTTTGAATTTTAGGCATATTTTTTTACCTAATAAACCTTTCACATGCATTAGGGCTGCTGGTTTATTCGTCGATGATAGTATACAAAGGGATCATATATTGAAGGCGGCATCTATAATGCTTTATAGTAAACTACTGAAATTGGTTTATTTTCCGAGATGAGTCCAATGGACTCACCTTATCATTTTAAGGGAGAGCAACAGAAGTAGGTATTAGCTCTTCGTACTCAAACAACGAAGTGTAAGAATAAATTTGATTCCTTGCTCATGGACATCTTAAAACTTTGTCTGGAAAATTCTGTGATCAGATCATTAAATAACAAATTTGCAAAACAAATAAATAGAAAGGATAATATTAATCATAGTAACGAATAATGAGGCTTGTTTTGTAGAAGTTACATTGAAACTGGGATTAATGAACAACTTAATTTTTAATTTCACACATGTGAATACTACAAGCATATGTTACATTTAAAAAAATATTTACTTTTGCAGATTCCCGAAACATGTTCGTTGCCATTAGTAGCAGTTTTCACTTTTTGGGACCACATCAAAGCACAATACTTAGAATCACTCCACACTATAGTTATACAAAATAATCCTAAAACCTAGAATTATGTTGAAATCACTAAATTAATTGTATATATACGTGCACTCGTACACCCCTAAACACACTACTTCACTCGTATATTATACTGCAAAACAATGGAAAAGGTAGAAGTTGTTTCATATTACTCGTTTTTTAATCAATATTCCTTACTATTAGAAAGAAGTAAAGACATTTTAGGAACTGTCAATTTTTGTGTAATTAAAGAATAACTTGCAAAAAAATTCTCTTAATTAGTTTCAAAGAGACTGACTAACATATCGAGCCTTTGTAAGAAGTGAAAGTATGCTGGAATTGTTGTGCTCCAATAGGTTAATTTTTGGGTTTTTTCGGTGGCAATTAAAATCCAATTCCTGTATAGCTTTCTCAATTCCATGGGAAGACAATTAATACGTACTCACGCAACAGTAAATATTATATGGCATCATTTTTTCCATGAACCAGTAATACATGCAAAAACTTTACATTTCCAAATTAAACTATATACCTTAATGGGTTACTTCAAAAAAGTAGGGGGACAACCGCCCCCTTTGCCCACCCTAATCGCCGCCCATGCATTTCTCACACGTTTTGTACACACTTCTCTTGTTGCACACATATATGTAAAAGAAGTTATCAAAAGTCGTTGCAGTTTATTCGTACAAATAGTGAACAATTTTTTACAGTGCAGTATAGCATTTCAATAATAGCGCATTGTTTATAGTTGCTACTACTGTGGTATATTTGATGGGTGCCATAGTTAACGATATACAGTAAGGGGTTAATATGAATAAACTGTAACTGATGAGTTACTTTATTACTAGAAAGTAACTGTTCCAAGGATATGGCAGCGCTACTATTATCAATCTACAGTTCTAGACATTTACGATGATTGGGAAGATCAGAATGTGCAATAATAATAATATAGTAGTAGTAGTAGGGAAAATTGAAGTAAGATTTTTTTGTATACATATTCAAAGTTTTGAACCTAAAAATAACGCGTTACTTTCGAAGTAAGATAACAGTTACTTTCTGGAGCAAGTAACGCGTTACATTTTAAGGAAAAGTAAAGTAACTTGTAACGCGTTACATTTTTACAAGTACCTTACCCAACACTGTTCGAGGACCTGCTTAACCTGAGGGAAATAATGTGTGATAGATGAAGCATTACTGTCGTCCGCAAATTGTAAAAGAGATTCGATTTCAATGGAGTCTTTGCTCTATGCAGATTGATTAAAATACGCGGTAGTGACCAAGTAATTCAGTAAATTTCATGAACGCGAATATGGACCTACGATACACAAATTGGCTTGTTATACTACGTAAGTTAAATTGAACACTCCTAAGTAAAGTAAGGAAATATAAACATTATGGCCTTTAACCAATTGCGTTAAAGAAGAAGCTATAAACTTCATGGGTATTATGCAGAGTTGTTTTGACGCGTTATTAGTGCCATACTAAAGAGTTCGACTAACATATGTTTCCTGCAGTAGTCAGCATCATACTAAAGGCCTGACTACTGCAGGAAACGTTAGTCAAACTCTTTAGTATGGCACTAATAACGCATCAGAACGACTCTGCATAAGGCCCATTGACTTTTATGTTATCCAGTATTTCAATGGTGCAATAGACACTTAGGGACTTATGTAGTGTTGTTTTAATGTATGATTAGCGTCATACTAAAGGCCTGACTACTGCAGGAAACATGTTAGTCGAACTTAACAAGGTACGAATCATGCATCAGAACGACTCTGCATAAAGCCCTTAGGCAGTGTCGTCTTGACATATGATTAGCGTCGTACTAAAGCCTAACTACTGCACGAAACATGTTAATCGAACTCTTTAGTATAACACAAATCGCGCGAGAGAACGACTCTGCATAAGGCCCCTAATCTTTCCCCCCTATTTCTTAGTTTCAGACAAGTGGGACCTACAATACTGTAGTTCGTATGTCCGTTACACCACACGAAAATTCTCGAACGACAGCTAATTTATAAATTCTTTTCCTTTTCCCAATAGATAGCTCAATTGATTATCACGCCTGAGTTCGTTACGAAGTCAATCCGTTAACACGGTAACGGCAACTTACATCCGTTCGTTACTTCACACAGTAACTCTTGAACGAAAACTTTTTTTTTTTTAAGTAGCCAGCTAGAGCAATTATCTCGGTCGTGTTTGTTAATGGAGTAAATCTGTTAACATCTCCACGGTAAACGATGATCTTAACGGTAGATGCAATATTCCATTTTCTTCTACTGAGAGAAAGGTATTAGAAGTACACATCCCATCTTTAGATGACAGAATCGGTCCTTCAGCGCTTGATATCTACCTAACGAAATTGAAACTTCAAGTGTGTGATCCTTTTTACTTTCTACCAAAATTTATTGGTTACTGACGAAAGAAACTCGCGTCAGTCAAATAAGTTAGGGGGTCTTGATTACCTGTCATCTTTGATGCTTAGCCCATTATTTTATATGGGGAAGTATTCTCTTAGAAATGAACTGGAATTTTAACTAAGAATATTTCATTTATCTACTTCAAATCTACTTAAATGTCCCTTGAGTTGTAAAACTTCAATTCTATGATTCATAATTAAAATCAAATTTATTTTACGTAATACGAGGGCTACTGGAAAAGTTTCTGCAATATGAAAAAAAAAAGTGAAATTCTGAAAATGACTGCTTTTTAAAAATATTTGCGTTTAAGATTGATACAATTCTACGTACGCTCAAACCAATTTTCAAAGCAGTTTTCATCATTCTGACGTTGCTACCTCAGAAAGCTCTGTTTGGAATGTGTTAATAGCTGCTTTAAGCGACAAAAATTACTCACCACGTTTTTCCATTCTTATTTATTTATTTATTTATTTTTTATGTTATACTTGCTCTTCCTTGGTTTCTTTGTCTTTTCATTAAATTAGTTACATGAGCTCCGTGATTCACTTATTATACTAAGTGTAACACATTCATAACTCGATTTCCAGAATACAGAAACAAACAGAAAACTTAATTGAACATTTTCTCTAAACAACTTTCAAATAGGAGGGGAAGGGGGACTGCTGACAAGTTCTCAGCCCGAATTAGAAGGACTTTAGCTACAGACACGAAAGTTTCAGGTTATTCAACGTATTCTCCTTGACGGTCAACACATTTGGCACGTTCCTGCTCTAACCTCTCTAATCCCTCAAATAAATAAATAAAACAAATAAAAAATTTAAAATAAAGTCCGTTCTGCAGCTGCTATAACCTCGTTATAATTGCTAAATTTATGTTTGTTCAGATTTTTTTAAGTCTAGGTAAAAGGGAATAGAGGGCAAAAGGTCTGGCGGGGTAAGGTGGATGGTCAATTCACTGGTCTAGATAATTTAGAAAATATATTCTTCTTCCGGACTTGTGAACGGGAGCATTGTCCGCAGAAACAACACAATTCTTCTCAACTTTCTCCAGCGCTTTTAAGAGCGTTCTTCAACTTAGCCAGAAGACTGTAATAATACTTTGATGTTATTGTTTGTTCCTTTGGAAGGTAGTCTGATAAAATATAATCCTTATCCCGGAATACTGAGGCAAATACCTTGTCTGTGGACCTCTGTGCTTTGAATTTCTTTGGTCTTCGAGATCCTGAGTGGTGCTACTCGCATAGCTTCTGTTTGCCTCAGGATCAAAGTAGTGGAACCAACTTTCATTCTGCGTAACAATTTGATTTACAAAATCGTCCTTAGAGTTCGCAAAAATACCGGAAAATCAACTGAGAAGATGTCACACGTTTGCGTTTCTCATCTGCATTCAAACGTTTGGGGACTAATTTCGCAGAAAGCTTGTGCATGTCCAATTGACCAGACCCGTTCTTTGGATATGTGCAAGGTCTTAGCTGTCGCCTGAAGTGAAACTCGTCTGTTACTCAAAATCAGATAATGAACCTGATCTACTTTTTCCAGAGTTGACAATGACACTGGTCTCCTATACTTTTTATCATCTGCTGTTGAAAAATCACCAAGCTTAAAGTTTGAGTATATTTCTTCACAGGGAAGTATGAAGTCAATGTACACCCAATGTGTCTAGCATGCAACCATGGAATTCCTTCGGCGACTTCTGTTGCAGGAAGAAGAAATTCGCAACACCTCGCAACTTCTCCTTGGTGAATTCCACATTTGGCTGTGCCATGATTCAATCAATGATTTGTAAAGAAAGAAAACCGTTAGTACTACGATCATTTTAGCTGGCACATAAACTTACAAACGACCAAGGTTTCAAATACAATAAATGCTTTCAGGATGACATTTACGGAAGAAGGTTGGAAAGAGGACTTATCAGTTTCTTAGGTTTAAACTTTAAACTACTACAGTGTATGTATTATACTACGTACTTCTAACAGATATTTTAAACTACGTGAATATTATTGGTGAAGAAATAAGATCACAACACCACAGATAAATACATAAAAAAATACTTTAATTAATTAGACAAGTGACACACAAAGAACATATAATGACATATATGCTTTCCGTTGTACATCAGCAATGTCTCAAATCATTATTTGAACAAGGTAGAGCTGTACTTCTTCGCGCTGCTTTCGTAAAGCACTACTCATAAATAGTTATAAACTAAGAACACTGCTGCGTAATTCAATAGCCAGTCTGTTCAATCACATATGATTTTTTATATTATTTAGTGAGAGGATTTCTCTATGAAGTACCACCTGCAGCAGGACGAAATATACGAACACATCAAAATCACGGAAGTTTAAATTCGTTGTCTTCTAGCTGCATACTAATCCTGAAATTAAGTAAATAAATATATAAGTAAGAAAAAAGAAAAACGTAAACTTATTGGGCTTTAAGCAGAGTTGTTTTGATGCATGATTAGCGTCATACTAAAGGCCTGACTACTGCAGGAAACATGTTAGTCGAACTCTTTAGCATGGCACTAATCACTCGTCAGAACGACTCTGCATAAGGTCATTATGTACACCAGTGATGGCCACGTGGCAACTCGCGAATAAAAGTTAAAAATGTATTTTCGTTCTCTTTTTTTTTCTTTCACTCTATGCATAAGAAAAAAAAATGAGTATATCTGACCACAATAATATTCCTGAATCGGAGATTATTTTGAACTGTTAAAATGTTTTCTTAAACTTTTAGATTATTAAGACCACTGTGGAAGGTAAGGCCATTGGTACTGGGCTTTTTTTTCTTTTTAAATAATAATAATACAGATTTCATAGAGTAACTTTGAAATGTTCGTAGCTCAGGTTCTAGTTGGCCTAGATACATGAAACAAAAAGCAGGACACGCAGAACAGAACAAAGACTTGGAAAATATATGACTTATGCATATTCAGCGAACTTTCGCCTCAGAATGGGGGAGTAAAATGGCCCCAAATATGGTTCTCATTTTGTCCTAGCCGTTATAAATTGCCCATCACTGAATTACAGTATACAAGTACGAGGATAAAAATAATCAACTACTTCTAAAATTGGTCTAAAGATAAGAACATTTTCTTTAGTTTAATATTCATAATTAAGGACTTTCTGTTTTAAAACATACTACAGAGGGTCGTTTCAGGTTTACGGTAACAAACTTGAAAATTATTTATAGGTGACGGCAGCGCAAATATGCCTGAGAAGTTAATGCAGATGATTTGAAAAGTGTTATGTGTTGACTTTGTAGGGAGGACAGCTGCTAGGTGAGTCATCGTATGGCTCCTAGAATACATCTATACTCTTTTCGGCATTGGTTATATTTATGCCCATAATAATAATAATAATAATAATAATAATAATAATAATAATAATAATAATAATAATAATAATAATAATAATAATAAAAATAAAAATAAACACTGTATGTTAAAGTGGTTTCCGTGTGTCAACGAAATGGCTCAAGGCTGAGTTGAATCTCAACAAAACGGGCATTCCTGCTTTTGCTGGGCCCTATAATACTAGGCATCATAAATATCGGAGGCTTGGCCGTATCCCCGATGTGGTGTAACAAGTGCGTTACTTGGTACGACGTGAGAACCTACAGTGTCAAAGTACAATAACAAGAGAAGTACAATGTTCCGCTATCTTAAATTGCAAAATTTATATGTTAAAAAAAAATCCTCATATATAGACAGAAGACAAACAGAAGATTGCTATATGAATGGCATCTTGAAGGGAATAAATAGAAGTCTGTCGTGACTGTGCAAGGCATGAATGTATCTGTGGGAATGTGATAAAAAGAGGACCATTTCCTATCGTTCCCGTGATTTCAGAGGTCATTCTGTCTGGATACGTGAATGCGCGGGAAGTTTTACACGCGGCTTTATGATTGTTCATGGATGATGATACACTACGCAGAAAGGACAAAAAGACTAAAATCAATGCAGCTTATTGCCAGACGAACATCTGAGGCCACTACATAAACACGATGTTTCATTCCTATATGGCAGCGACTCATCTCGCATTGTCATTCATCACAACAAGGCGTCCAATTTTACGCCGAAGTCAACGGTGACGTACGTGAAGCGGATAGCACGTGAAACGGGAATTTATACAGACATTTCTGTGAAGTCCCTCATGCATCCCTCATGGACTTTTGTTGCTTTCCACTGTTAAAATGAGCGTTGAGTCGTCGACAGCCGCGAACACTTGACGTGTCTTTGGAAAGTGTTAAGAAGGATGGAACATACTGACTTGATGAAACTGTGCTTCAAAGCAGTCTCTTTCAGTGGAAAGTTGAGATGCAATGAGATAGTTGGCAGGACTTGCACACCAAACACAACTGCTGGTGGCGACTCGGTAGGGATACCAAATTTGTTTTCATAAACCTAAAATGACCCTCTGCGTTTCCAGAAATATATAACTCTTTTACAACTATAATTTGTGCACAAAATAAAAATGTGGTATTGTCATACTATTTCTTTTTCTGCTAAACAATGAATTTTAATATACTGTATTTCATTCCCAAATGTTAGTTCTAATAATTTAGGAGCTTATGTCTTACAAGTTCAAGAAACTCTTTCTTTGTTAGCCTCTTGGCCTACTACAAAGGTTATTTTACTATTCAATGAACTAAGATCTACAGAAAGACCTCACAAAGCATCCAACTCACATGTCCTTTTCTTTTTTAGATTAAACAGATATGAAAAGAATTCTCCTCTGTACTAATCTGAAATTTGTAAGTACTGAGTTTTGTTCTGGTTTCAAGTGTAACTTCCTGAAAACATAACTTATATATAGTTTGACGTAATATCTTACGCTCACTACTTACCCAAATAATCATCCATCAAGGTACCAATAGCAAACTGTAACAGAAATTTACAGCAAATTAATAATGACATTTTTATTTGTGACGTTACGCACTTGTTTAAGCACTCGTATTGTCAATCTTCATCGCACCTAGGGCAGGACTCAAATTTACGATTTCAGGCTGAAATTTTGTTTTAGTCGAATTCTGCCGTAAATACTTTGTTGTATTAATGCCATTATGTATTGACTGAAGTTGAAGTCTTGGTGATTTTAGGATCTTCCGGAGTTTGAAAACTCAACAATGAAGACATATAATATTCCGAAGTATAAGTTAAGCCTAAAAGAATTTTGGTGTAAAGTTTAAGTGTGCAGGCTATCATGCTTGAGCTTGAACACTGCAAAAAGAAAGCAATACTAAGTGAAGAACGAAAGAATACTAGGATCATTAATATTTCAGCGAATTCTTTTAAAAGTAAGAAGTAAATTGAGAGTAAGTAGAAAAATAACTTTGACAATAATTTATTCTACAATGTAAGAATGTTTCCAATAATGTGATACTTCAAGCACGGGTTTCTTTAAAGAAGTCGCACTGAAGAAGGCGACACACCGGTCACTAAAATATCTACGGTGAAGATTGACAAAATAGGCTTAAGTGAATACAAATATTATTAATATTGAATATACATCATGTACAGTTTTCTTCAAAAAATCCTGAACACCCTTCATTTTTATGGTGGAAATATGTCAAATACGAATCTCCTTTAGCTGTTCACATTTATTTCAAATGCAAGCATTGAATTATCCCATTTACGTTTGCGAGAAGGCGACTCTTGAGAGAGAGGTATGTGGCCAGGAATTTTTGAATAACACTACATATTCTTTTTTGAATTACCAAAGTTCCTGAAATGATGACTGTATTCGTCTACTAATGAGTAACTGGGAAAGAATGAGGTATGTGGTAAGTAGGTTGAAAATAAAGAATTGACGGAGAATTTATTCACATAGCAAAAGCAATTTAACACAAAAACAATTCTTGAGTGAAACTGCAGCCTATACTCATTTTGCGTAAAGTTACCGATTCAAAATTGAATGTTCGTTTTTATTTTCTGAAACTTCTTACATTAGGTGTGATACATAATCATCATTGTTAAGTTTTTTGTTCTAAAATTTTAGTTTACAAAATCCTGGGATGGGCTTGTCAGATCTGAATCCCGAAACTTTCAATTTTCCTTTTATTTTAACGAGCTATGAAACCTGACAAGACCATATTACACAATATATTCTATTCAACAAAATTAAGAGTTGATAAAGCAGCAGTGAGGTTAAAAATTCACTTAAGTAGTGTTGGAAACTGCACATTTACTTCTCGTATTTTGAGAACTGTTTCACATACGAGGGTGGTTCAGTATACTCTGCCTCTGACCCCATTTGTAGTAACGATAGAGACTTGTAATTTTATGCACAATATTGAGCATCCTTTAGGCTAATATCCACAAAGTTTCAAGAATTTACAACAATTTCGCTTTTTTTTCTATTATTTATTTATTTATTTTACAGGCTGATGATCAGTACGAAGTGTAGCCACATTTAAAGAAATGGAAAAATCAGAAGTCCGAGCAGTGATAAAATATTTATACAAGATAAATTTTAAAAAATCAGAAGTCCGAGCAATGATAAAATATTTATACAAGAAAAATCTAACACAGAAGGATATCCATGCAGATATGGTGGGAACTCTTGGAGACTCTGGCCTATGACATAGTTAAGAGATGGTGCCACGAATTTAAATGTGGTCGGCAGACCTGTACAGATGAGCATGCTGGTGGTCCATCTTCAACGGCGAACACACAGGAATGATTAAAAAGTGCATGACATGATTTTAGCTGACTGGCGAGTGACTGTCCGCCATATAACTGCGACATGTGGCATCTCAACTGGCAGCGTGTATTCCACTCTACATAAACATTTGTTAATGAAAAAGATCTCTGCACGTTGGGTCCCACGAATGCTGACGGCCGACCAAAAGAGGACATGTTGTGTGACGGTTGACAAGCCAAAGTTTCTGAAGAGATTTGTTACAATGGATGAAATGTCGGTTCACTACTTCGATCCCGAATGTAAACGCCAAAGTATTCAATGGAAACACCCTAACTCTCCACCACCACAGAAATTCAAGGTTCAATCATCAAAGGGAAAAGTCATGGCATCTATTTCAGCTCCATGGTTCCAGCAAGACCGGTCTCCAATTCATACTTCCAGTGTAGTTCAGGAATGATTCCCAGCGCAAATAAAATTGATTCAATTAACTAGCCGCCTTGTGTAATAGACATTAAATGTCATTGAAAATATGTGTTTTCTGGGATACAGAAGGAATTCTTTTGATAGATTATCTCCAACAGAGAAAGACAATCACAAGTGTTTATTTTGCAAACCTAATTGCACACTTACGTACTGCCATCAAGGAAAAACGCCGCGGAATGTTGTCACGCGTTGTGTTATTCCATTGCGATAATGTTCCCGCCCACACCTCCCAAGCTGCAATTCATACAGCAGGGCTCGAAATTGTCTCTCATGCCTCTTATTCAGAAGACCTGGTCCCACAGTGACTTGAACCTGTTCCCCAATATGAAGAAACATTTTTGTGGAAAACATTTTGCAATGATTCAGAGGTTATGGATGTTGTGAATGAATGGTTGCAGGACAAATCAAGTTTTTTTTTTCCTTCTTCGCTGGAACTGAAGCACTGGAAAGCCGATTGGAAAAGTGTGTTCATGTTGCAGGGGACTATGCTGAAAAATAACTGTGGTTAGGCTTTCCTACGGGGGTTCCTTCTGTCAGGGAAGGGGGGAGCGGAGCTTGCTGAACCACCCTCGTATTAAATTTTAAAGTTTGGAAGAATACCAAGAAATATTGAAAAAATACAAGAAAAATCAGCAAAAAATATCAGGAACTGCTGGCACCTGCAGCGGCACAAGGATAAGAAAAATAAGTTTAAAATAAATGAATAATGCATAGAAACAATTAGAACACTGAATACAAATTACACAACACACCCGCTGCAAGTCGTTATTGCGAAACCGGTTAGTTATTAAATGCTGATTTACTAGGTGAAGTTCTCTATTTTCTGCAAACGTACAAGTACAACTTTTGTATTTAGATATGTAACTATTTAGCTTGTTTACTTGCTTTTAAAAAGAGATATACTTACAATTCCTGAGGCGTCCACTCTAGTACCTACTATTTTCAATCTGATTTCATCATCTGGTTGAATTACAACATCCTGCAATTTAAAATTGTATTTACTTTTAAAAATAGCAGTATCAATACATTTTATAATGAAAACCAATAAAACTTCCGGAAAGTAAATCTAACGATTAAAAAGAAGAAAAAAATGTTGAACAAACATCAAGAAAAAAGTGAAGAAAATAATATTTTGGTGGTGTAAAATGAAAAAAAAAAAAAAAAAAATGGAGCTAAGACTAAAAGAACTGGGCTTCTGCTAAAGTTTTTGTGTATATTAGAGAAGCAACTTGCTGTAATGCATTATAATTAGTGAGTCCCATGCTTAATGCGATGTCCAAAATCAGAGACCTACAACTAACGTTAATAGAAAAATCACCTACGTATTAAGTAGTTCTCAGTGATTTCAGTCTTAGTCTTATTTCTTCATTTTAACAAACAAAAAACTCTTTTTTAGTGTATTTTATAAATTAAGTTTTTAAATTTTTGTTTTGCACTTACCGTTTAATAATCAATTTTTTACTCCTTACTTCAGTACCTTGTTTTGATTTTGGGTATAACGTCCCTTTTAGCAGTAAGGTTATATGAGACGTCGAACTATAGTTTAATTTGGGATCTAAATCACATCAGTTACTGTCAGGAATTGAACCCGTCTCTCCCATGCCAAAGGAGCATATGCTAACCGTTTGGCCATACAGGAGCTTTTTTGTAACTTGAAAATACTATACGATTTCAATGTGTGAGCTTACAAATTTTAATTTCTGAGAACATTTTATAAGGAATATTTCCTAACTTTTCTATTACAGGCACCAGACAAGGGTCTCGAACCAACATTAAACCATCCTGCTCTCTATTGAGGTAACGCTTAATTAACTGACGTTGGTTATGCGTACACGCAATCTAAGTATATCTGTAAAAACTTATTTGACTTTACAGTAAAACGCGAAGATTATGTGAAAATATTGTATTGCCATTGATGTTACGAATCTGTACAAACTTTCGGATCTCTTGTTAGTACGGAAGTGTATGAAATAAAAGTTGCAAGATTTGATACTAACAAATACTCAGAAAAGTACGCTCTAAAAAGGAACAAAGGAAAATTATATGATGTTCTAAAAATTAAGTAAACCACCAAACGAAAACATGTTAATCATTCGCTTTCACGGAAACACTTTTCAGCATCACGAAATCAATCTTGCAAAGGATATACCGAATTAACATAATCATCACAAGTTTCTTCTGGCATTCCCAGATCAGTTGCTATTAACTAAAAAGCTCCCATGCACTATTGTTCTCAGCTAACCTGCTCATCTGGGTGCACTTATTATTCGTTTTAATAGTGTTCATGTATTATAACCTTTTCCTTTCTTCCTTCAACCATATTTCCTATTATATCTCTCAGGATAAAATTTCACAGACAATTACCAACCAGTTTCTCTTTCTCTGTTTTATTAGTCCAATATTGTTCTACTCTCCCTTATTATTCCAATTATTTAATTCGACCGGGTTAATCTTCTCTGTTCTTCACTAGGCTCAAAGCTCTTTCTATTAGATTCTGCGTTGTGTTCATGTTTCTGCCCCACACACGAGGGCGTTTTTAAAGTAAAATCCGTTTGCCAATATCTCAGTAAAGTGCGAGAATCGCAATTTTGGCAAGTGTAGTGGACTTTCTCCCGGCATCTTCTGAAAATAAATAAACGCCGCTTGGATTAGCGGTTGGCAGCGTGTAACGTTTGTGGCATGATGGAAGAGCTCAAGAAAATAAGTTCTGTAATTCGATTCCTGACTGCAGAAAATGACAGGCAGAAATTCATCGCCAAATCTGTGAAATGTAAGGTTCAATCGCCAATAGTTATAGCACAGTTCGTATGTAGGTGAGACTGTTTACGGAAAGTCGAGAGAACGTTCATGATAAGCCATAATCGGCCCTCCGCTCTGGAATCACTAACGATCTTGTATGTGCGGTAGAGATCATAATTCGTGAAAACAGACGATTCACCATTTCCATGCTTTCAGAGGATTTTTTCGCAAGCTTCATGTTCTTTCTCTACAAAACTGTCGGAAGAATTGGAGAGTGGAGTCTCATGTGGAAAACTTTTACGGCATGGGTCTGGAAAAACCTCTTTCTCGATATGACAAATGTTTGAGCATCAACCAAAATTATGTTGAAAAATAGCTGAGGTTATGTAGAATCTCCTTAAAATATAATTTACTCTAAATGTTCTCGGTGCATGCTAAACGCTGCTTGAATAGTGCGGCGTTGCCAAGTAGTGTCGAGTGTCTACTGGTGTCAGATAATAAAGGAAGTAATCATGGAATTCTGCTTGGATATTTACTGGAGAAATTAGTTTTCAACCCTCACCGCAATTCACAGCTAAGTTCCGCTTCTCGAACTGCAACGCTAAAATCCAGGAATTAAACGTACAAATTTGGCAACAACGCATTATGGCGTTCTGCGCAAGTTTCTTCTCAAAATCTATTTCCTTAAATGTAAATTAATATTTAAATAAAATGTGAAACACGAAAAACGGTCAAACAATATATCTATTTCGTAATAAGATCATTACTTTAAAGTACTTTACACATACAAATAAACATTTCATAAAAGTGAGCACTCCTAGTAAGATCTAACAGCATGTGCCATCTTGTGTGCTCACTGTAAAACGAATCAAGTATTTTCTTTTATTTGTTACCTTTTTCGATATCAGAAGACAGAACCAAATGAATCAGTGTCTTGTGTTGTAGCTGAAACATAACTATCTTATAGTACAATATTTACAGTATGTAACGTTTTATTGCGCAGCAGTTAAGAGAATGAGCTAAAATATGTACTGACTTCCGGGTGGTGATCCACCTTAAAACATCCTTTACAGCACAATAGTTCACATGAAACATTTGTTCATATAGCCTTGCTGTTGAAAGGGACGTTAAACTCAAGTGAAACATTTGATGAATTTTTCTTAATTCATTCAAACTCACAAATTATGCTTGTCTTTTTCCTAGATGCTTCTTTGGCCACTCTTACCTTGTGTTTATTTTACGTTTGCACTTCATTTCTTCATAAATACTATTACCTCAGTAACGAAAACTAGTAATCTGTTCTGGTTTCTTCCCTCCACTTTGTACCTAGGTATATTATAAACCGAAAATTTCGTTCCAACCATAACTACTTTTGTCTTTCTAACGTTTATTTTCACCCAGCTTTCCTTCAATATCATGTTCTAATATCACGTTAATTTTCCCTTTAAATTTCGCAACAAGAGCGGCATATCTGCAACAGTATACACTTAAATAACCTCCTAAATATCACCTAAATAACGTCTTTCATATTTAGACCCATCTTCACTATTTCTTCTAAGATATTATATAATGTTGATGAAACACAACATCCCTGTAGAACTCTCCTCCCAATTAAACTCTCCTCTTCCATTTCTTCTCCAATTATTACAGAGGACATTTACGGAGTAGAAGTAGTGCGGAACGCAGCAACCACTGAAGCACAACAACTTGGTTATTCATTATGAGTTTTGACACAGATATGCATGAAGCTTGATGGACTTAATTCACGGTTCCTGCTGATCTGGGGAAATCTATTTCCCTGATTTCTCCCTGACCTTTGGCAGGAAATTCCCTGACTTTCAAGACAGGTGTCGGATGATGTTGACATATAAATAAGGAATAAATAACGGTGAATATTTATATATGAGAACATTTATTCTATAGAGACAAATAATAAACACTGCTCATACATACATTTCACTTACAACCCATAAAAATCTGAGTAAGGTTTTATACTGTGATCATTAATGGTTGGCTAAGCTGGTGCACAATTAATGTTAAAAAAAATATTTTATAAAATTTCTCTGACTTTCCCTGAAAAATGAAATGAAAACTTTTAAGTTTTACGTCCCACGATTATGCCGGTTAGGCTAAAGGAAACTGTGATGGTGAGAGATGAGTGAAATGGTGGAATGAAGAGTGGGAAAACCCCGTTAAAACCCACGAGCACGGTGTTTGTCCACCACAAAGTTCACACAGGCGCGAGCTGGGATCGAACCAGGGACCCCAAGCACCGGAGGTGAACGCTCTACCACTGAGCCACAGCGCTGACTTTCCCTGATTTTCCAGTCTTTTATCCCTGAGTTTCCCTCACCTGCACCATTTCCCTGAGTTTTCCCCGACTTACCTGACCAGTAGGAGCCCTGTAATTACATTCCAGAGTGAAATTTCCCTGTATTTTAACTATTTTTTTTAACTACATGAAGAATTTACATCTAATTAGTTAAGACTATTATTATATAACATGTAACAAAATAAATTTAAAGCTTACTTACCTCATCCTTTGTTTTGTAGCAAGGAGGATTCGAGTTAGGATCAAACTGCATGTCTGCTGGTATAGACTTAAAGAAAATAATAAACAATTAAATTACGTAAATCCAATAACAATACAGAATTTCTTACAAGTAATAAACAAAATTCTTCCAGAAATCTTGTAAAGTGAAAAATGCAAGGTAGCTTAAATCTAAAGAGCTTAACAGCAGGACGCTACAGTAAAGATATTGTGCATTTTTCACTTTGCAAGAAAGAAGAAAAAAAGAAAGAAAGAAAGAAAGCAAGAAATATATATATATATATATATATATATATATATATATTTCTTTCTTGCAAAGTAAAAATTCAAAAATATCTTTACTGTAGCGTCCTGCTGTTAAGCTCTTTAGATTTAAGCTACCTTGCATTTTTCACTTTACAGATTTATATATACAGATGGCGATCAGAAAAATGGAAACACCTGAACGAAATTGCAACTTACCAGATTAATATGGTGTCGGGCCACCTTTCGCCTTCGGAACAGCCTTGATGCGACGTGGGATGGAGGCATAGAGGTCGTGAATAGTAGCAAGTGGAATTTTACACCATTCCTCGTGCAGAGCATCGGCCAGTTCTGAGAGAGAGGATGGAGGTGGAAATCGTTGCCGGAGTCGTGTTTCCAAGACGGAGCACAGATGTTCAATTATGTTGAGATCTGGGGATTGGGCGGGCCAGGGGAGGTGTTGAACTTCATCCCGATGTTCCTCAAACCACGTTGCAAACAACGCCAGCTGTGTGAATGGGTGCATTATCATCCTGGAAGATGGCGTCATTGTCCGGGAACAACATCCGGACCATAGGATGCAAGTGGTCTCCTAAAATTGCGACATAATCGTTGGCAGTGATTCGTCCGATAAGTGTGACCACAGGACCCAATGAAAACCATGATATGGCGGCCCACAGCATCACCGAGCCGCCGCCATGTTTCACAGTTGGGCGGAGACACTGCAGATCATAAGCTTCTTTGGGCGTCCTCCACACATAAACACGGCCCGTGGTTGGGAATAGGGTGAAGGATGACTCATCCGACCATATCACAAGTTTCCAGTCCTCAACGGTCCAAGTTGCATGGTCGCGGCAGCATTTGCGGCGTGCGAGAGCGTTATGGTCTCTGATGAGCGGTTTGGCCCGTGCAACATGACCACGTAAGTTCATGTCATGTAATTCGCGGCGGACTGTGATTGTCGAAACAGGGTGGGGAAGGTGCTGATTGAGTTCCTCCATCACTTGCTCCACAGTGGCACGACGGTTCTGCGTGACAATGCGCTTTAATACCCGGCGTGACCTGTCACTCATGATTCTCTTCCGCCTACTGTTCCGCTTCCCCGATATGGTTTTCCCGTGTGTTGTGTAGGCCGTCATCACCTTCGACACTGTTCCACGCGACACACCTAACACAGTAGCCACTGCCGTCACACTCACTCCACATAACCGCGCACCAACAATTTGCCCTCTTTGAAAATCTGAGAGGTCTCCTATTTTACACTAACTCCGTCTGCTGCAACCACTGGACACTGCTGTTCCACTGCACCTGACGTAGTATGGAGACCGACCTAACACACCACCACCAGCGGTTAGGCGCTGCAGGCGCCACAACACCACTGCCAACCCATACATCTGACGTGTTGCCAACTACAGGTGTTTCCATTTTTCTGATCACCATCTGTATATATACACGGTGATTTAATAAATCATCCCACATTTTAAAGCCTAATAAAACAAAATGTATTGCAATGTATTGTAGATAGGATTGTATTGTTTATTCGAAAATGTAAAATGTTGCTGCTAATAGTTTGTAATTACTTTGTTCTAATTTGAATTACTCTGTTTTCTTGTGTGTTATGTGACAACACAGTTATTGTCAATAACCCCCCCCCCACACACACACACTTCTTTATATGCTGTGGCGGTGACAATGGAAGGGCGAACGGAGTGGTCATCCCTTCAGCTCACCACTTTCTTGCTGTTTTCACTCGTCATTATGATTTGGTCTGGATCTCATCGCGCGTACGCAGCTTCTCGCCTACAGTTTGCTATTTCATGTAAGATTAACTTGCAGTGGATCGACAATTTCCGAACAACAAGCTCAGCGTTGAAAAAAAAAATCTATCCGACCTAAAAGTGCTCGTATGCCTGAGAATATTGAGCAATTACGAACTGTAGCCTTCAAATATCATCTTTAAATTGTATTGTCAATTGTTTCATTTAAAATCCGAACAAAGCGGTTACAAACTGTTTCCAATATCCTTTTATACTTTCGAATAAACATATTTCTACCTGCAATAATTTTTGTTTAACCTTCAAAATGTAGGAGGTCATATGTCACCCTGTATATATAAATTTAAGTGATCCTACGAAAACTAATACGATGTTATTAATCACAACATCACATGGTGTGGGATGAAACCAGAGGTGAGAGCTCTATCACTGAGTCGCAAGTTTATACGAACTCTTCCATTGATATAGTTACAAGTTTATACGAACATGTAACTATATCAATGGAAGAGTTAATATTCTTTAAACAGCAACAAAGTGAAAAGTTGAGCTTTTGAGGAGAACCGTTGGTGTTATTAATTTTGAAAATATACATATATTAATTATTAATTTTGAATGTAATATAGCAAGAAATAGATCCTTATATAAATTTATTTAAATTTACACTTGTAAACTTTTTTCACGTAAGTTTGATAGTTCATGCCTCGAATTTTTCAATATTGGACAAATCACACGCCAGTCAGTTATCTAGTAAACAACATCTATTCTGCAATTACTTTTGCTATAACTTTTGTATGAGGTTGCTAAAAAACTTCCCCTTTTGATGAAATTCTGCGTACGTTACTGTATAAACGAACATATTTCACACTTCTAACTACATCTGTGTTTTCTTCCACAACACCATTCGATCAAATTCCTTTGCATTTACCATTTTTATTTAATTTAACTTACAGACATAACTTTTTTTAAGCTGTGCTACCTTTACATAAAGAAAATGCGAAAACAAGTAACTGGAAATTTAGTATGTGAAAATTAAACTGCAACAAGTACGAAAGAAATATATATATTTTTAAATAATATTCTAAAATAACGTTTTTTTTTTCACTTTATATTTTTACCAAAAAGAAAAGCCACCTTCAGAAGAGTAGCTGACTGACTATCAAATAAAAAAGTAGTTATAGTAACCGCTTTGAAAGATACAAGTAATCAACTTTTCTATAAAGTATTCATTTTCTTCCGGCGTCTTGAAAATGGCTGTTCTAAAATATCAAAATAAATTTTCTAAACTAATGCTATCTGAAATGTTGATATGGTTTACTTTGTAAGAATGATTTTTTAATTAATATGGCGGATATGAGCTCCCGGATAAAATAAAATTAGGATTTTTTTTTTTTTTAATGTGTCAAATTCGGGAGCTTCCGTATATATGGAAAAGTTGGCAATCCTACTTACAGAAGTTTGATCATGATTTGTGAGAATTTTGAAAGCGTGTTGAAACGCACAAGCCAGAACTGCAGAGGAGTGTCACATGTGGTACGTTAATCTGTGTCCTACTCTAACAGGATTCCGAATGAAGTTCGTAATAATGAAACAGAATTAAAAATCAAATTGGTATTAGAAAAGGTATAGTATTCCTTTTGATATACACAGTTAACCCTTTAGCGCGCAGCTTTGCATATATGCAAAGTTTACTTTCAAATTGTACTGCACCTTGCAGTTTCTAGTTCGGACATAGAAAAGCAGCTTTGCGTATCAGCTAAGATGCCCTTTCACTAATGAAGTTCTGAATTTCCCGCTAGATGTCACAGTAAGCCAGCGTTGGACTCTTTATCTTACTTGCTGTACGCGTAGTTATCATCTTGTCATCTTTGAGCTTTCTTTGCTCTGTTAGGTGGACATGTTTTGAATAGTTGATTTTTTATTTGTTAGATATAAGCGTAATGAATGCAAAAATGCATATACGCTGATATTCGTAACGCTTTATTGGTTCTATTTCGTTTTAGTGTACTTTGCAAATGTGGACGCGCAACTTTGCATAGACCCTATATACAAACACAATAAAATATTCCATAGACCCCATATTATTTGCATTAATATTTTTTAAAACAATTCCCGTGTTTCTTATACAAAAACCACTTCAAATTTAAAAAAATCAGTTTGATCGGAAATAATGGTGCGTTAAAGGGTTAAATTATGCAAGAGTTGTAAAACAGTATCGGAATAACGGATTCATTGTCAATAATAATAAAAATAATACTAAATTTCTGCATACCGTTCTAATACGTTGCACACAACAAAGGCCAGTTGGTCCAATATTCACTCATAAAACATATTCGAAATACAATCTGTCAAACTGACGAATTGAGTGCTGTGCGACATATGAATGATTGTGAGGATTAAAAAAATCCAACAACGCATCTGAAGATGGAGAGAAGGGTTAATGTAACTCAATCGTCAACGCCGCAATTTGTTGATGTCTGCATATCAAATTCAGTCACAGGTTCTTATACATGATCTTCAACAGCGGCACGTTACATTAAAGAATGGAAGATTGACAACTGTAAATTATATGAGCGCCACCTCGCAGTGGACAAGCAGAAGCTTGTGCTGACATTTGATGAGGCATGCACTTTACTTATCAGGGGAAAAAAAGCCATTACTCATCGCAATATCAATGTAATGAGGAATAGGTATTTTTTTTTCTTAACTACAGAGAAAGCTTTCCGAAGGAATTTATGGTTTACGCAGAATTTGGTGGGAAGCTAATAATCCGTAAGACTGCAACAGATGTGCCAAATATTTTCCGATGAACATTATGATCCTCATTTTCTAAGAAATATTCTACGTAGTACGGACGGGGCATATTCACATGAATTAGAGGCATACAACTACACAGTAAGATCATCCCTCAAATGCAGATGTATATGAAGAGCACACAATCTCTGGAAAATTTGCAGAGAGGAGTGGGATAGAATACACACACACCTCATCTCCAGCTTAGTGTCATATAATGGAAACTATGCTGTAGATTTATTAACAATATTGAAGGCTCCTATAGAATAAGTGAAAGCATTATCATGACATTTTTTGAACAAAAAAATTTAATCGCATATATTTGATCAGCCTTCTGTTCTTGAGATAGCTACTGAATCTTATAAATAAAGCTCGGAATTAATGACGAAATAAAAGCCCGAAAATGGCTGGCAAAATTGCAAAATAAACACCCCAAAATGGCAGGTAAAATGGCAAAATAAAATAAACAAGCAATCACGAACTTTGGGGGAAAAGTATGTAAAAGCTATAATAGGTTATAATTCGTTTATTAATCGAATAAATTGTTTCATTTTGCACTTTGTACTTACCACTGAAAATTCTGGAAACTTGCACAACTCGTGAAGGGACGACATCTAAGGGTAGGGACATGCCGAAGATACCTCGCGATCGAGGTCGAGATTTAAGTCGCGGTTGCTACCGCGATGTCTAGGTCGCGATGGATGAAGGGCGCACACAGCGAGGAGGTCGCACCCTCGCTGTTAAGTTCTCAGTTTAAGGAGAAACATTGCTGTGACGCATGTGAAATTATTCCGTTCGCAAAAATATTTGAGTCTCATCTCTTGTTCATCTCTATCAATATTCTAAATCAAAGACTTTTACCTTTTATTCAAATTTCTGTGAAGAAAATGCCCTCTTTCAGCACTTAGGAGAGAAATAGTTCCCCAGTAACATTTAATAAATAAATATATAAATCAGGTATGTCTTCAGGTTTCGAGATGGATGGGGATTAACTGCAGCAAATGAAGTTTCGGCACTGAAATTCCATTATTCGACGTTTCCTCGCTATGGATACGAGCCTCTCTTTACAGGTATTTCTTTACCTTATATCAATAAAGAATTTAGAAGAAACCCTTTTTATTAATCTTGGAATTGGGGAAGGGGGGGGGGGGGTAGAGTTTTTTAAGCATAGATATGATTAACAGTAGCTTCTTTTTTTCTTTAAAATTCCACAATTTACGGACTTAAGCCCAAAAGCCCCCTCCCTCTTCCAGCCACTGCCTTATATAATACTAAGGTACAGTATAATTCTCAAATAAATAACTTATCTGACATTCCCATTTCAGTTGCTATTTTCTTCCATTCTATATTTAAAACGTGCCTATTGTGATGTTGTTTGTGTTTCTTATTCCATATTGCTGGAACGTTCCTCATTAGTTCTATTAATATGTCTTTTATAATCAAATATAATAGTGCAACAAAATCTCTCGAGCATTGACACACACAATCCTCTGCAGCCGAAATTCTAAACAAATGAACACTTCAGGGAGAGCCAATGAGAACACGAGCCACAGCGATGCTTCCGCTGAACATCGATGTAGAAACAAACTCAGTTGTTTATCATCGCGACCAGTAATTCACCCTCACGGTCGCGATGTAACGTACATCTTCGGCATGCGCTTACTCATTTGAATACATGGGTTTGTGCCAGTATCGCGGATGCGACCGCGACTTAAACCTCGACCTCGATCGCGAGGTATCTTCGGCATGTCCCTATCCTAGCAATTCATTCGCCATTCTTCAAGTAACAATGAAACAATAACTTAAAAACACTATCACATTTTGTTCACACACGGTTACATTAGCACAAACATTCAAAACACAAGAAATACTAAAGTGAAGTTATTTTACACTACACTAGCAATTTATTTTCACTCACGAAAGGTTTTTCATATTTTTGTTCTCTGAAATTATTAACATCTTTTTAAGATTTTCAAAGGAAAGTCTTTGTCTCCTGTCAGTAAGAATTCGCTTTAGATCTGAAAATGATCTTTCCACATCTACAGATGTCACTGGAGCATACTTGAAACATGTAATTTGGGAAGAATCCATGTGACTGTCAACAGTTGTATCAACATCACTTTCCATAACCTAGTGATGTCCTTCAATTTACCCAAATCTGGATTAGCACTTATAACACGATCACACTTACGCCGAATGTACTCGCCCTTGTTACCAGGTACAGCACTCAGATTGTTGACAGTATCATTAAAGATTTTCAGAGAAATAGCTTTTATTATTATTATTATTATTATTATATATATAAAGCTTGACAATAGCATCTGGTAACTTTGCAAAATGTGTTGCAATGAACACTAAGTTCTGTTTCAAGGAATTCTTCTTAAGCAAACTTTGAGTAGCCTTAATTGAAGACGCATCATTCTCATTAAAAGTATTAATGATTCTTTTGATGGGTTCAAAGTTGTTAGCATAATACAGAACAGCTGAACTCCATGTATCCCGTCTCGTTAAGACAGGCTGTGGTGGAAGCGGAAGTTCAGGGGCTAATTCGCGAAACGCACTTGTTCGCGAGGGAGCTTTCAGAAATATCTTTTTCACATTTGACACAAGAAGGTCAACGTCAGAGAAATGAGAACGAACTTCCTCTGTAATTCTATGTAGTGCGTGTGCCAGACAGGTGACATGCAGCATACGTGGGAATAGAACCTTAAGGGCTTTTGCTGCACTTTTCATGTATGCAGCTCTGTCTGTGATAAAAAGAACGACCTTATCGTATTTTACACATTCTGGCCACACTATATTCAGCGATTTTGTAAAAACCTGTACAATTGCTGTGCCATTTAATTTTTACAGAATTTCTGATGCAATTAAAAATGTTTGTGTGCCTTCTTTCCCTCCCAAAGTTCCAATTACAATGTTGGCAATGGAACGTCCTAGTATATCGCAAGTTTCATCAATTGAAATCCATATAGTTTTGTCAGCAACACTTTTACGGATATCGTCAATAGTTCTGCTGTACGCGCTATCAACGTAAGTGTTTCTCAAAGATGATCCACTTGGAACTTTTTGTTTTGTGTATTTCTCGAGAAAGTTTCTAAAGGAAACATTTTCTAACTTCCATAAAGGAATGTCCGCATTAATTAGAGCTTCACACAGATCATTCGCAAAACTGTTAGTAAGCGAAGCTGGATTCGTGCCTCTTCCAAGGTTTTGAACCTTTTCACCAGCTGATTTGCGTGTTCTTGCAGAATTGTGTTTTGCAGTGCTTATATGGTGTGTTACAAAATAGCGTTTTTCAGCGGAAACCACAGTTTCACATAACTTACAAAACAGTACAGAACCGTCTGTTGAAAATACAGTACGCCCGAACTCACTCACAAATTTTTCCAACTTCTGTTGCCTAGAAAGACCAACTTTCGGCATCTTGAAATACTGAAACGCACATAAATACCAGTTCTGTATCCCGCACGCCTAAGATTCACAATAACTGCCCATCTGGCTACTTCTTGAAACTAAGCATCTTCGTTTGTCATTCCAAGAACTGAACACTGCTTCAAAATTCCAAGAACTGAATACGCACTGGCATCCCCGCCTCTTTACTTGTCACATTCCAACGAGAATAGACAAGTTATTATCCGACACCGAGATCGCTTGGCCAGATGAGAGCGACTCAGATCTGTGGTATGCTGTCATTCATGAGTAAATAACGAGTAGTGGAAGAGAAAACTCGTGACATTGGCAACAAATGCTTCTAAATTGTGAAATTGCACTTTCCTGAAAATATAATGAAAATTGCAATAATGGAACTTATGGCATTTTGCCATTAATTCCGGGCTTTACTTATAAACATACTGATCGGCTCAAATTAGAGTGTACATAAGTAATACTTACATGGTGTGATATGAAGCAAGATAAAGGTCCTATCTCTGCAAACATGCCAACCTGAAATTTCAAAAATATTATGTACTCAATATATACAGAGATATAAGAAAGGCTCTATACAATTGACTACCATAAGTTTTCTTGCAATACTACAAAATACACGAGAAAATATAGATAAAATCAAAAATAAAATTAACTAACATGTAAATAGGGATAAATATACAACAAATGTAGTGTATTATATTAGAATAACAAATAATGATTTGTATAAAGACGTTTTTGAGTATATGGTGGTGGCTGTAGCAGGGGGCCTGACCATCTTTAATATCTTTGACTTTCCCTGATTCTCCCTGGCTTTCCAGTTTGCAGGAACCCTGATCTTCCGAAGAAGCCGGTGAAAAAATAAGTAAAAGGAAACTAAATATGTATGAAAGTAGATGAAAGTCAAAAAGACAGATTAATATGAAAAAAGAAGTAGTGCTGACCCAAACAGGAAAACCCCAGAGCGCAGATGAAAAGTGACACTGAGGGAGTCTTTTAACGTCATGCCCAGGACTGATTGATGCCAACATTAATCAAGGACTTACATTATAAACGCTAACCATTTTCTTTCTCAAACTAGCTAGATTTTTAGTGGTTGCCCAGTTAGCCCTATTACCCTGCATTAGACAACAATTTCCACTATAGATATAAATTTCTAATATTTCAAGTATCAGTAGTCACCCTGTATGATCAAGCTCTCTTGGGGGCGAGATAATGTGGTGGGAAACGACATATACTATGGGGCTGAACTTATATGATGGTCTGTATTTTCACCAACTCACCACTCAGTCCCCAGTCGTGGTTCGGAGCCCATTAATAATAAATCCTGTTCTTTATAATCTCGGTATTTTATAAGGACGCAAAAAGCAAAAATTTAAACACACATTCCACTATACAGGATTTCCACTCTCCTTCCCAAAATAATTTCCAGGACAGATCAACAATCTTCCAGGACTTCGATACAGGAAGGTATAACAGGATTGCAACTGCAGATTCAAAACTTACAACAGTGAAATAAAAAGTTCAGTAGCTTATGCAGTGACTATTAATGCAAGTACAATATTAATACACAATAATTAAATACACAGAGCGGAGCGTTTTTTTTTTTCCTTCGATCGACCCGCATCCAGCCCATGTATTTTCATTCTTTCTACATGACATTTTAATTGTACACCGAACAAATTTATAAACAACAAAAATCTATTTTTCGTACATGGCATCTTAATTGCGTGACAGTGTGATAGATATAATTAGGGGAAAAAAGGAATTATAAGTTTTTCAACTGAGTATGGAGTCGTGTGATTTCCTCATCTATAGACATAATCTCTTTCTTCTTTAGCGAAACTGCTCCACGGATAGCATTTGACTTTGTCAATAAAGTAAAGCAAGACTTCTGCTTTATTTCATGTGTAAGCTGGTTTGCTTCAGTCTCCAAAGCTTCACAGTTTCACTTCTTTGTATCAATTTCCTTTTCTTTCTTGGCAGCTGCTGTACATTTTCACTTAGCTTTTTCCTCTTGTTCTGCACTTGACTTTCTCTTTCAACAGTCCTTTTCTCCAGCTCTGCCGTATAGCGCTGCCTTGCATGGAAGGCATGATGCAGCATTTCTTTTCTGATATTGGCTGAAGTAAGCTTTTATGGGAAACGTTATTATACACCAATCTCAAACCGACCAATGATTTCTCCTTCATATTTTCAACAAGCAGATCTTTATTTATGCTGTAGCCTCGTTCGACAGCAGCCTGTCTATGAGACAAAACCGGAAGCTTATTTATGGTTTAAATTCTTCCGAACAATCCAGAAAACAGTTTTGTGTAAAAACAATCCGTCCTCTCAGGGTCCAACTTATACCCAGCAAGTGCATCTTTAAACTGCTCAGTAACTTTTCCATACAAAACAAACAGTTGATCACATTCTTTGGGTGTAGCCCATTTCTTCTCCAACAGTGACTGAAGGACACACCGAAACTTTCTGGATGACACACTATCTGGATCTAGGCATGTAACGTCTCTCACGAGCCTATATTTTAGTAGTGGACTCTTCTGTATGACATTCAACAAAAATTTGCCTCGCATTTTTTCCCTTCAATAACATTCCTGTCTTTGCATTACACTACGGAGACTGTGAAGCTGCAAATCCCAAGTCCACATTTGATGCACTCATAGTGTTGTAAAATTTCCGGAAATTTTGAAAAAAAAAAATTGTATTAGGTTAGTTTTACTAGTAATGGAACCGTTGTTTTTTATTCGAACGCGTGAAAAATGTAAGTTGAGAAATTTTAATATTGTGATTAAAAAAAAAAAAAAAAAAAAAGCATTCGAAAATAAAACTGTAGTAGTTATTCATAAAAATTAATAGTCTGCACTCATTTCCTTTATGTGCCTTTCAGTCGTTTACTTCTGGTTGTGCATTAACTACAGAACTTTTACAATTCCATACAAATCTACCATCATGAAGCGTTTCTGTTGCAACAAATAGGGCTCTTTAATGAAACTGAGTTCTTAATGTACTCTTTGATCTGGTGAAATTTTGTTAATGTTAACCAAATTATTTCTTAAAAGAGACAGCAGTAGGTAAATTCCACTAATACTCATGCACTAAAACATATAATTACTATTTCTGAATATTCAAATACAAACTTTAATATAAGCTTTATGTACAAAATTTTGTTTGGAAACAAATACCTGTTTTCTAGGGCGACAAATTATCTATATACAATATATAAAAATGAAGGACACTATATTTATAACTTAACAAATCTTGAACTACCAGACTGATCTCGACAAAAATTTTCAACATAGATGAGGTTCGGGCCTGGTATATATTTTACGATTTCACTTTGAAGGTGCAACTTGGAGGAAAAAGTGTGGAACAGATCTTTATGTCGAACGCATAGTTTTCGAGATAATTTATGAGGTGATTCTACATGCGAAAATAAACCGAAAAAGTCCTATGAACATGTCCGATTTTCGATCGTTACGGAACTAGAGCGGGTTGAAGACTACATACATCCATGAATGATTATGAAGACAAGTGTGAATGTTACTTACCGAAATACTGTGCAGGCGCAGTGGTGGACAGAATAATGGTGGGACAGATGGCTCATCCATCCTACAAGAGGTGTGAGGGTTCTCCAACAGATGGCAGCACTGTGACGTCCCATCGAGGTAATAGCTGCAAGCGCACCCTATGTGCAATCGTGGGTTGGTAGAGTGAGCAGTCGTGAGGCCGTGTGCCTGTCGTGCTTGAGTGTTGTTTAATTGAGCAAGTCCATTGTGTCCAGAAAAGTATCCCAGTTTCTGAATAACACATTTCCTCAACGGTGGATTGGCCGTGGCGGAACCATAAACTGGCCTCCCAGATCACCCGATCTAACCCAATTAGACTTCTGTTTATGGGACTGGTTAAAGGAGGATGGGTACGCTACGAAGGTGGATACACGTGAAGAACTTATCGCTCGCATCACCGATGCTGTTGCCCGCATTAAAGCCCGCCGAGATGATGTTCGGTGTGCAACACAACACACCATCCAACGCGTTGACAAGTGCATTAAGATGGGTGGGGGACTTTTTGAACATCTCTTGTAGGATGGATCAGTCATCTGCTTCACCATTATTCTACCTACCACTGTGCCTACACAGGATTTTGGTAAGTAACATTCACACTTGTCTTCAAAATCATTCATGGATGTATGTAGTCTTCAACCCGCTCCAGTTACGTAACGATCGAAAATCGGACAGGTTTATAGGACTTTTTCGGTTTATTTTCGCATGTAGAATCACCTCATAAATTATCTGACATTTCTCCTGAATCACCCTATATATAATCAATTCGTGTCTTAAGTTGACATTTTCTTTCACGACACTTCGGGCTTATCAAGATTTTGCCTTGACAAAAATTTATCCAAAAATCTCCCTTATCACATCGTCGCATGAGAACCAGAGGAACGTAACTCCAAAAATGCGGTTTTCGTTTTCTTCATGTTTGGACATAATTTTGAAATCCCCACTTGATGTAAATGGAATATAACGCCATTTGTTCCCCTTGTGGATCATCTGTTCTAATCTAGCACAATTAACATCTCATTAAAAACACATCTTTCTAAGAAAATAATATTTTTGTCCTCTCGCCTGTAAACCTGCGAAAATGGAGTTACGTTCCTCTGGTTTTCATGCGACAATATTAAGTTCAGATATAATAGGAATAAATTTCAAATTCCACGGTCCATACACTCACCTTATTTACTTGAGTTACAACTGCATCTAAGACTTCACCTTTAAAAGGCCTAAATACAATAGCTTTATATTTTACAGGATATACTACAAATCCTTGTCCAGGCTGAATAATGCCCGCTCCTATATTATCAATAGTGGTAACAGCAATAACAAAGCCATATCTGGAAGAAATGGGTAGATAAATACATAAATTTACAAAGTATGTTATATGTAATGAAGAAGTACTACACAAAATTTATAAAAAACTTCTACCACACAATTTTTGGGTGTAACGAATGACAATACGACAATAACGAATAACAGTAAAAAGCATAACAAAGTACATTACACTACAACCACAAAAATAAATACATAAAAAGTTTATCTTACACTAATAGTCTACAGAAAGGAAGATGAACACAGAAACCATTCCAATTTATATTTACCATCACGTTTAAAGTTAATTAGTGTCAACAATAGATAAAACTTCTTATACGTTAAAATAACCAAAAGAAAATCTGTAAACTGTTTTCATGCACTCTTCATCTCTTCCGTAGTGCATCTGTTTTGTAGCTACATACTGAACGTCGTTTCATCCGTACGGTAGTGATTTCCATCCGCCTGCCCTAGGTTGTAAAATCCCTTTCCACCACCAATCAAGTTCAATATGATGATCTTGACGATGAACAATTGAACGACATCGGAGTTTCAATTGAAGGAGGCTTCTATTCAGCACAGCCTGATCCAGTTTACCCTATTCGTCCTTGAATACTTTTCAGAGTTCCTCAAGTGTTGTGGCTAGGCGTTTTGTGATATTTCGTTTTAATAGACCAAAACCACAGAAATTCATGGTCGATGCATCTGGCCATTTAATAGAGATGTGTCCACATGAGATACCCTTGATACATTTCTCCTGTTCCTGTATGAGTTAGGAGCTTGCTCGTGGCTAAGCAGCGTACGCACCTTTGGGTGGGAAACCCGGATTCGATTCCCGGCGAGAACTCATGTGATTCGTATCCCACGTTAACCTGTAGGTCCACATCTGACTGCTGAACGGAACGCTAAAACTCTAATTCAATCAAATCCAATTTTTCACCTCCTTATCTAATGAAGCGTTTATAGTTTATCTTTATTAATACGGACTGTCATGAACCATTCCAACTACTTTATTTTATTGTTTTCTCGCGAATGGAGGATAACACAAAAAAATCAACGACAGACGTTGGAAAGCATGTGGCGGTGAATGTGAGCAGAGCTGCAAGTCTGAGCATACTCCGATGTTCAGTTAAGAGAGCGACAATGGTCTGGAATGGAGGTCCCGAAGTGTGAACAACGTCACATATGTAAAGATAGAATTTCTCCGCAGCAGGAATGCTATACAAAGTACGGGGAGTGCTAAATGCGTGTGCCCTGCTCTATCAAACAGTGACGAGACGAGCAAACCCTTCAAACAGATAGTGTCGACTGCCAATCTGCTGCGCACTGGGCATCCTTTGTCTACTAATAAAGCTGTACGGGTGATGCTGGTGAAACAGTATTTATCTGATGATAGGCGCTGGACACTTGACGAATTAGGAAAGTAAACATGGCAATTCCGGCGAAGATAGTTCACGTTATTTACGAGAACATGAACATGCGGAAAATTTGTGCAAAGTTAGTACCACATCAATCACGTGAGGTACAGAAGTGGTTGATTCGCTATAAACCATGTCGCCTCAATCCGGAGACATTGCAGGAGGAAGTGAATGTAACATTTGATCGCATCATTGTCGTACAAGAAACATGCATACATATGAACCAAAACTCAAGCGACAGTCCAGTGAACGACATCATCATAAGTCCCCAAAACGGTTTAACAAAAACTTATACCAACAAAAATCATGGTCATTTTGGCGTTAAGACTGTCAAGATGTTCTTGTGTGCTATCCAGTGCATGAGGGAACACTAACAATGCAAGTATTATAGGTATTTTTTTAGTATTCCAGTTGAGTCGTGCAGTATGCACCAAACGGCCAGAACTTTTGAAGAACACCGCCATTACCCCACACAGATAATGCGACAGTTCAGACAGCTGACAGTGTCAAATGTCTTTTAGAGAGGTGGCATGGGAAGTGCTTCCCCACTAGCCATATTCGCCTCATCTCAATTTATGATTGTAATCTCATCTCAAAGTGAAACAGCCTTTGCGTGAGAAAAGTTTCGCTAACAAAACGGATATTTTGAGAGCAACTGTGGCTCACGTTAGGGAATGATATGCAGCAGATGATTTTCTGCACCTTCTCCATCGCTGGCAACGAACCGTCGATGAAGTTGGAAACTACTTGAAGGCAGCTAAACACCGTGGAAAACCTGTGAGACCCATACTGCAACCCTGTATAAGTAGTTTTGTGTAACTTTTGCTTATGCCAAAATGAATCAATTTTGACTGGTTGCCTCATTTTGCTTCTTCCTACAGGAGCCTCTTTCATCCAGTCTTCTTTTGGTGATACCACTACTTAGTACATGCCGTGTATTTTCCAACGTCTATCTTCAACTTTCTGTGTTATCCTCCATTCGTGAGAAAAAATATTTCGCGTGACTTATTACTTTTGCCTCATATATGTGAAATCGTTGTCCCAACTACATATAGAATGTGTGTTAAAAGATACACATATTATATAATAAAACGAAGGTCTTACTATTTTATGGCTCACTTTGTACATAAAAATAAAAAGAAGAAAGAAAATACTAACTTTCCGGTACAAGTTCCTTCGACTTCAGTGAAAAGCTTCTGTTTCACAGTATCAAGTAACTGTGGGCCAAAATACCGTGGATGAAGAAGGATTTCGTGCTCTAATGATATCTGTAAGAAGATATACAAGAACACATATTTAAACATAAATTTCTTACCTTACTAAGCGCTAAAACACAGCTATTACTTAAATTAGTGAATGAAACAAAACAATTTCATCGATATACTCTCGCTATCGTCACTATATTAAAGAAAACACTATGTCGCTCGAAGAACTTTGCCAAATCTTCCTCCTTGCAAAAATAACTATTGTTAGTTGAAGACGATCTTTCCTTAGATTTCCTTGCTTGATAGCCTAAGTTGTCTTCAAATTACCATTAATTTACACATGAAGTACCACGACTAAAGTAGTGTGGAAGACTTTAATGATTTTGGTGTATAGATGAATGATCTCTCAACGTTTATGTATTTGAAATCTAGGTAATGGTAATAACAAAAGAACTTACTCGCAAAAGTATAGTTCTTTGAGCAACGTAAATACTGTAATTTGTTTTTTTTTAAACATAACTGTCTCAGAGTGCACTAATAATTACAATTAACTTGAATGATGTTCTCTTCAATGTTTTTTAGCCAATATTTCCAGTACTTCCCAAGGGTACTCTTCATCGGGTTAACATAAGACTATTTTGTATGCTGATATTTTCTTTTAGGGTCTTTCCTGCTGGTCTAGCAGCTAGCGCGTGTAAATTTGATGCACGTAGTCCTGCGATCGATTCCCGGTGGGAGAGCACAAAAAATTTAAATCCATAATTATTCACTTTCATTAATTATCCATTTCTTTTAGCCTAAAGGATATAATCGTAGGACGTTAAACTATTTTTCTTACAGTATTATAGGATGCTTATAGATCTTTAACAATTTAATAATATCGCATTGCCTCCGGAATCTGAACGCACAACACGGTTTTTTCGTGTATTTGTACATACATTTCCCTTGCGCTTGCGCCACCCCTACGGTTTGTCCTTCAGTTCGTTGTCAGAACCTGTAGCAAATACCTCGTTTAATTTTCGCTGCTAATTTTATTCCTTTCCGATTTGTGTTTTAATACGTAGCACCCTAAAACGTTCATTTTTATTCAAGTATTATTTGAAAAAGAAAAAAAATATTTTACTTTAAAATCCAGTGTATTTACCGTTAAAATCAACTTAAAAATTCGAGTTCGTGGAACGAAATGATCTTTCAGTTTAACGTCTCACTGTTATGGCCTTTAGGCTGAGAGAGACGGATGATTAAGGCAAGTAAACGATGAAAGAATCGATGGAATGAGGATGTGTGAGAAAACAGGAGTAGCCCATGAAAACCCACGGACACGATGTTGTTCATCAGAAACTAGCTTGGCCGGAGATCTTCTCAGGAACCCCACGCACTCGAGGTAAATGCAACTCGGTACCAAAAAATTCTATTATTTTATAGGGTAAAAATTGTCTTGGAACTCGCCAACATGGTTCTGAAACGGATTCATGACCCTTGAAGTTCAATTGAAGGGTAAGGGGGAAAAAGAAGGAATGTCACAAAACTGTATTTTCGAGAAAACTATGTTTTAATATTGAAAACCGCGTAGAAAATGAATAAGGTTAGTGAAATCATTTTCCTCTTTCCTTGGAGATTTCTACATCTACGCACGCATGGCATATCTAGTCAAATAGTACCAAGGGTCATCAACAGATAGGGCAGAGCACCCGTTAAAGCACACACATGGACATTCCTTGTTTTTTTCCCCTTACCCTTCAATTGATTCTGAAGTAACTGCCTAGAAGGAGGAAGATCAAGCTTTGAATCCCAGCCAATCCAGACTTTTCTGTAAATTTATGTTCTAGCAACACTTTCAACCCATTTTTGCTCCAAATACGTAATTAAATAATGATGTGGTTATATATACTAGCATGCACTACATCATACGAAGAAATTCGTTGCTTCTCTTATTCGTGATAAAGAAATACCTTTAATGGAAGATATCAAATGAATGGTGTAATTTAGAAAGTTCATTCAGTAAAATCAATTTAACAGAGAATAAATCCTGGAAAATTATTCAGATTAGCGAAATACGATTGGTGTTTAATGGAATACAAACGTTCAAGACGTGCAACTGAGCCAAGATGTCATCATCGGCTTTTCTCTTCGGAAAACAAAAAAGTAGAAAAAAAGCAGTCCTTATGTTTTAGCAACTCGTATCCTATCAAAAGGCACGTAGTATTAACCTCTGATGCAATCTGTCCTTGATTTGATCCCAGGTCATGTAAGTTTACGGTTAACATCTTGTTCGCGGCTCTCTTTGGGATTCTACTGTTAATTCGTACGTTATTATTCCTCCAGTAATTCTTACATCAACTTATTTTTATTAATTACTCGCTTCCGTTTATCCTAAATGTATAAGATAATTACTATGGAATGTCGAACGATAAAAAAAAGTTGAACATCTTTATGCTTCAAGGTTGAGGGAGACGGTGGTAATGATAATGAGCAAAATGGTGGAATGAAGAAAGTGGGAGAACTTCCAGAAAACTCACCCACACGGTGTTTGTCCACGGCAAAGCTCACCTGGTGGGACCTGGGATCGAACCAGAGACTCCATGTAGCAGAAGTGAGCGCTTGACCATTGAGTCATTGCGTTGCCTACTTAATTTTCGTATCCTCTTAGCGATTGTCCAATTTCGAAACGCAAAGTATGTAACTGTACGAAAATGTGATGCGAAGACTAAATAGAAATAAAAACCCGTACAGGTTAAGTTTCAGAATGACACTCGAAATAACTGCTAAAAATTACAATCTTTTCACTAATTACTTTCTTATGCTTCTGCAGAATATTTACATTGAGCGATATAACAATACCCATTTGGCACAGGTGAAGCTTTGGGACCACCATAAATAATTGTTGAGGCTGCAGTGGCTCAGAGTGTGAGGTCCCTGGTTCAATCTCAGCTCATGCCAAGTGAACTTCGCGGTGAATGAACACCGTGTGTAACATCGGGTCTCTCTTTCCTCCTTTATCTTTATTTCATCATTTTATTAATTTTCATCACCACAGTCTCTTAGCCTCGGTACATAATTGTGGCACGATAAACTATAAATTTAATGATGTACAAGAAGTGAAAAAGTAGACTGGACCGAGAGTAGAACCCGTGATCTTCGGCGTACCACATTGATTTGTTAAGCACTACGCTACCCACTAAGTTTCTCAAACAGTCATACGTTCCCTCACTCTTGAGGTCGCAGTTTATTCAGACTACATGGTATGTACCAAAACTTCTTGTACTTGGACAATCTAGTGGCCACCTTCTGAACACCTCTGATAGGTGTATTATACATTCGGTTTCAAGGGTGCGGTAGTATATAGCTGTTTACGGAGCGGACTCATTAGCATAGTGGCTAATGCATCCACACGTTACGCCGAAGATTCCGCGTTAGAGTCATGGTTCGTGCATTCTTACACATTTTATGTATCACTCAATTTGCACCTATAAAGAAATTGATGTTGAAAACTGGTTGTTTCTTCCATTTATCAATATAGAAATTTAAGTTTTCATTTCAAAAATAATGGTTTGACAATTACAATTCTATCACAAATTATCTTCTTATACTTCTCCAAAATTTTTGCAATGAGTGGTATGATAATATCTACTTTGTATAGGAGCTAGCGATCGAGAGTATAAGCATAAAACAATTTTAGGTATGATTAAAAAAAATGCATCAAACGATTCCGATCTCAGCGTATTTTAGTTTTTGGATCAGGGGATGCCAAATTTTTGAACTGCCCCTAAAGTAACTTTTCATATTTTCTAAAGAATAAGTACATCATATTGAGCTACGTGATAGTTTGGGTTTGGCTACTCTGTATGTAGTTCTGCAGATATAAGGACTACAAGAACATTTTTGCCTGAAATTTATTGGATCTTTTGATCCAAAAAGACAAATTCGAAATTTACACACCAAGCTGTGCCAGATGGTCACTACTAGTTTGTAAATTATTCAGATTGAAAAACTGGCAAAACTGGAGTACTTGCGCAGGGCTAGATCGTAGGAGCAAGCATAGTAGGTATATGACGAAAGAAGACTAGTGCGATAAACATGTGGTCACTACAAGCTGGTTCTTATTTAGAGATGCAAAAAAGCCGGCTTTTTTGAATCGATGGTTTTTTGCACATAAAAAGCAGGCTTTTTTGAAAAAAAAAACGAGAATTTTGGAAATTTTGGCTTTTTTCACTTTCATGATTTTTCTGTTTAAATAGCTTTCTTATAGTATACTCTAAAGTTAAATAAGATTCCATGATTTGAATGCCATATTTCGCTCTGGAATTCACCATCATGATGGATGGAGCACATGGTTTATGAATTAAAGTAAACATAAAGAACGTAGTGTTTGAGGGCCATTTTAGAAGTTATTTAACTTTATTTTAACTTCTGAATTATCGACATTTTTTCTTCTCTAGATCATTTATTTTTAGTCATCCGTGCTTCACTTCTTAGAGCTTAAAACTCTAGCTTCTAGCACATAGTTAAACTTATGTTTTTCAATATATTCATCAGAGCGTACGTTTTTCAATATGTCTGTCAGAGCGTACTTCCACATTTCCGCTATACTGTAGCTGTGCAATGATTTAAAAATAATCTTCCGGACACAACCTTGAATACCATTTGATAGAAATAATCAGTTTCGGATTTAGAAAAAAAAAAATTGGGAGAGTTTTTTTTCTGAATAATGTTTGTTTTTTTCTAAAAATTCCTAACTTTTATTTAAGAGGAGCTTAAATTTATGAGTAGAAGCATAACAGATATTTCGTTTCGTTTGTATATTGAGTTATAATCTTCCAGATACAACTTTGAAGACCATTTTATACTGATAATCAGTGGCTGATTTAGAAAAGTATTTTGGGAGGGGCTTTTCTTATTAATGCTTAGTTTTCTAAAAATTCCTATTTTTTTTTATTTGAGGACAGCTTAAAGTTTATGAGTAAAGGCAAAACTAATATTTAGTTTGTTTTAGAAATTCCCTAATTTCGGGATAGAGGCTTCAATCCGAAAGACATCCCCACCCTAACCCTCTTCGCAAACCCATCACTGCTGGTAATTAATAATAACAAAGATTTAAAAACGATTATAAAGTAAGTCGGCCAGGACTCACAGTACAAGCACTATCTCTACATTCACAGATGGAATTAAGAAAAACTTTTGTCAAAATGGTCGAATGCGGGGTCGAATCCCGGACTTCACGATAGAAGCGCGAAAGCTAACCACTCACTCATGTTTGTTGTGCAGTTGTGCTTAACTTAAATGTATTCTCTCTCTCTCTTTCTCTGTGGCCACAAAAGCTCTCCATTGTCTTCTGTCCTTATCCAATTCAATTCAGTTTCTACTCTGTATTCCTATTTCTGCTAGATCCATCTTAATATTGTCCTCCCATCTGGGCCTAGGTTTTCCTAATGGACGTTTCCCGATTGGATTTCCAGTTAAAACTTTGAAAGCGTTCCTACTTTCTTCCATTCTGGCTACATGACCTGCTCACCTGAGCCTCCTAGACTTGATGACTCTAACGATGTTTGGTAAACCGTATAAATTATGTAGTTCCTCCTTATGAAGTTTCCGCCATTCCCCATTCCCATTCCTCTTGGGTCCAACTATTCGTCTCAGAATTTTATTCTAAAATAATTTCAGTCTGTGTTCTTTCCTCAGCGTAAGCGACCATGTTTCACAACCATAAAGCATAACAGGCATGATTCATTTTATATATTTTAAGCTTTAAATTCCTTGACAGAATTCGCGACGACAAAATATTTTGAACTGAATAATAACAAGAATTTCCTGATTTTAGTCGACATTTAATTTCTTTGTGGGTATGATTTTGGTCTGGTAATACTGATCCAAGATATTTGAAAGTATCCACTGTGTCGAAAGTATTAATTGATATTTTAACGCATTCATTATTTGCCGTAACTTCCTTGTATTTAGATTTCTCTGCATTTACTCATGTCCCTGCAAGCGTTTAATAAGGCCTCTGCATTTCTTTCGATCGTTCTATCATATTTACATCATCAGTATATACCATAACCTGGTGAATACCATTCAACTCTAGGCCCTGATTCCTATCTTTGATTATTCTTATAGCGTACTCCGGAACAAAGCTGAATAATAACGGCGATAACGATTATCCTTGTTTCAGGCCAATCTCGACGTGAAAGCTCGCATTTTTCTACTCGGACTTTACTTTGGAATTTATTTAAATACTTAATAAATCTAGCTTTTTCGGTATTCCAAATTCTGTAAGAATGTTGTATAATGTTTCCCTCCTTACCTAGTTGTAAGCCTTTCTAAAATCAATAAACAGTTGATGTACTGGGTAATATATGCCCATTTCTTTTCGAGTATTTGTCGAATGGGAAATATCTGGTCGATTCCGACTAAATTCACACTGATAATCTCCAATAATTTCATCTGCGTGTGGGGTTAATCTTATTAATAGAATGTTAAGAGAAATGCCTCGATAATTATTACAATCAAAATTGTCGTCTTTCTTGTGAATTGGAACAGTGATTGATTCTTCCACTCTTTTTAAATGTATTCCATAGTTTTTCTTTTTTATATAAAAAAGTTTCGTAACTATATGTTGAATTTTCTTGTTAAAAATTCAGAAACCTTCAGGACTGGGTAAACCGTGATAGTGGTTATATATTCTACAGCCTAGAAAACTATACGCTCAGATGAACCGTCTACTACGTATATGATCCATGAACAGAAAATTCGATACTTTCCCGATTCTGAACAAGATTAAGGAACAGTCAGTGCATTACAGAATTTGGAGCGTTACCGATTTTGCAGATCCGAAGCACCTGATAGGTGGTAACATATTATTACGTATGTGATCAATCAGTGAAAAATTTAATCCAATGTTCTCGGGATTGCTGCCAGAGTAGGTGTTGCTGTGCTGAGCTTTCGTTACCATACAGCGGCAACATCTTCAGAGCTGTGTGAACAGCTGAACAGCTCTGAAGATGTTGCCGCTGTATGGTAACGAAAGCTCAGCACAGCAACACCTACTCTGGCAGCAATCCCGAGAACATTGGATTAATAGTAGACGCCAGCAAAGCTTCAAGATCACAGTGAAAAATTTGTTCGAAATATTCATACAATGTATATGAAGGTTAAAACTTAACTGAAAAATTTCAACAATGTAGAGAACCACCCGAAACGAAGCTCTTGATGTGCAGATTTCTCTTATGTTTTTCTTTATGTTGCTTCAAAAAGAGGGTGTGTGATATTTTGAAGTAAAAATACTACATACAATTTTGCTAGTTCAATTGTGTATCATTTTCTGAAGTACTTATTGTATATAAGAGGTTAACATACTGTATTATTACATATATTGATTAATCCTTTGGAATTCGTAATGTAAATATGTTAAGAATTTAAATTTTTTTTTTAATTCATGGTTTATTTTCGAGGTTTCATATTATTATCTGCATCAACCACTATTTAAATGAGTTTTTTGTTGTAGAGAAGCGAAACAAAGTCTGCTTTATCAGTTTAAAGCAATATTTTCAAAAAAGCCCAAAATTTCCCAAACAAAAAAGCGAAGCAGAAAAAACTGAGTTTTTTTCCAAAAAAGCCGGTTTTTTTCCGAGCCCTTGCATCTCTATTCTTATTACAACTGTGAGTATTAACGAAGTGAACTTTTTAAAACGCTTTTTCTACGTTCACAGATGACAATTATACATTATTCTTTTGTGAATTAATAGATTTTATCTAAATTTTCCAAAGAATCGACCAGTATTTTTAAGCTGGATCAAAACTAAATATCTACTTTATGTCGCTGCCTGCTTTTTGCTACCAGTCCTTTCTAATCATGATTTTGAAAAAGTTTACAAGATTTAACTCATATAGTGTGCTTGTGTTCCGCTCAATTTTTGCGTAACTTGCAACATTTATTTTCAAAACTTTGCAACTCGTTGCGGATGTTAATACTCTCCACAATTCTGCCCCAATTTAAGTTGGTCATGATGTAAAATAATGTGTGATAGCCTACTGCAAGGAGATTTCAGGTAAGTTTACGTGTCATTTCGCTATATTACTACCTTACTTCACTTGTTTGCCCTTTCCACTGGTTTAGTAGCTAGTGTGTTTTTGACTCACGTGGTCGTGGGTTCGATTCCCGTTGTGAGAGCACAGAAAAATTAATTTCATAATCAATCACCTTCATTAATCACTTATCTCTTTTAGCCTAAAGGGTATAATTGTGGGACATTAAATTAATTTTAAAAAAATGATCTCAGTCGCCCGCTGATTTTTTTGCTCTTTACAAATACGTCTTTCTACGTCGTATTCAATTTAACTTGTAAAATTTACAAACTGCGGTGTTATTAAACACAGCCGGTACCTAAAAACCTTTAAGTCTGAAGATTATGACATTTAGATTACAGAAGATAGGCAGATAATTTGACAAAACCCGCTCCAGTTGGCATCCATACACGGACACGAACAAACGAATTACTTCCAGCTATGAGAAAAAATAATAAATAAATAATATAAAAAAAAGATTGAAACAAAGAAATTTTTTACTTAACTGCTGCAGATGGCAGCCCCGAAATACCCAATTTACGGAGAAATAAACAGCATCAGACGAAATATCACTATAAGAATAACTGAATAGTACGAAAGGTCATCAGTGCAGGCTGATTAAGCGGGGTGAAAAAACAAGTTAAATTCTAGGTCATACGAGTTCACGTATTGATCCGATACTAGGTAAACAGGCAATAAAGCAAAATATGGCGGTGTTTGAAACTCACAGTCTTATTAACTAATCTGGGACGTATATACTGCAATAACGGAAGGAAATACAAAAATGTAGAGCGAAAACCAATAAGAAGGGAGTTGTACCTGAACCAAATGTAGTGCAATGGATTAAAAGTTGGGATCTCATTTTATTAGGACATAAATTTGCAGAATCCACGGAAGAAATGTTCCTGATTTTAGAATAGTGTGTACAAATAATACAAAAACATCAGGATCTTAAATATATTATGTATAATAAGATAATATAGAAATACAAAGTGGAAAGTGTGTCCTTTACCACGTAGTACAACACAATGTACTATGCAAAGGCAGTTTAAGAAGTGACCATAGAAGTGTTGCAAAGCTGTTCCACACACAAGACATTTGTTTTTATGTCATATAGTGTTTTACCACTATCTGATTATGCATATACCATCACAGACGTGCCTGCCCCTTACACACGCAATCCCTCAATGCCGCCCAGGCACCCCTGCCTTGACTCGGTTAGATAGAATCTGTGCACTTTACTGGCCACCTACCACAAGCTGATTTGCGTTTTGAAGTTAATTCGTATTCTCTGCATGCAGATTTCATATCATATGTGCACACATTGTAGTTGTATTCAGTTCTACTTAAGTCCATCTACACCCACTAATGCAACTCCTCCATTAAGAAACACTTTCTAAGACAGTAATAGTGTATTTCATGATAAAAGTTCATATGTTATGAATGTAAGTAGCCCCTTATATGGCAACTTAGTACGGAAAAAAGTATTTTTGTATGCATTTTGTAAATTGCGATGTCTCCGGGACATGTACTTGAAATGAAATCTTAAGTTTTACGTCGCACGATTATGCAGGGCTAGGCTAAAGGAGACGGCGATGATGAGAAATTAATGAAATAGTGGAATGAAGAAAGTAGGAGGAAACGGGGAGTTTACTCGAGCAGACGGATCTCCCAAACAGAAAATTTATAGGTAAATACGATGTGAGACAATTTTCGTGAAGGAATGAGAGAGTGAATATAAGCGATTACCGTCACTTTACTAATGCCCAGCACACTGATATGAATTTGGAGTGATAGCGAAAGTATTGTATGTATAAGCGCTCTCTTCCACCATCCTCGATTATGCGTACACCGCTGGTCGCTGATGCGCACGCTCCCTACCGACACACCCTCTCGCTGCTGCTCGCGTCCCCTGCTTTAACTCGGTTAGATAGCATTCGTGCTCTTTAGAGGCCACTTAGCACAAATTGGTTCGTGTTTTATCCACTGTAGTCAACATTGTCTTTATACTGAGCCCTCCTTAAGTCAATCGGCAAGTAGTAATGAAACTTATTTAGTGCATGATCTGCTAAAATAAATACAAAGCAGCTAACCTGAAAATGTGTCAAAATTTGTTAAAACCGTCCGCTCGAGTAATGCCGAAACGGGGAAACCCCGATAAAACACACGCAGACGGTGTTTGTCCACCACAAAATTCATTTGGTGCGAGCTGGGATGGAACCAAGAACGGACATGTATTTGACAGCAGGCTTGGCCCCAACCCTCCCTCTACAGTTTATTTACATATACTGTCTTAGAGTTGGTTGAAACATGGGAAGATACGGAATCACAGTTTTCGTTATTCTCTGAATATGCGTAGTTTGCAACCTTAAGAGATTGAAGGTACTACTAATTTGTGCAGTAATACGGGCATTACTCGAGCAGACGGTTCTACCTAATTTTGACGCATTTCTCACTTTTCAGGTTAGGTTGGAGCTTTGTATTTCTTTCAGCAGGTCAGGCACTAAATAAGGAACTCCATTACTACTTGCAGTTTGACTTTAAGAGGCCTCGGAATAAATACAGTGTAGAGGTATGACATAAAAACCACAGTGCATAAAACACGAAGCAACTTGTGCTAGGTGGCCACTACAAAGCACGAATGCTATCTAACCGATTCAGAGCAGTACCGCAGCCAGGGGTCCCGAGCGGCAGCAAAAGGGTGCGTCCCTAGGGAGCAGGCGCGTCAACGGCGGGCGATATAGGCATAAACGAGTAAACGAGGATAGTGGAAGAGAGCACTTATAACTCTTTCACTCTAACTATAAATTCATTTCAATATACTGTGCCCTGAAAGTAATTACTTATATTCACACTCTCATCCCTTTACGAAAAATGCTTCACATCGTATTTTACCTATAAATTTTCTATTCGGTAGACCAGTCTGCTCGAATGAACCCGTAATATATCTATCTACTGAAGAGCAAAATCGTTATTCATTGAGTATCTACGAACTTACCAAGGGGGTAACAAAGCGACTTTGATTTACTTCTCGAGTGATACGAAAATAAAAAAGAACGCACCTGTACTTTATATCTGCATGTGTAGTTCCCTTGTACTTCATCTATGACTATGTGTATGTGTCTGGGGGAAGGAATTAACGCATATCGCATGTCTTGTGCACATGAATACTTCTTACTATTGCACTACGTAGAAAATTTATGGTACTTCATGTAGAAGTGGTAATAGAACACAGAAGAAACGCAGACCAGGGTGTTCTCATGTATACTATTACTGGGCATTCTTAACCTGAACGTTCGTTTATTATTATTATTTTACAGCAGTGCATCGCACGCCAACATGTACAAAATAATTCTGATGTTCTGTAAGTGCTCCTGTTGAACTAATTAAACTCATTGTAAATATACTCAAAAAAATGAAATCTTTAAAAAATCACATTAGAACACATCTGTTGACAAGTACTGTAACATACATGATAAAACATATTTAGTCTTCCTCACGGAAACAGGCCTTGTACAGTAAATATATTCCAGTTGAGAAATTTATGTAGAACAAAGGTTATGACACTTTATCACGTTACACTTGAAGATGTCTTAATTACTTCAACTAAAATATATTATTCATGATTTGGAAGCTTTTTCGAACTGTTCGTTAACACTTCTGCCACTCTGACCACAGATCAACATGACTACTATAGTAACCGGAGGCCGCCTTCACAGCTTTCTTTTTCATTTTCGTTTTTTGAATATATTTTTGTCTTCTTCTTCTTCTTTATCGGGATCATCTTTATTCGAAAATCACTTACCAGGCAATTATCACCAATAACTTCAAAACAAATAAATTAATGGAGAGAAATCTTTAGAGGTTGTAGTCTAGTGTTGAGAATGAAGTGTAGTGAGGAATGGGAAGACATCTATTAGAGATACTGAAAGACCAATGTAAATTCCCTGAAAGGCTCCATAGAATGTGGAGTCAATAGCGATGATCCCATGGGTACCAACATGGCCTTTCGACCAAGTTAGGCAAGTAGTATAAGTTAGGGGAGTTCGATGTTTTTAAAGTATAAAAAAATATATTAGTTTAAATGCGTTAACAGAACACTTAAATATATTTACCATAAATTTAAATTATTCTTACAAACAATATGCAGAATGCTGTAAGTTTATAATGAGGAAAAGGACGTTCTTGCTTGAAGAGAGGACAGGGTGGGGACACGTTCATAAACGTCAGCAAGGGCACTTCCGACAGGGATGTATGCGGGGGTGGGTCCTGGGGGTCCGGTCCTCCCCCGAAATCCCGACTATTCTGTATATTGAACTAAAAGAAACAAGAGGGTGGTAATCAGAAAATGCCATTGCATACGTATATACAATACAGGTGGTTTTAAAAGAATATCGTAACATTTAGGAATTATTCAGTATAGTATACTTGTTCGTAGTTGAGTTAATTCACCAATCGCGTTGGTGTAATAATACTGTTTGTTTTGGGATTCCTCTTTCATGAATTTTGTTTTCTCCATGTTTGTGTGCCTTTTTTTTAATGCAAATACGTATAATGTTTTGAAGCACAGAGTGTCCTGTATCTAACAATCAATTTATTTTCTTCACATTACCCCAGGGTAAAATTGGATCTCAGAAGGTAGGGGCGGTAAGTAACGGCATGACGTCACGATGTCCCCTACCTCTCTTTGCCCATTGTAATTTTTTAGGAACTGGGGGACGCCGTACATATTTTTTGGAGGCGAAGAGACGTACGTATACCTTGAATTCACAGAAAACACTATACGTTTTAAGGATGTTAACATTTTGGAAGGCGGGAAAAACTTGTTTGAACACGCACCCTGGCAGCCGGTTCCGGAAACGCGTTGCGGGGTGCGCGGTGCATGTGTGGACGCTCGAACGAAAAAATACGCGCGGGGTATGCGCGGACGGATGAGCATTGTGGAAACATTATTATTGTGAACGCATCACGTGATTGATTTCGTCAACATAGATTTTTCCTTACGATGCTATGAAATATATAAAGTATCGTTGTAACTATGGCACCAGAAGAAGCAATTATTCAGCGTGAGATTGTGACAGCCAACGAATTTGAGTGGAGCTCCGATGTTTCATGGAGTGACACTGAGGAAATGATTTATATTTCCGATGATGATGATGATGTTGAAGTTGCATTTCATTATACATATCAATCAGAAGTAGGAGATGAAGATAATTAATCTTTTTCAAAATTAGAATCTGAAGATGACAAAACATATATACCTACAACCAGTGATTCTTCAGAATCTCGTGAGGATTCACCATCATTATTATTAAGTAAGTTACAAAACATTACATGTACATGTACGGGACCGCGCCAAGGTTGGACGACGACAAGCCTGGACACAAAAAGTGTCCAGGCTTGTCGTTGGCCGACCTTTCGTCAGCGACCCAAAATGAGATATGTTAAAGCATCTCGGGGTCGATCCCGACAAGCCTGGACACCTTCAGGAATGTGTCCAGGCTTGTCGTTGGCCAACCTTGTCGTCAGCGACCCAAAATGAGATGTGTCCAGGCTTGTCGGGATCGACCACGACAAACTTGGACACCCCAGGACATCATATTGAGTATTGGACTTGAAAGAGTGCGGACGTGGGTTTTTCGCTCCGTCGTATTCCATCGGTAGTGCGGGAGAAACGTGTCATAGAACACTCCTATTTGACGTGCGGGACGTTAAAAGTGTCAAGGTGAAGTGTGTGAAGTGTGTAGGTGGTACCCCTCCCCAAAAGGTGGGTTATCTCAACTTTGTAACCATTCATGATAGAGGTTTGGCGACTGCACCGAATGAAAGAGCGGGTCCTAGAACATAAGGTATGTGAATTTTATTTAATTTTACCGGGACATAAAGACGCTATAAATTTTTAAACTTTTAACGTTGTATTTTATTCCTTGAGTGAATGTTTTAAAGTCGCGTCTTTCAGTGACAAGAATTGAACATTTTAACGATTAACAGGAAGCGAGTGCGTTTATTGACTCTTAAGAATGCTGAACAATGATTTTGTTACGATTGACTGCTTAATAGTGTATTTATTCAGTTTCGACTTTGACTCATAACTAGGCAACCCCTTGATCGTTGTGCAAGGGTGGCTGCATAACATTTGAGGCGTAATTGCTTCATATTTCATGCATATTTCATATTACGTGTTTGTTTTTTTACAAAGATATAGTTCTTATGATTGAAATGACTGGTTGTTGGGCAATCCGCATGGCTTAGGGGTAAGGTGGGTTGCATAGTATTTGAGGTGTTTAATGAGAACTTGTATAAACTGTATATTATAATATTGTTACTTCGCGTTGTGTAAACAGCCTATAGACAACCCGCATTACGCTTGAGTGGAGAGGGTTATCCGTAAAATTAAGGGGCTGAGTTCTTCCGAAGATGGACAAGGACAGAGATAAATCGCGTCTCAGGGATGAAAGAACAGCTAGGGGAAGTTTTGGGAGTTATGAAGAGATGTTGGATGCCCAACTCTCTCAGTCAGGGATCAAATCACCAAGGAGGCAAAATGATTTAGCACCACCCACTTTAAGTACGAGAGACACAGACACAGATGAAGAAGAGGAAGAAAATTGGAAAATATACGAACAATCACTAAAGTTCATAGACAATACGCTCGAATCAAGTAAAGTAGGCAGGTATAAAATAGAAACGTTAAAGAAGAAATATGCGGAATGGCTAGCATACCAATCAAAACTGGAGGGTATCATTACATGTTTAAAGGAACAGGTAAAAGAATTAAAAGAGGAAAACGACAAACTCAAAAAAGAAAATCATGAACTGAAGAATAAGCAGAATTTTATACAATCAAACCATGACCAATTTCCAGCTTTGACATATGCCGAAGCTATCAAAAATGAAGATACATTACGAACAAAGACAATAAAAGAAGCCGTTAAGAAACAACACCCGGCAATCTTTCTTAAAGGAGCCAAAAAAGAGATGGATGCTAAGGAAATTCAGAAGAAGCTGGCTACAAAATTCAATCCTGCAAAAGAGAAAGTTAAAATAATGGCAACTAGAGCAGCAGGAAACACACTTATTATCGAGACCGCCACAAAGGAAGACTTAGAAAAGCTACAGAAAAACAAAGAATTACTGAAAGAGTTCAAAATGGAACAAAGAAAGAAAAGAAATCCTCAGTTTATAGTATATAATATACCATCAACGTATTCCGATGACTTCCTAATTGAGACGCTCATTGAACAAAACCTGGAAGAGAATGAGAAAGAGCAAGCAGGGAAAGAGATGAAGGCTAAGTTTCGAACTGGCCCAAAAAATGCAGCTAGATGCCATCTAGTTCTCGAGGCCCCGTTTAACATTTACAGGAAGTTAGTACACAACAAGCGAATTTTCATTATGTATGAGTCGCTTTCGGTAAAGGAATTCTTAAGCGTAGCAAAATGCAGCAAGTTTAAGGATTATGGACACATAGCACGATATTGTCGTGCACAGGAAGTCAGATGTGCCCATTGTGGAGAAGAAAAACATGAGAAAAACGCCTGCAAGAACCTGGAAAAAACAAAAGTATGTGTCCCCTGTCAAATCAAGAAGAAGAAATGCAACGCAAAGGTTGAAAAAGACTGCTTGACGTATAAGTATTTCTACGAAAGGGAGGTAGCCAAGTATGATTATGGCGGCGGAAACTGAGAATAATATGACAGAACAGCATACAAAACAAGCGGAGATAAGCGACAATATCAACATGTCAAGTAGGAGAAACAAATTAGAAGGAAACAATATTTCAAAAATGCAAAGGGACTCATTACGAATGAGAGATTACAATGTAAAGAAAAGTGAAGAAAAGTTTCTGAATTGGGCTATGAACAATATACCTGACGTAACGGTGGGAAAAAATATTCCAAAACCCCTGATTGTGGAACCAGGAACTATCGATGTAAAAATTGAAGGAATATGCATCTTACACTTTATAAATCCAAATTTAAAGACTTTCCCGGCAGGTTTTGCAAGAATTGTAGCCAATTCTCACAAAAAATTTGACATTACAAAATTCAAAGATCTCGAAATACTTGATGGAAAGGGAAAAATAATAAAGGCGTTATATAGCACAAACATATATGGATGTAGTTTCATACACGTTGTTTCATGTAAAGAAACATTTTTAGAGGATCTAGCAACAATTTTGAATTTCTTCGAGAAAAACAACGGGTGCTTAACATATAAGCAAATAATAATTCCGGCAATAGGTATGGGTCTATGGAGAAAACAGCCTATGGAGGTGCTGTCTGTTTTTCAAGATTATTATTGTTTTGAGAGTCAAAAGTTCGTTTTTAAAATGATAACAGATAATACTCATATATATGTTGAAGTGGATTGGCAGCTGAGAAAGTTCGATTATAAACTAAGAAAACCAGATACTACATTACGAGAAGAGACCAGTGAATTGTTGGAGAATCATACTTCTAAGATAACAATGAAGAAGAGTAAAGATGTCGCCACACAAATAACTAGTATAGAAGATCTCAAAGAGGGCACATATGAGAACAAGGAGCAACAAATAAACAAGGTAAGAATCGTGGAAAGTGAGAATAATAAATCACTAGCAGCTGCTGAAGCGGAAGGCACAAACCAGGATAAGAATAAAAATCTTAGCGATCTTCAGGGAGGTGAAAGGAAGGAACTCTCTGACATCACAGAAAATAAACATCCCGGAATTTTGGGAATTTTTAAGAGAAATTGGAAGAAAAAGAACACGAATAAAATCAGTCGTAATACTACGTTGGATTCTGGAAACTCTAAACACGAAGAACGAGAAGCCCAGAAAACAATCATGAAGACGGGAGAAGCTCAAAACAGCAGCAGCTGTAGACAGTCTTCAAATCAAGATGGACAAGAGAGGATTAACGGAACAAATAACACTGATCCTGCAAATATATATGATAACTTTGAGTTAACATTAAAACTCTCCAGATTAGAGCAGTCTGCAATTTTAAGATTAGCCTTGAGACATATAATTCGCAATCTGAAGGAAAATGGAAATCAGATAGTCTTTCCTTTCTCACAAGACGAGGATGAAATGGAATTAAGTCTGAATAACTTGCCTACAAATCCAAGACAACTTCTAGAGCTTGTAGACATGGCTTATGCAAGAAGGAATTTAAATTTAGACTTGAATAGAGTTTATATACATTTTGTACGACTCTACGGCCGCATTATATACAATCACAAAAATGACTGGCCCAATTGCTGGGTTAAAACCTACCATACTTAAGTTTTATGGATAATAACCTGAGAATTTTACAACTAAACACGATGCGGTCAGAGGTCGTTATGGAAGAAATTATTCAAACAAGTATAGAGTGGAAAATCGATATCTTATGTCTACAGGAACCCTATTTTAAAAATGACGAGTTTGAAACTCCAAATTTTAATTATAGAATAATAAGAGAAGATAGACAAGCACTTGCCTCAATAATAGTTTTAAACAATGAACTACAGATTTTAAATATTGTACATTTTTCAAATAAATGGACAAATTGTATACAAATAAAATATGGTTTAATAGATTTTTTATTGATAAACTCTTACTTTCAGTATTCACATCCCATAGAACCATATATAGAAAACATAATGTCAATTTGTAATACATACTCAGAAAAAAGACTGTTAATATGTGCAGATGCAAACGCTAAATCAACTTCGAAAGAAATCCTATTATAAAAATTGGTATTAAGTCCATTTCCAGAGTAGAAATTTTTAAATATCTTGGCATATGGTTGGACCAGTTGCTGAACTTTGCAGTCCATATAAATAAACAAAAAGAGAAGATAATCGGAATTGCAAATAAAATTTTTTATATAATGGCAAGAGACTTTAGACTGTCGGCAAGGCATTGTCTAACATATTACAAGGCAATATTTGTAACAATCGCTGCTTATGGCTCAAGTTCTTGGAGCCACAGACTACTAGAAAATGTTAAAATAAGAACAAAGGTAGATAGTATTCAAAGAAGTATTTTAATAAGAATGACCGGGGCAATGGGTACTACACCTGTGGAAGCCCTACAAGTTCTTTTAGGCATAGAACCTTTATATCTATCAATACTGAGACAAGCAGGTCGATATTGGCTGCAAAAGGGCAACCTAGTAAAAGTGGAAAGAATATTTAAACACAGAATTCTCACGAGGGAGGAAATGGACAATTATATAAGGAGGAAATGGCAGGAAACCTGGACAAATAGCACCAAAGCCCGAAGATTATTTAATATTTTTCCTAACATTGACCAAAGACTTGAAATGGGAGATCTTCATTTTAATAAACACATGACACAATTTTTAACCGGACATGAACCATTCAAAACTACATTTTATAAATTAGGACTTTTAGATAATGACGTATGTGATTGTGGAAATATCCAAACACCTGATCACATAACCTTTTACTGTGAGAACATTACTTTGTTCGAAGATGACCACAACATAAGAGCACATCTAAGAAACGATTTTGAACTAAATGGAATACAGGAAATAATAAGAGACAAAGAAAAAAGACTAAAGCTTAGCAGTCTGTGTAGCAAAATATTAGAAATAAACAGAGTGCAAATAAGCCTTGACTTGGCAAGAAGAAGAAGAAGATAAAATTTCTGCATGTCTAGGGAAAATCATAAATATAGCCAAAACAATCTTAGTCTAATAACCAAGTCCTTGGTGTTTTGTGTGTGTGTGTGTGTGTGTGTGTGTTTTGTGTGTTTATCAGTGTAGTGTAGTAAGGGAAATGTAATGGTGTAGTTGTAGTATTTCAGTGTTTTATGGTGATCTAAAGTAGAAATATGAAGTGCGGAGGACCGTGTAAAAAAGTAGATAAAAACTGAAATGCGGAGGACCGCCAACATTAGGAAGTCTATAGGTACAGTAATACAGGTGAAAACCAAGTGTTATTAATAACTATAATAGAATAAGGTTTAAGGTGAAAAACCCAATAGTCATACAGGTAATGAACTAAAAAAAAAAGAATAAATGAAATGAAATTGAAAATAGAAAAGTTTAATTCAATTCATAGATAATTCATACAGGTGAGATCACCTATGTTAGTCATGTTGTAATTGTAGTGTTATGAGTACTGTGTGTTTGTAAATTGTGTTGTATCTATGTTATCATGTATGTATTAAAAATGTTTTCTCTTTTATTTCCAGAATAAAGGATACGCATATAAGAAGAAGAAAACTAAGACCTGAGATAAGCATTTTAGGACTCAGGTCATAAAAGCCCCACCCCCTAGCACTTGGGTATACAAAACGAAAAGAGAGATGAGATAAAAAAAATGGAGAGAGATTATCACAGAGTTAGGGGCAGATGCGTCTGCTGGTAAGTCCGTAAGAAAACGGCAAGAGCAGGGGTAGTGGAGGAATAAAAAAAAAAACACCCCAGGAATGTGTCCAGGCTTGTCGTCGTCCAACCTTGTCATCAACGAACGACCCAAAATGAGATGTGTCCAGGCTTGTCGGGATCGACCGCGACAAACCTGGACACCCTAGGAATGTGTCCAGGGTTGTCGTCAACGACCCAATTTGAAATGTCTGTTCCAACAAACTCTAACAATTAAGACGTTTCCAGTCCATACATACATGCCCTTCAATATAGAGTTGCATGGCTCGCATCTATATCGATATTGGCTGATTCTCGCCAGTCAGCTACTGCCCTCTACTAAAGGATTTTCGAATTATTTTAAATTTATTTATCTTTTATGAAAAGAGATTATTATTATTTACAAAATTTTCGTTTTACTTAAATAATTATTAAATGGGATGTGTGCCCTTGTACATAAAATTTTCGTCGAACTGAGCTGGCGCCGATACGGTGTCGTCGAAACGTAGCGGCACCAAAGCCTGATGGCTTGAATAGGTTTGAACCCTCATATCTGTGGTACTTCTTACGATTTTTATGAATATCACGGTGGTATAAAAATAACACTGCAGTATAATCAGAGAGAACAGCTGCCCTTGTACAATGATAACACTGACTTCCCTTGTACACCCGTGCAAGTGAATAAACAGTTGTATTTGCCAGATCTACGTGCTTTGAATGCACCAAATCGGCCCATTAGAATGTGCCCAGACTTGTCGTTGGCTAACCTTGTCGTCAGCGATCCAAAATCGATCCCGACAAGCCTAGACACCTAAGGAATGTGTCCAGGCTTGTCGTTGGCCAACCTTGTCGTCAGCGACCCAAAATTAGATGTGTCCAGGTTTGTCGGGATCGACCACGACAAGCTTGGACACCTCAGGAATGTGTCCAGGCTTGTCGTCGTCCAACCTTGTCGTCAACGACCCAAAATGAGATGTATCCAGGCTTGTCGGGATCGACCACGACATGCTTGGACACCTCAGGAATTCGTTCGAGTCTGGCGCAAGAGGATAAATTGAGAAGTGTCCAAGCTTTTCGTCGTCCAACCTTGTCAGGAGCGACCAAAATTAAGTGTCCAGGCTTGTCGTCGTCCAACATTGTCTGCGTCCCACATGTACATATAATAACGTTGATGTGGACTGTGTGAAGAACAGCATTATTAAGTGGGAACCAGATTATGCGCTAATGTGTAGCGGATGTGCAAGTGGAATTTATAACCAACAAGGACATTATTGTTTAATGGTGGATCCTATTTCATATGAAACTGGGGCATGGTGTGTTATGACATTGGAAAGGGTACAAGAAGACGTTTTGTTTGTACAGTGATTCTCATATGATTGGACATGATACGCAGAATAATTTAATAAGAGTTATGCAAGTGTAATTAGTAATCCATCATATTTTTCGGAACTGGTGACGATTCTTCGTGAAAAAGATGTTGAGAAAGGATATCAACTACATAACATTTAACGAAATGAACTGTGAAAACAGTGAAGTGTGAAAATACGTTTACATCTTGCAGTGAATGGAAATTTTACCAAGTTTGAATTATATTTTAACGTTACGTTATACAAATAACATGTGCAAGAACATTTGTAGAACACAATATTATGTTTTGTGAAATTCATGTGTGTTTTTAATTCCAAGTTTGCAAGTTACGTATTGTTTGCTTACTATTTTCTATGCTAATGTGTATCTTTTCACTCTTTTTTCGTAATTATTCATTTGCTTTGTATGTGAATTCTTTGGTGTTGCATGTGTGATGTGAAATATTCAATTTATATTTTGGAAAATAATTAGTGTACACAACTTTAGATTTGAAAACTAATAAAATAAAATGAATAAGACAAGTGTTACGAACTGCAGTGCTAGTGAACTTATACATTTGCAAAACTTAATAAAAACTAAAATGAAAACTGTTATTACTGAAAACGAAGACTGTAACTTAACGGAAAAACGTAATGATGTTTCCGCCGACGGAAAGTTTATGTTGTTGAAATCAGAAAAACTTTTACCTTCAGCATTAAATTGGCCAACGTGTACTTGTTCATTTGAATTCGTAAGCATTGATTGTATTAAACAACATATTAAGAAAACAACCGTTAACACTTACTTTTTAAAAATATTTGTGTAAACATTAATGTAATATAAGTATGATTTAATTTTAAATGATATAATAAAATTATTATTATATTTTATTTTTTGTTTATTATTGTTTTCTTCGAGTAAACTTAGTAATATTGATTAAGATTTTTTACGCACGGAATTTATTTCATCTTGAAAAAACTTTAACTATACATACAGTTTATCTTTTTTTGTTTGTTTGTTCATAACAAACTTGGATGAAAAAATTAACGTCAGTATGTGAAGAATTAAAAATAATATGAAAGGATTTTATCATAGACAAAAAGTATTTAGAATTATGATTAACTTATTTAACACGAATGTCCTTGTGGTGGACAAACACCGTGTGCGTGGGTTTTCTCGGGGTTTTCCCGTTTCCTCCCACTTTCTTCATTCCACCATTTCATTCATTACTCATCATCACCGTCTCCTTTAGCCTAACCGGCATAACGTGGGACGTAAAACTCAAAGATTTCATTTTTTCGAACAGTATATGTGTATAGTGGATGAGAACAGAGCAGCAGGGTTAAGAAATAGCTAAGAATTAAATTATATGCTGATTCCTTGAGCCAAAAATCTCCACATTCAGTCTATTTAAAGTCAATAAAATTGTAACGAAAAAAGTGTGTTCGCAGTTTAAGCTTATATATCTCTATTGGTCATTAAAAACTTATATTTTCCTATTGGTAATTAAAAGTTTGGTTTTATAAGCCTAATTAAATTGAATTTAAATAAAGTGTATTCCAGTTCTGATACTATAGTAAAATCGTTGAAAGGACATTAATCGTTGGCTACAAATTATTTTTCTACATTTAATTATATATTGTACCTTAAATCTCAAAAATTTGAAACTAAGTAAAACCGTCCTAAAATTTGATTTAATTGTTTAATTGCTATTTTCTTGCATTCGCTAACCAGTTTCAATTGTATGAACGATAGAGTGTGGAGTGTTGTAAGAATAACTATTTGGCTTTCATTTTTCTTTATTTTGGGAGGTTTTCAGGTACGCTACTGTTGTAGGCCTAATTTTTCACTGCTTCAGATTCAGAGCGCTTTTTTCTAATTATTTTTCACAAGCCATACAGTGATTGAAATACCGAAAAGTGACGCTTCATATAAACCAAGTCTCCAAGTCTCTCTCTCTATCTGTATATATATATATATATATATATATATATATATATATATATATATATATATATATATTCTTTGATAGGGTTCAGGTAGATTGCCTATGAGATGCTATATTTTGGATCAGTCGAAATACTTACTAATGCTTTCAGTAAAGTACTATAAATTCTAGAAGAGTTGATAATTTACGATTTGATTTTGATTTTTTGAGTGTTTTATGCTTGAAGAAGTAACAGGTTATTTGTAAAAGTGTACACAGTTGTTTTATTAGTATTGTTTGGAGCGATTTATTATCGTTGTTTTCTTTGAATTAGTAGGATCGACACTCCCGCTAAGTTTTAATTATGTCATATACTTTATTATTAGAGCAATTAACTTTATGCTTTCTACAGCTGTATATTGTGCTTTATTTACTTTTTTTTACATTATGCTTTTTTCCAAATTTATGCCTTATATGATATTCCTTGAATTATACTTCATTTTCACCCATTCATTCATTTTAAAGTATTTCTAGTACATATTTGTCTTGTTTCACTCGTTTTCATTACACAAGCATTAAAAAGATATATGGAATTATTAATTTTCCCCATTAAAATTACATAAATATGGTGCATCAAGGTACGGTGATACAAAATTGCATCAAGATGCTGAGAGAGGTTGAATTTGAACTTTCCATTGTTACGCGTAAAGGCAATTGGCAGTTGGTTTCCATTGTTTGCGGCATTGATAACAGCCTTTCTTGATATATTTTTCTTTGGTACAAAATATGGGTTACTGCTGGATATGTCCATGGTAACTCAGGTTACGTAATGACATATTTTGAAGAATACTAGCCACAAACAAACTTAAAAGTTCCGCTTTTTGTTAAAAAAGGAAAGCTGTCCTATTTATACAGATAATTACCAATTATCGTAATTTTATATGATACAGCAAACCTAGGAGAAAAGAAAATACTATAGTAACTCACGTTAAAAATTTTTCCCCTACATTCAGAACGTGTGATTTTTCAGTACATTTTCTTTTGTCCTGGTATAGTGCATGGCGTCGTATAGTGCAGTAGTGTCAAGATCGCGTTCGCAAAAAGACAGAGTTATAAGGAATGCTAGTTGTGCGAAATGCTACAAAATAGTTAGAAACGGAATTATATGTGATAACTGTGATAGATGGTATCATTTTGATAAATGTTGTGAAATTAGAGCGGATAATATTCCAAAAAATGACTGGCATTGTGAAGGATGCTTACAAACGACAATGGCGTCTACTCAAAGGTGTGAAAACAAAAGAAAATCGAACTGTGAATGTGATAATAGGGATCTGGTAAGTGAGCTATTAGATGAAATTATGTCTTTGAAAGAAGTTATTAATATTTTGAAAGGTGATATTGTGAAAATCAAGCAAGAATATACTTCTGTGGAAGAGAGGCAAGTTAGGCATGGTGTGAGTAACCGGAAAACGAATGTGGATGTGGATAATATGGTAGTAGAGACCGAGTGGCAAAAAACAAAACCGCGTAGATCTAGGCATATAGAAATTTCAAACAATGAGCCTTGCATTAGTGTTCTTACATCGAATAGATATTCCGTACTAACCGAAATAGAAGATGTAGACGAAGAAAACTCAGTGCCGGTAGTGCAAGGGGACACAGTGATCAAGTTAAAGTGCAAGGATAATAGGACGGATGTAAGAAATAATAAAATCAAGATCTATGCAGATAGTTATGGTCGTGGAATTTCTACAATGTTAAGAGATATGAACCATGATAAGTTTGATACAGAAGCATGGGTGAAACCAGGGGCGAAATTCGATAAAATTGTGACAGAGGTAAGGAACAATTGTGCTAAGCTAACGGATAAAGACTTTGTTGTACTCATGGGAGGTGCGAATGATGTTGCTAGTAACGAGACAGAAGCCGCCGCTGCTACACTACGGAAAACTTTGGCAGGTCTAACACACACGAACGTGATCGTTATGGGTATTCCACATAGACATGATCTTGTAGACTGGTCAATTGTTAATAAAGAAGTAGAAAAAGCAAACATTGTGTACGGTAAGATATGTAAACGTTTTAAGAATGTAACGGTGGTAAATATCAATAAGGCTGACGGAATGCTTCATACTAGACACGGTCAGCATTTTAATGTTTATGGTAAAAGGAAGTTGTGTGAGTCTATAGGTAAAGTTATTGAAAACAGGTACTGGAATATGAATCATAAAATTATCACGCTGAGTAATGAACAGGGAAACGTGAATTAAAGGCCAAGCTGATTCAAGATGAAGTTTGGCCGGTTTCGTACAAGCTAAATAACAACAATATTAGAAATCATACCAGAGAACAATATACTAACAATAATAATACTACGTCTATGACTGACTTGAGTGAAGATAATATGAATTTTGACCTAAAAATAGGTTTTCTTAAGGTACAAGGTTTAAATAACAAACAGCTTGCTGTAAACGTTTATGCTAAAGATAATATGTTTGACGTTATTGGTGTAAGTGAACATTGGTGTCATGAAAATGAAATACCATATATTGTGATGGATGATTATTATGTAGCCAATAGTTATAGTAGAGAAAAACATAAACACGGAGGTGTAGCAATTTATGTAAAAAAGTCCTATATGATGAAATGTAGTATATTAGACTTAAACTATTTATGTAATGAACTACATTTTGAGGTTACAGGTATCTGTATTGAAGAGCTTAAGTTAGTTATAGTATCTATTTATAGGTCACCTGACGGAAACCCCGTTATTTTCCTAGAAAATCTTGAGAAAATATTTAATTTTTTAAGTAGACCTAGGTGGAAGTATTTTAGTATTGTTGTTGGGGGTGATGTAAACTCCCACTTTGATGTAAGGCAGGTCAAACGCAGTGTATCCGAATTATGTAACTTACTTAGAGAGTACAACTTCTGCTATACGAATGACAAACCAACTAGAGGATTAGCCTGTCTTGACAATATATTTACAAATATAACAAAAGATCGTATATCTAGTGATGTAACAATTTTTCCATTAGCAGATCATGACTCTGTCTGGATTAAAGTAGGTTCCGTTATTGCTAGTAAATGTGTAATTGAGGAGAGTAAAATAATAATTACAAGACCAATATCCGACGAAAGAATTTTACATTTTAGAAATTCATTGAATAATATAAATTGGTTGAATGTGTTAACTGGACCTACATCTATGAAATCAGCTAATAATACGTTTGAGCGTTTCATGCAGGTTTTTCTGAATGTGTTTAATACATCTATTCCTCAAAGGAAAGTTAAAGTTAAAACTAACAAAAATAATGTAAAAAAAATAAATGGTAATACAAATTGGTATACTACCCAACTTGCAACTATGAAATGTACAGTTATGTCATTATTGGCATTATACAGATGGGATAAAAGTGAAAACAACAAAGAAAAGTATTTGAAAGCAAAAAAGGATTATAAATTAGCGTTAAATCAAACAAAAAAATTATATAATGTAGCAAAAATTGAGGCAGCACCCAATAAATGTAAAGAGGCCTGGAAATTAATTAACGAGGTAGCTAAAGTTGGTAATAGGGATAGTATACCCATTTCCCCTGATGAACTTAACACATTCTTTATTAAATCGATTGAGGAAATACGTAAAAATACAAATATAGGGGTCTCTGACATAACTGAACCGCATTCTAATAAATGGGTACAGAATAATTTAGTTTTTACCGGGGTAACAACCCCAGTAGTTTTAGATATTGTTAAAAGAATGAAGTCCTCGGATAGTGTTGATATTTATGATTTATCAACAACTCTAATTCAAAAAGTAATTGATTGCATTGTAAGTCCACTTACATATTGCATAAATAGATGTATAAATGAAGGTACTTTTCCTGACGTACTAAAGCTGTCTAGGGTTGTTCCAATTTATAAAAAGGGAGACAAACATTGTACAGCTAGCTATCGCCCTGTTTCGCTGGTTCCTATCTTTTCAAAAATTATCGAATACATTATAAAAATGCAGTTATGTGATCATTTGGAACAACTTAATATAATTAGTGATTCACAGTTTGGATTTAGGGCAGGAAGATCTACGGTTGATGCTATAGACTCATTAGTAAGCAAAATTTTACAAGTTTTTGAGTCCAGGGGTTTTGCAAGGGCCACATTCTGTGACCTGAGCAAGGCTTTCGACTGTGTTGACCATAATCTATTATTAAATAAACTGGCGTATTATGGTGTAGGAAATACTGGTCTAAATTTATTCAGGACTTACCTTAAGGATCGTAGGCAAGTGGTATGTGTGGGAAGGGAAAAGTCACAAGTTGCACAGGTTGTATATGGTGTACCGCAAGGCTCAGTACTTGGACCTTTGCTTTTTACTATAATGGTTAATGATTTACCAAATTGTGTAAGTAGTCACTCAATTTTATATGCAGATGACACAACATTTCTCAGTGTTAGCCACGACTTGGAAAAATTAGAAGAAATCACAGAAAGAACATTATCTGAAGCTGGATCGTGGTTTAAGACGAATGGTTTTTTCCTTAATGAAAGTAAAACGAAACATTTAAACTTCAGTTTAAGAGGTATGGCAACCGAGAACAATTTGGACAGTGTAAAATTTTTGGGCATTATTATTGATAACAAATTATCATGGGACTCTCATATTCAATATATTACAGGAAAACTTTCAAGAGTGATATATTTGATAAAAAATTTGAGGAATCAGGTACCACAAAACTATGTAAGATCCGCATATTTTGCGTTTTTTCAAAGTATCTTACTATATGGTATACTGTTATGGGGAAATGGTAGCCATGTGAAGGACGTTCTGTTGTTACAGAAAAAAGTTGTGAGAATAATGATGAATGCAGAGAATACGTGTCATTGTAAACCATTATTCATAAGATTAAAAATAATGACGGTAATCAATTTATATATATACAATGTGTTGATGTACATAAAGGGCAAAACGTCGGAAATACACTATAGGCATGACATACACTCATACAACACTAGGAATAATAGACGTGTCAACGTACCATATTTGAGATTAACAAAATCACAAAATAGCTATGAAGCCATGAGTGTGAGGTTATATAATAAATTACCTATAGAACTGACACAACTACCTATGGGTAGCTTCAAAAATAGATTATATTCTTGGTTAGTAAAAACACCATTTTATTCAATAGATGAGTTTTTTGAATACGATAATATTTAATTTTTGTAAGGTAATAATATTTAAGATATGTTATTGTGGTGAACTTTAGTACTTTAGCACTTATTGTAGATAATGAACAATCACTATTGCTGTACATTATTGTAGTAAGTTATAATTTGACGTTGTCTATGGCTATGTAGCTGATTCGACAATAAAATTTATTTTTATTATTATTATATAGCTATGTGCATAAAATTACTATGTAAGATAGAGGCACACATAATTTAATTAAAGCAAAAATATTAATTTTTTATTTACATTTTATGACTAGTTATTTTAGTGGAATGTGCACAAAGTAGGGTAACTCACGTTACATTTGTCAACGATCTTTTATTATTAAGCATAAGCAACATATTTAATACATTTATAATAACTTGAAATAAGCACAGTTTAATTAAATTGAACATTGAACTTTACTTTAAGAAAAGGTTTCATATTAATTGGGATACCGACAGAAAAAATAAGACCTATGTAATTGTTGATTACTAAGGTTCAGTTAGGTTCTCAAGAGTAATTCAATAGTATACCTCTTAAACTTAATCTACACCTTTATCTTTTTCATAGATATATTTGCCTAAATCACTTACCAAATGTCTATAGGCTAATACTGTTTGATATATTGATATTGATACTCAACTATAACGACTATTAATTCCAATTCACTAAATCCATTTATTACCATATTACATCCACATCATATTTGCACTTCCTATATCGAAGTATTTTCAAGTACTAAACAAACATATCCATTACCTGTTCTAATCAATCCATTTTAATCTTTTTCCATTATATGAACTAATTGTTCACACAGTGTATTCTCTAGCAACCAATTAATATGCATATGCCATTACCTCAAACATTTAACAGCCTCTGGCCTCATTCCACACCTACCAACACTCTCCCCTCTTTACGTAAATAGACTATATCTTCTAGGCACCCATTAAATATTCCTGCAATATGTCAGAGAATAGGTAATTTAACAGCACCTAATTCCAATTACATTAACAATTACATTTTGCATCACAGATAAAACAACAAAACTAATGAGTTCATTTCAGTTCCATAACTCTTTTCACCGTACATTCGCTTCTTTCAATCTATTGTCTAAATGCATGTACCACGAGTCAACCTTGTGTCGCAAATTCTCAATCTTCATTGCATGTACATCCAGCTGTTTCTTTATTTTTACCATATCACCTCGCAACTGATATAGTACTTCTTCACGTTTCTTTAATTTACCAATAACCAATTGTTCTATTGTTCCATTTCGTTTTTTAACTTGTTTCAAAACTTCATCTCTCTTTTTCAATTCATCTGCCAAACATCGCATCAATTCGAATTTACAGTTACAACTTATTAGCCCTATGTTTTCTTTTTCTTCTCTTTCTTCTTTCATTTTCCCCTCCTCTGCCATTTCGTTTGTTCCTTTGACAATCTCGTCTACTGTATTCTGTTTTTTAGTCACTTCAGTCGAACTAGACTTGCTTTCAGGAATATTTGGTGTCTTTTGGTTTTCCAGTAATATCTTACTCTTCTTTCCTTTCTTTCTAATTTTCGTCTCATACTCTGTAATATATCCATCCTTGTCTTGTATTTCGCCTTCTCCTTTAGACTGTAATTCTTCAATTACCTCTGGATTATTTATTTCTTGATTGCCTTCTTTGTGGCTGATTACTGAACTGTCCTGTACAAAACTTTTAACATCGTTTTGTACTTCTGTTTCCTTGACACCCAAATCAAAAATAGAATGCTCCGTTCTTTGTTGTAAACGTACGTATCATTCTTGTTTTCTGGTAAAAAGATTTTAGAAGTGATGTCGATATCACTAAGACGCGCTATACATTACGAGATCAATCCTAGGAAATATCTTAGGATTTATCTTCGGAAAAATGTTATGACATATCTTGTAGGAAATCTTACCCTTATGTGCCATACACGTGAAGATTTTTCCTGTCTGACCGAATGACGTATATCAACATTGTGAAATAGTTCTATTTAATAAAAGTATAAAGTTGAAGAATTACTATGCTAACCACACTGCACATCCCACTGATATTAATATCAGGCGCTATATTGTTAAATTGGATACCTCTAAAAAAAAATAAAAAAAGCATAAGTCAGAAGGGTGCTGGTACACTTTTGGCGCACCACATTTTAGAAGATTTACACGTAAAATTTAATACTTTGCATGAAAAGACATATTTATAAGGAACAAATTTTTTGGAAGCAACATAATTAAATACAAAGTAATACACCTGTATTTTATGTTTACAACTGTAGGGTTACTAGTGTAAAATCATTATAAATGTTTTAACGACGGTTAAAATAAGTGAGACAATGTTTAGCAGAAAGGGTCCAGCTATTTTTTCTAAGAAATGCTACAATTTCGGTAGTTTATATTCACATTAGTTTAGTTTAGGTTGGTTCAGGTTAGTTACGGTTATGTTACGTTAGATTATATTAGTACATGGGTCCAACACAATTTTCAAAAAGTAATAGAATTTCGCTTACTTCTATTAATATTAGGTTAGTTTAAGCTAGTTAACTTCATTAGGTTAGATTTAGTTAGGTTGTGTTAGGTCTAAGTACTTGCATCTTCCATTTCTCCTGTAAATTTTGTATGTTCTGCTTACTTCTGGACCCCTTCTGCGAAACTTTTACGTAAGTGAGTGCATATGAAGGTTGACCGGTGTTACTATTTTCCACCACCGGTGTATTTCTTCATAGTTTACAGAAGCTATAATTTATGTTTACGAGTGGAGCGCTACTACCACGATACCATGACAAGTGCTATTCAAACTCGTATCATTGCCAAAACGCACTCGTTTTCACTACATCAACTGACGCGCCTGCTTCCTTCGCTCGCACCCCCTCACTGACGCTCGGGACTCCGCTTAGCCCTGCTCTGACTCGGTTAAATAGCATTCGTACTTTCTAGAAACAACCTAGCACAACTTGGTTTGCGTTTTTTGCACTATAGTTTTTATACTATATATATATCTTGACCCCGTATTTGTACGCAAATCGTAAAAGAATTGTAGTTTATCAACAATTGCTTTTGTTGGTCCCCTTCAGGGATTTTATCTATGCTATGTAAGATATTTTCATGTCGGTCAACGCAAATCATTTAGGAAATAGTGACAAATTATAATTTTTCAACAATTATTTCGAGTGGTACATCTAAAGTAAACCTGCACGATCAGAAGATACCTCATCATTTGTGTTTTGTTTTCACTTTCTCTCACCTGATGTCCCTTAAATCGAAATCTTACGAATTTTCTTTCCGAAATAGAGCGTGCTCTAAACAAGAGAAATCTCATAGGATCGTTCAGAACACAGGAAATGACATGGGATCTGTTGCCATACACGTTGAGATTTTGACTCTAGGATAAATCGTAAGAGTTTTCCTAGGATCTATCTTATAGTGTATAGCCGGCCTAACTTGACCAGTATTATCGTCACTCCCTTGCACTATGTTTGTTTGAAACTGCTGTATCTGCTGTGCACTATTCGAAAAAGTTTTGTATCTACAGGCGTACGAGAAATGATTATTTCCGTGCCATGAAAAACATTGTTTTCCATATGCAGGACAGTTACGGAAAGCATGAAATTTTCTGCACCTCCTACATGGAAACTGCCTTCTTTGATCTTTATTTAATTGTGAACATCGTTGACAAACTACTGTTAATTCTTCTTCGTTATTCTGCATCTGCTTAAACAAAACTTGGGTATTAGAACACTCCAAATCACAAGCCATTTGTACTGCTTCTTTAAAAGTTAGATTGTCTTTAGAAAGTAACAAATTTCGGATTCGGTTGCTTGATAATCCAAAAATTAATTGATTACATAACGCCAGATCTTGATATGTCTCAAATGCACATGTTGGAACTGTATTCTGAAGCTCTGTAACAAACTGCACAACATTTTGGTTCTCCTTCTGTTTCATAGAATGAAATTTAAAGCGATATGTCCATTTACTGTATGTGATGTGTGAGTTGTTCAACAATAAATCATGTCCCTGATCTTGCTCCAAACTCGAAAAAGTTGCCATAATATCTGTGTTAGGAAGCGTTGCTCGAAATCGACTGCGCCAATGTTGATTACTAAGGTTCAGTTAGGTTCTCAAGAGTAATTCAATAGTATACCTCTTAAACTTAATCTACACCTTTATCTTTTTCATAGATATATTTGCCTAAATCACTTACCAAATGTCTATAGGCTAATACTGTTTGATATATTGATATTGATACTCAACTATAACGACTATTAATTCCAATTCACTAAATCCACTTATTACCATATTGCATCCACATCATATTTGCACTTCCTATATCGAAGTATTTTCAAGTACTAAACAAACATATCCATTACCTGTTCTAATCAATCCATTTTAATCTTTTTCCATTATATGAACTAACTGTTTACACAGTGTATTCTCTAGCAACCAATTAATATGCATATGCCATTACCTCAAACATTTAACAGCCTCTGGCCTCATTCCACACCTACCAACAGTAATAATAAATAAAGCTTGTATAATATAATCAACATTAAAACTTAGTAGATGAAAAGTAACCTACGGAAAAAATAAGAAAATAGTAATTCTCTGAAAAAATTAATGATGTCTGCTACACACAACTATATTTTTATCAAAAGAACAACTTGACTAAAAATTATAACTATATATCTTTCGTGAATTTTTGTCCCTGTTTCTGTGGACATGCCCTGCTGTATTGCCGCACCAGTTTTAGGAAATTTACCGGGTAAATTGGAGAATTTATTTTTCTGAGGAAGAATGAGTGAAAGTCAGGTAAGGGGAGTAGTAAGAGTTAAGAAAGTGGTTGTATTTGTTGGTTGTTTTTGATGTTGTAAGCGGCACTGTATGTAGAGGCGGATGGACTATTTCGCGGAAAGGTACACTTGTTTTGCTATACAGATCCATAGATTGTAAAATTTACAGAAAAATTTGGGCAAGTCTTGAATTTGCCATTTCATGTCGAGAACAGAACCTAACGAACCCCTGCGGGGCTTCTAACCCGTTTCTCCTCCTCCTCCTCCTCCTACTACTTATATTATGAATCCGTATTGTAAAACTACACGCCTAATAACGTAATCTAACATAACATAATGTAATCCAACCAAATATTACCGAAATGCAGTACATTTTGGTACTTTTTTCGATTTTGAAATTGGTCCGGCGATACAGAAGTAATGCCCAAAATATAATATATGTTTCTTTGTTGTACACAGACACAATGTTCTGGAATATAAAACATTAAGCATTATGCTTTATTTCTGTAAATTATGCTTATAAGATTAGCAAATTTGGATATATAAAGTGGTAAAAATCACATATATGGTACATCACATAGATGAAAATTTCCATTATGCTTTTATTGCATTTTATGCTTTATTGTTGCCCTATTTGTTATTTTTGTTATTTTGTTTTCCGAAATTTTGAGGTCTTATATTTTCTATTTACTTTTTCTGCATGAAATTTTTGTTCTGTTTTGTGTTGTACCATTCTATTTATGAAAGGTTCAAATAATTTTTATAGATTGTGCAATCTTAAACTATTTATTTTACTTAGTGTATATGTATATTTACTCGATTTTGTCTTATACTTTGATACTTTGATATAAACTTTTTCGTTTTATCTACAAGAGATTACTTCTATCTACTCTCTATATTCTCTTTTTATTCATATGGAACTTCATAAACCAAGATGTTATGATGTTACTAGAACATGGCCAAATTATAGTAATCCTGATTTTGACTAAATCTCGATATGTACTAATTTAATAAACTGAACTAGACAAGAGTGTGCACAAATACCTGATTTATTGACATATCCATGAACGTATGTATATTTAAATACATATGAATTTTATTTCCTCATTTTGATTTGTTGCTAGTATTGTTCAAGCTATATACAAGCTGTTTTTCGTTACCATATGTTTACAAAATAATCGAATCGTGAACGCTAATTCAATATTCTGTTTTTGGTCTTTGTTGCCATATGGCTGCACCTTTCCGCTTCGTACGCTGACTCGTGCTGACACCTGGTAGTGAGTTCGGGTAACTTCACACGGGAAAGATGCGTTTGTTAGTAGAATCCAGAATTCACAGAGGGTGAAGAGCAAACATTTTTGGTTGTTAGGTAAGTAGCAGTAATTTTGTTTTGCTGACTTCTAGTTGTTTATAAAGCCTAACTGAGAGATTTTAAATTTAATGTTATCAATTATATCAATTTATGAGTACGTTCGGGGTTGTTAAACCTCGCGTAACCATATGGTTAAATTGTTCAATGAGGAAATAAAATTATATTATTTATTGAGCAGTATTCCTCACGATTTTATGTACAAGGGTATATACTGAACTGTTGATATTCATACATGAAAGAAATGTTTTATGTGTCTACTCTGTGAATTTTTTTTATATTACAGTTTGGTTCATCAATTTGTTCCATAAAGGCTTGTCCATTTTCATTTTCGGCTTTCGTAAATCCAGTGAGCTGTGATCAGGGGTGTTGTCAGTAAAGGTTTTGTGGGTATTACACCATTTCTAATAATACTTTTATATAGGATATCGTTAAATGTAAATGTGTTTCAGATACAATTTGTGTACCTTTTTTTTTTTTACCCAGATCTATCCTGAACGTTGATCTATGACAAATATATTTATAGCTTAGTGACTTATTATATTTTTAGTTTGTTCATTTCAGAGTTCAGTTCGTCGTCGCTCAAAATGGATGGGGGTGGTATCTCAACGTGTTTGACGAAAAAGCCTTAAGGAGCAACAGCTGTCATACCAGATTCCTCGCAGTTGCCTGACATTGATTCGTCCGAATCTTATGAAGACCTAAGTTGCAGTGATTCTGATCAAGACTATGTACCTGACAGTGAGGTATGTTCAATCATTTAGGCACCTATATATGTTTATGTATCCCGTAGAAGTATTCTGCTGTTGCAAATTTTCTTTGTGTTGTTGCTAAATTCTAGCATGTTATATGCTTGATATTGAATATACATTTTAAAACTACTAGTAGAAAGAAAATGGATGAAACCCCTTCCCTTTTTGTTTCGTACATTTTCACTATTCTTGTTCATTGGCGTAATATCTATAACTTGCCACTGGTATTTTCAGTAAATTCTATGTAACATAATACAATTCTAAGTCACGTTCTTTGAATCGAGATATTTACCAAAATCTATTTCATGTTTGAAGGTTTTACTTCATAAAAAGACAATCGAAAAATATCTGATTTAGAATAATTTTACCTTTGTTTCTTTTTTCAGAATAATAGCATTCCGAAAGGTCTTACATCTGTACCGGATGACAACCGATTCTGATGCTGACTCCGAAGTTTCAAAGAGAAAATGCATGTTTATTGCCCAGCCATTTTCAAACGATAAAACAAACATATGGGGCAGTGGATAAATCAAATATGCTAACTGAAATTTATCGTACAATGAAAGCCAAACATTGGTACCTCAGAATCTTCGGCTACATCCTAGACTTGGCTGTAGTAAACAGCTGGTTGCTATGCAGGAGAGACCGTAAAATAGTTAGAGAATTACATATACAGTTGAACGTATATCGTCCTGATATTGCCTACGCAGTTGCTACGTGTGGGAAACCAAAGAGAGGATTGTCCTCTGTACGAATCGAGAGTGGAACCGCAAGGAAAGACACGTCGACCACTGAAAGGTTCGCCCGGGTGATGATACTACAACAGATAATATAGCCCACTGGCCTATCCATACGTCTAAAGGAAGGTGCCGGTTTAGAAATATGGTACTAGTCGAATTACGTGCATGAAATGTGATGCAAGGTTGTCTTTTACTGAAACCGAACCAAAAACTGCATTCTGGTATTCCATTCGTAGAAACTAACTATACTGCTCTGAAAATTTTATTATATGGTAAAGAAATATGTCCATAAGCACTACATTACAGTGCGAGAAAACATCCAATACCATAACCATTATTTGTAATTTATTTAGTCCAAATAAATACACTGTCATTTTTATACTAACTTGCACGCAAAAAAGTCACCATCTTTTCTTGACAAGTGACTAAGTTGTAATTATATGCCCCAGATATTTGATAACATAACTATTTAGGAGCTGTAACACAAAAGTATTGTTTGTAATTGAACACGGTTTAAAACATATTCAGTATTTTGCAACTGGCCTCTTATTTCAATTTACTCTCGTAGAAATGGTTTTTACATAACAAGGACACCATATTGACCAATGTTACCATATGGTTACACCTATGAATACAAGCATATTGTACAATGTAACCATATTGTAACAATTCATAACTCAAAGAGTTTTGGCGGGAAAATTTTCAGGATCAGTAGAGATGATACAGAGTGCCTATATGTCATCCTGTACAAGTTTGAGATTTTTTGGTCAACTGTAAGTCATAGTGAACAGTAAAGGGTTATTGTTGCACTTGTATTTATGCATTGTTTTATTCTTTATTTAATTTCATTTTGAGTTCAACGTTTCGTTTAGACGCGAGGCTATATGAGACGTGGAGTCCGAATCACATGAGCTCCCGCCGGGAATCGAACCCGGGTCTCCCACGCCAAAGCACGTACGCTAACCGCTTAGTCACGAAGGATCTATGTTTTATTCTTGTTACTATTTGTTTTCTATTTTGGTTTTAATTTTTATTAGTACTCTTTTTGCCAATTTTAACAACTTTCATAACTTTTTTGTTCATTGTTTATCAGTCAAATCTTTGCTCTTCTCATTGAAGCGTACTTTGAAATGAAGTTTACTATTTTGAAGCAGTAATTTAATTTTAAATTTTGACTTTCTGGAGCTTTAATTCAGTCAATTCTTAAAGAATTTAATTCTCAACTTTAGTAATTATTTTGAATATTTAATTTTTTATTTCTTTTACGTTAATATTATTGTATAATGATTATTTTGTCCCTTGCATTAGCTCTTTTTTTTTTTTTTTTTTTTTTTAAACTTTCATTCTGGATGTAATTATATCTTTGCCGCAAACTTCCCCCGAAGCCTTTCCCGTGCCTGGAGAAAATGGTAGGTAGTTCTTTTCTTTTTGGATCAAAAGATCCAATATATTTCAGGCAACAATTCTCTTGTGGGTCTTATATGTGGTGAACTACATATAGTGTAGCCAAATCCAAACTATCACTTAACACCGATGATGTGCTTATTTCGTTAAAAAAAAGCTTGATTTAGGGACCGTTCAAAAACTTTGTGGTCCCTAATCCGAAAACTAATTATTGGACAAGATCGCAATCGCTTGATCTATTTTTTTTATCATTCAAAAATTCTTATTCAAGAAATAATTATTTTCAGAACACTTTTGTGATATCCCAATTTTTTTTTTTAGATTAAGTTTATCCCCCCACCTTGGGATAGCAATATAGATGTATTTTTTCATTTCGGTATGTTCGATCCCGTAGTTTTGCTTAATTTTGTTTATTTTATGCTACCATTATTTCTTTTTGTTTTTTCGTTTCTTCTATTTTTGTCTATTTTTCTAGTACTGCTAGTCGTTCCGCTTCGTGTTTATGGACCCTACGGCGTATTGTTTTGGATTCAATGACCCATATTTATAGCTTGTGTACGTGACCCAGTTGCGTCAGTTTTAATTTTTCATTGTATATGACCAAGGTCACTTTTATATTTATAGTAGTACCTTGTTGTATCTTCCAATTTTGTTTGTGTTTCTCTTTTTTCAGATCCGATGTGTTTAGTTCGATTCCGCCTCACATCTTTTTTTTTTTTTTTTGTTTTTCTGTATGTTTTACTGATACAGATTTTTGTCTTCTACTCAATTTGATTTCCTTTTGATAATATCCAATTAACTTTATTTTTTGGGTAGCATAACTTTTTATACAGTTTCCTTTTAAGCAACCTCATACACTGTAAACTGTTTTACTGATCTCACCACCATAATTTTGGAGTGATTTAAGTGAAAGTTCATTTGAGACACTGATTTAGTGATCGTGATCTGGTTCTTCACTATTTATTGGAAACTTTGAAACCGTGAACTTACCTCCTACCTTTCTCTTTAAGGACCTGATATTCATATTTTTATCGGCTTTATTCACTACCACTGTTCACGCACTATCTGCCATATTTACTGTATACGAGTTCTACTGACGTCACCTGCAGCCTGCTTGTGTGCTCCAGATGTGTTACAATCACCCTGCAGTGATATACATTTTACCAGCGGCTTCCGGATCTTTCCATCATTTTCTTCATGGTCCAGTAAGAAGAAATTAATCTTACAACATCCATCCCTGCAGAGAACTTAATATTTTTTTTCTACGCTTCCAAAAATCTTCTGCCAGGCTTCTCCTCCTAGGTTTCGACCCCTTCCTATTCCGAAATTTTTTGTGCTGATGACGTTACCGGATATGAAGGACCGACCAAGAACATCTTTATTCATGTAGGAAATCGATCATCCTTCCATTGAGAGCCAAGCAGCTTCGAAGTTTGAGTTCATTACCTAATGATTAACACCCACCATTCGCTTGACGTCAACAGCTGACATCAAAATTTTACATCAAGGAAATATTTACTTATTGTTTTGCTTTCAACTAGAAAGTTTTTATACATGTTAGAAACATTTGCAATAAACAGTGGTAGCGACCTCTAGTACCTTCACCCCTTGTTTCATCATAGTCGCAAACGCAACTCTTCTAAATTTAATTCTATTTAGATCAGTTGCTTTCTCAATAAGTTTGATCTTACTGGCCCTCATAATCATAAAACAACAACCTGACATTGTCCTCTTCGTTCGTTTACCTGCTTCACGACGCAACAACAAGTAATGGATATTGGAAGTAAGTACTTTGATGAATCTCTCTTGTACGTCTTCCTGCCAACGTTAGCAAGCTCAGTAGGAAGTCTAGCTGATCTGTGCTGAATCAACAAGATGTGGAAATACGGACTTCGTCAGTGTCCTTTTGGGTAATTGACCACGTTCATGTGATCTAGTGAGTGTCATATTCACCTGCTCACTAATGACGTCAGAGGGACAATCGGATCAAAAGCAATTGAGAAAGCCTGAATTTGGTCATTCTGGATCGATCATTCTTAGCCATCCTGCAATCTTTCTGTTAATCGATACCGTGGGAATCTACGAGACGACGCGATCTGCGAGTCTCTAGAACTTCGAGGACAACACCTAACATCGCCTATTAGAAAGAGCGAGGATAATGGAAATTCTACAGTTTGGGTAAGATTGTTCGAAATTAGTTGCTTTCCTTTGCTCTACCATCTTTCCCCCAATTATACCTTTATTGCTACTATTTATTATTATGAGAATCATGTGTTTTACTTCTTTCATATTGTCAAAGTTATCGCACACACGTCACTATTTCCTCTTTTCACACTTGATTTGTCTCTAAGATAGAAATAAAATGTATAACGCGTTTAAAAGTTGCCAGCAAATTGACTTTAATCCTTGTCTTATATAAAGAAAAATTAACGGGTGAAAAAAAAAAAAATCGAATAGGAAAGTTTAACATGACTCAATATCGTGTACTCAGAGTACAGTTAAGTTTTTTCCGTTTATTTTTTCTATCAGGTTCATTTCTTTCCTGTAAAAGGAAAAAATACGATTTATGTTATTTTTAGAAGTTTGGGATTAAATCTATTTGGCAATCCATTTTAACGATATTATGAACGGCTTCTTACTGAACCATGACAACGAGCGAGTTCGAATCTGGTGTAAACAGTTTGAGTTCCGTCTCTGGGATACAGCATATGGGAGTTCAACAAGCAAGTAGTAGTGGTGTCACTATCTGGGGAGGGATCTGACATTCTTACGCATTAGTCATCATTCACCAAATTCTAAATGGCGAAAGGTATCACAATCTGTTAGCTCACAACAGTGTCGTAATCCAATAGAATAACGTAAAGTGTCATTAGGCTGTGATCACTACAGAATGAAGGAGGAATATCACTTGAATTCTCAACAAAACACTGGCCTCCAAACTCGCCATTCTAACCCTATTGAAAATGCATGGGACATACTGGACAGTACCACACAACCTGCTGATTTTTCTCTCAAAATCAACATTAATTGGAGGAACTACTACAGCACGCATGGCTTGGACTGAACATGCTGATGTAGAATCTGTTCTTGCCCGTTTGAACGCTGTAATTGCCCAGAAATTTGGATCAACACGCTATTTGATAAATTTAATGCAATGATCGTTCACTATATCTATCTACCTATCTATGTATTTATAATATTAATATACATTTTTTTTTCTTTTAATTGGACGAGTCGTTTGAGCTGTACACTTTTTATGCGTCCAATGTTAAATTAAAATGCAACGCTTCAATTTACCTGGACCCACAACATAAAGTGAAGGGGGCTGGCCATCGACATGTTAGCGTAAAAGACAGTAACTTCATTCATTTATGTTACGGGTCCAGGTAAATGGCAACACTGCATTTTTACTTAACATTAGGTGCATAAATAGTGTACAGCCCAAACGGTTCATCCGATTTAACAAAATTCCTTTGCTTTAGATTGAAAACATTTGGAAACTGTTTTCCCTCTTAAATTTTGTTGTAACTCTTATAATAATAGAGTTACCCTATGTCAGGGGAAAGTAATTCTGTACAGGATTCGTATCGAAGATGACAAGCCGTCATTAAAACTTATGTAGATGAGAATAAATAAATAAATAAAAAAAGCTTAGTTGAGTTCAACCGTATCAGCGTTCAGTATGCATACTATTAGTTCAAGTAATTGAAAAGTTCGTTGTCTTTTATCATCTGGTATATCCAGGATCACACACACTCGTCAACAAATTGATCCTAATGATCAACCGAGAGTTCATGGAACAGAATGAACGTCTGAATCTGTGTGTTACTCTATAAAACTTCCTATGATCTTAGGATTCTAAGACATCTTTTGCCAGTCTACAGCAAAGTACAATGTTACCTGTTGAACTTTTTTTTAATGAATAAACAAATTGTTTTCTTTAACGTTTGTTTATTGATTCATGGAATCTCTCTGCGATATTTCAGATTTTCAATTTCTTGACATTATGCGAAATTTTTTCTCCTACAAACATTCTTGATGGAAAAATGCCGAACTTTCTTTGCAAATTAAACAGTTAAAAGTTTTCTTACATATGATATTAATACTTAACATTGTGTTTTATTTTAAATACTTAAAAAGCAGAATTATTTTTACATTGCATGTTTAAGGTTTTGCAATTAACCTTTTACAATCATCGTAAGATGCATAAGATTGTTTGGAGGTAAAGAAAGTTAGATAAATCTCAGATTTAAATTAATTACGAATTTTCATTAAAGCACAGCACAAAAATACATAACGCACAATATTATGCAAAACAATATTTAATCATTTTACAAATATCTATTTAGTTATAGACAATTTCATTGATGTACTTTACAATTGACAATCATAGCGAAAACTGGATATAAAACATTTCTCTAAAAAGGAAAGTATTATTCTTTTGTCGTTTGTTCTGAACTGATATGTTAAAAAATAATGTCAGCAAGTACATGAAAATTGTCTACAACTACAAATGAGTCAATGTGATGCACAAGAAAAAAAAAAATCCATCGTTTCCAAATGAATGAGATTTCAAGATCATGAATCACATATACAGATTTTTCTTTTTCACAAAACAGAAATAAATTGACTTAACAATATTTACCGCTGTTTCCGAGCAGCAAATCAAAGCATAATTTACGATCAACAATATACATATATAGCAGTTTCTTTTGCTGCAACTTATTTCATTCAATTTTATTGCACAGACGTTTTTTATTTGTGTTTTAAAAAAATTCTAGAAAATGCATTCCTACAAAGCACTGCTTTATCTACTTATTTTTAGGAATAAAAGGAAAAATGTCAATCTCCCTCTCTCTCTCGCTTGCTTCAACAGCACACGCAATCATTCATTCGTTAGATCACACCCTTTTAGCATCTAGACAATGCAAATATACCACTGGACTGGGTCAATCAACACAGCTTTGTAACGTTTGAGATTACACGAAATAAATACACACTTATCAAAAACAAATTACAATTTTGTTTTCTATTCTTCAATGTTGTCACACAATGAAGGCGCCAAATCCAAATGTTCTCTTAAGAGCTGCCCAATAGTACTGATCCCAGCCTTCTTTGGTTGCTTCTGCTTCACTGAAAGAAAGAGTAAACAGAGTTCTAGCGAATTACAGGTGCATAAAATCATATCCGTACGAGTTTTTGATTTATGTTTACTGCAAACAACAAATGTAAATAAAATGTTTGGTGTTTAACATCTTATTGATGTCCTTTTTCCGTATGAGTATGGTTAGACAAGTAGAAAACTGAAGAAAATAAGTGTAGTCAAACTACCATTATTTACGTTAGATGCAATGCACTCTAGTTTCCAATAAGATGTATAATAACTGGATCAATAGCACTTAAAAACACTTTTATCGAATCCATGACCAAATATTTTCTTTCACGCGGAAGGATATGGAGCCCAGTCATTATGTATTATAATGGAAGTTGAAGGTAAGCGTAAATTACGAAACTACTAAAACTTCCAATTTTCTTGAGTTATCGACCACGTTTGGTACTTCAAAATTTATTATCACTGTGAAAATCGGAAAACAATAGCATTTGAGTTGAGTTGATTTTGAGTTTTAACGTCCCTTTCAGCAGCGAGGCTATATGAGACATGGACCTACTGATTAACGTAGAGTCCGAACCACATGAGCTCCCGCCGGGAATACCTTAGCATTTGGTATCTCAAGATATGACATCACTAACGTGTGGAAGTTAAATCACACATACTACAAATGAACAGTCTTATTCAAGAAAACTTGGCCACCTACCTCTTTTTGAAAAGGCTTGCACTTCTTACCTAGAGTTGGATACTGATTTTCTTTGGGGTCAATTTACATCTTTATTTAGAGCCATATTATTGGAATTTACTACGTACGGTTTCCCCAGTATGGGCTTTTAAAGCAAGATGGTTGGCGAATATTTTCTGAACAAGACTACGTATGCTAAAAGGCATTTTTGTTACACGCTTCACCAGATAGGTAGGGGAAGGAATAGGGAAAAAGAAAAATTAAAGAACAAAGAAATAAAAATTGTATTAATCACTTGTATTCCTAGTGGCTAAAAGGGTTTTTAATATTTCGAATATATTAGGAAAAAAAAAATCTTTTCTTGTAAAATGTAATCCGTATGTTCTATTAGCCAACAGAAGTACCCTGATTTCAAAGAAGTCTTAAGAGCTCTGTACATTCTATTTAGTAAAAACGCTTTTTGCCGAATAGGATTTAATTGTCATGAAGTCAAAAGAAATTAAATTATATAAATGTCCACAGCGAGAAAAAATACCTGAACACACCAATTGAAGGGTAAGGGGAAAAAAAACAAGGAATGTTCATGTGTGTGCTTTGGTATTTGTTGGTGACTGTTGGTACTATATCACTGCGTACAATAACGAATGGACAATAACCTTTAACTTTGTTAAGTTATCGTTCGTGTAATTCAACCCTATTATTTTGTACACGGTTTTCAATATTAAAAAGCCGTTTTCTCGGAAATGTAGTTTTGGGACATTTCTTTTTTTTTTTTCCTTACCCTTCAATTACTATGATGAACAAAGGCATACAAACTACACCTGAAGACTTTTTTTTTTGGCATTATTATGTGAAGAAGTATAAAAGCAAAATGTTTTTACAGTTTATTTAGGACGAAAGAAATTCATTAGCCAATTTTATACTACTACTTATACCAAGTTATTGTAATTTTGCAAGCATACGTCTATCAGTGATATAGTTACTGTGCTCATTATTGTGAACACTTTTCCCATAAAACAGTTTTTGCTATCAGGATACGTGGAACTACAATTAGAATTTACTCTCACTCACTCACTCACTCTCTCTCTCTCTCTCTCTCTCTCTCTCACACACACACACACACACACCCACACACACATATATATATATATATATATATATATATATATATTACTCTACTTCTTTAAAAGTGTAATAGTTTAAGCTATCTATATCTTTGAATGTTTCCTGTGTCTACATATGTGGTTGCAAGTAGGTCTTACCCGTCATCATTTTAAAGGCAAAACGAGTCAGTGTAAGCTATATGTAAAATATAAGCTAAGCTATAATGTATATTTTCTTAAATCTAACCAAGTAGGTTATATGTTAGTCTTTCCTATATATGGTCTTTAGCTATTTTATATGTTATTTACTAGCCAAGAGCACAAATTGTGGGCCGTGAACCAAACGAAATACATGATAAAAATGTGTTTGTGTATTTTATATGATATTAAATCAATACATAATTACTATTTATTCCAAATATTTTAATCCACTTACTTCGAAGGTACGCCAGTCTGAGTTACTCGGACTTCCGTATGATCGTCTTTTTGCTTAATGTTAAAAGTAACCGTAGAGTAATGTTCCGCTGGCCACCTCCTAAACCTCCATCTTTGCACTATTTTCTCATTTGGAACCTGGAAAAGGGAATATATATATATTTTTTTTGTGGTAAATACATTATTGCACAATTTTATGAAAGAAAGGTATATTGTAAAAACCAACTATGTTAAATACGTTCGATTTATTAAGCATTCATTTGTAACCGTAATTTCTAAGACAAGTGTAACCCTCTGTTTTAAATGAAAAGCATCACAGGTCCTGGGTTCATTAATACACATGTACAAGTTCTAACAGATCGCTTACACAGAATTGCATCGGACAGAATCAATTGTAAATAGAATCCGCTTTGTTACGTCCCTCAATTTTATGCAATACATGTGTCCTCGATATGAGCCAAAGATGCAAGGTAAAGACAATAAGGCAAATCGCCCTCAGCAATCAATTCCTAATCTAAATCAAAGTCAGCCATTTCCTTGACACCTGACCAAGGAAACTATACAAATTAAGACTTCTCATTCTTAAATCAGCGATTTCTTTCCTAAAAAAAAAAAAAAAAAAAAAAAAAAAAAAAAAAAAAAAAAAAAAAAAAAAAAAAAACACTCAAGAAGATGAACATGTGCCCTTGGGCATTCACTCATATAAGCAGAGATGGAGACCAATTAAAGGCCACTAGAATTGGGACCGATTGGTTGCGATTAACCAACAAGGACAACTTCATCCTCTGATTGAGCCACAGAGTTCCAACCGAACAAAGACAAAGAATTTTCAAGATGAGTGTATCTTTTCAAATGCAACATCTAAATGAATTTTCGACAAGTGTCAGTAACACAGGAAACAACGGAACCGAGGACTCAGCAGTGTCAAAAATGAACGATGAATACTAATATTCCGTACAATTTGATGTTTCAATTTGATTAGAGGTCAATTAGAACTATTAAGCTGCTATTTGCACCTTACATCATTGCTTTCTACTTTAGAAAAGCTCTTATTTGCATTTACACACACACTCCTTTTCGGATCAGTTTAATACTATGAAAAATGTAATTGACTGAATTAATACGGTGGCTGTACCAATTTTTAATCTTCTCTTTCATCTTGTGTATGTTATGATAATCCAAGCTAATTTTTATTTATTTCATTAGTGTCTGGTTACAATTGAAACAGCAAGTCAGAAATATAGCAAAAACGATTTGGAAATATACAACAGAGAGGAATTTTCGCATGACTAGCCCCTTCTAACAAAGACAACAGATTTAAGCTGGCTTATAAATATGGAAAGGTTGTTTATCCAAGTCACAAACTTACACAACAGCAACTGACTTTTATTAAGGTGTGAAGCTTCCTTGAACAATTAGCACCGCTGCACACCTGTAACATGAAATTCAATATTTTATCGATGGAATCCTTGATTCTTTGCAACTCCTCCTGGACAGCTATTTCCAGCTGGCGAGACTTGCAGGAGGTATGGTTTTGCAGTGCGTCTCCTGTGTTCTACAGAATTACTCTTGCAAGTTTACTCACCATCCAATCCACTTAATGTCATCTTCCTGAAGTATATTGTCCATCATTTGCACTTTGTGAGGGCGTTCATTATTGTCCATGAAAATATAGAATCACCAAATACGTTAGTCATTACCACGACACGAGGCCTGAGGATCTCATCCCCACCCAATCGGAAAGTCTAATTATCTTTCTGAATTACAGTCAGGTCGTATATCAGCAATCAATAACACTGGTCAACAGTGAAAATGCTTCGGAGATAAAAGAAACCACTTTAACTAATTTTAGAGTGCTGATAACGAACATGAAATTAGTTTTTGAAGACCGGTTCGAGTTTCAAAGAAATACGTCATCACCAGGAGTGCTTCTGCGCGCAAATTAAGGGTTTGTGGTAACTTGATCTGTCTGTTTATTTCAATGAACTTCCTTGTTTGAGGGTTAGCTTTACTGCTATCCTTATCGCCTGCATTTCATCGCTGACAAAGAAACATCAACCACATCACGGTTTAGTTTGTATTGAAGAGTTTGACAATGAAAATGTGTTGTGTAAGGTTTGTTTTTAATTTCATTTTGCCATCCCGGATGTGGTCGTCGAGACATATTAGGTAAGTGTGTGGTGTCATTATTTTTTATCGTTCTATGACTGTATGTGAGCAGAAACTTGTTGCGTAAATGTGTTAACAGTGCAGAGCAAATTGTTATGTTTTTAACGAAGTAACATTTGCCAATAAAAAAAAAATTCACACTAACTATAAAGAACGTGCACAACAAACTGTATGTTCGTAGTAGAATTCCCGAACGTGGTCATGGTGAGATACTTGGTTAAAGTGTGTTGTTTTCTTTCTTTTTATTGTTATATAACCGTATTGACCAGAAAATATGTCGCGTAAGTGTATTAACAATGCGGACAATTTTCGTTATGTTTGCGGCGAAGTAACATTTTCCAATCAAAAACGAAATTTCACGTACTATAAAGAAAGCCTATCACTTGTACGTTGGCTGTAAAGTTGGGATATGGATAAGAAGTGGGCACACATATATGTTGTAATACTTGTTCTACAAAATTGCGGGACTGCCGACACGGAATATGGCAATGCATGTAGTTTGCAGTTCCAATGATATGGAGAAAGCAGACAGATCATACTTTAAACTGCTATTTTTGAATGGTTCATCCAATTAAAGGTCAATCTGGAAAGAAAAAGAGGACAATTACTTATCCCAATATCCCTTCAGCTATTCGTCCTGTGCCACATTCTGAAGAACTAAAGGTTCCACAACCTCCCGTACCCTACTCCAGTTTTTCATTCGACAGAGAGTAAGAGGCGGACAAAGTCGACCCAAATGTCAAATCCTGTTGTAGATTACTCGTCATAAACCGATCCTGACTTCACAACCAACATACCATTATCTATTCGCCATATGATCACTCAACATGAATTAAATGACCTTGTAAGGGACCTGGGTTATCAAAAGGTGGCGTAGAACTACTGGCATCTAGAGTCGAGCAGTGGGGAGCTCTTTCTGAAGATCTTCAAGTGTTCATGTATCGAATACGTTAGAAGCCCTTGGAAGAATATTTTTCAGTGGAAAGTGACATAGTGGGTTGTAAAAATGTAACCAGTATTATGAGTATAAACTTAACATAAAACATAATCCCGATGAACGGTGCCTGTTCATAGACGCATCAAAAAATTTTGAAGGCTGTGTTAGTGAACAATGGAAATGTGTTGCCATCAATCCGAATTGGTTATACAGTACACTGAAGGAAACTTATACTAACATGGAAAAACTACTGAAAGCCATTAATTATAACGAATATAACTGGAATATTTATGGTTCTAGCCATACTTCTTGGCCTGCAGCTCGGCTATACGAAATATTGCTGCTTTTTATGCGAATGGGATACGCGTGATAAAGACTTCCCACCATGTGAAAAAAGACTGGACACTACGTAAATCTTTGGATCCAGGAGCCAAAAACGTTCAATATATTCCTTTGATATATTCCAATAAATTTTTACTTTCTCTTGTACATATTAAGTTAGGTTTAATCAAGAACTTCGTTAAAAGTATGAATGGGTGATGCCTTCAAAACAGGTGATGCCTTCAAATATATGCTGCGTAAATGTCCACAAATTAGTGAAACTAAAATCAGGGAGGAAATATTAAATGGCCCTCAAATTCGACAACTTCTCAATGATCCTGAAATTGATGCAGTGTTAGAACGTAAGAAGATTGCACGGGATTCTTTTCGAAACGTGTAATGATTTTTTTAAAGCAATCTCAGAACTATAAGGAACTAGTGGAATACCTAATATCTTCCTACCAAACAATCAGGTGTAATATGTCACTAAAAATGCACATGTTGCACTTCCACATAGATTTCTTCCCAGCAAATTACGGAGCAGTCAACAATGAACATGGGGAACATTTCCACCAAGTTATATCTACGATGTAGAAATGATATAAGGGCCACTGGAGCAAATCTATGATTGCTGATTATTGTTGAACAATTGCTCGAGATGTTCCAGAACCACAATACAAGCGACGGACAAAGAGGCGCCGTTTGTAATATCTATGTAAGTTATGTTTTATCACTTCCATTTATTAACCCTTTTAAATTCTTTGGGACAAACTCTATGCTAGGCACACATCATATACCATAAAACCTATACTTGCTTCAAGTGATTTTTGTCTCATATCTAGAGGGTCTAACATTATAACAAGATGTATTTTCTGCTCTTTACGTACGAACGCTACTGTATATATTTTTATTTTATATCTCACTTTTCCCTATATGAATTTTGGTATTGTCAAGCAGGATTGAGAAATATTTTTCCCTCATAATATTGTAGATATTAGAATGAAACTTATTACGTATAAACCACAGTTGTTTTCAAGATATATTTTGGTACCAGCAACCAGGGGCGTTACATTAAAAAGAACAAAAACTCAAATTTCCCTTCTCTTGTACATTATGTACACATGCATATTTGCAAACTTGATTTATTTTGAAGCGAATGACATATGAACCACGATACTCGGATGAACAATACTGAAGCAGTATCTACTTAAGTGAAAATCAACATAGAAAATGCAAGAACTTAAGTTTAACACTACATAACATATATTTCTGTAGATTACAATTTAACTCTAACCAATTCAGCATTTTTAGTGTCATTTTTGTATTAGGCATCCTCATTTGCATTTAAAAATGTACTTTTCATTTCCGAAGCATGAAAGAAGTTCAAATTTGTTGTCCAGTGTTTGTGGAGTACTGTATATACGTTAAACCAGATAATTTAAGAATTTCATTTTTTTTTTCTATATCAGTATGTAACAATTATCTGACTGAAGTACAACTCATCCAACCACAGAAGCGAACTCCACTCGACATGCTCTCAATCGCGATGTTTCGCAGCCTATGGCTCATAGACTCAACGATGTCGTGCTCTCAACGGGAACAGCAACGGCCTTCATGCACAGAATCTACCTTCGCACAGGTGACAGCGGATTGTTCTGGTTGATATACTGCGTCTTGTTGTCTGCTATAATGAGTTAACACTAAGCACCAGTTGTTTTTTGCTATTGAAAGTATTCAGCCTTCGTCATGACCTCCATAGTTGGTCTGTTAAAAACGGGTCCATAGTTAAGAAAAGACAACGCAAGATATATCAACGGTCTCTGTTACTTCCCACTATATCTGTTTTGTTTCAAATCTGTCTATGGTTTACCTTGACAGATTTCACTAAATTACGCTTGCGCTGTACTTCACTACACTAGGTACCTGCTTCATCAGTGGCACACTACAAGAGCTACTATGTAGTGTTGTAGATTGCATCTTATTACGTTCTCTGAGTTACGCATTCTGATGTCATACCTGATTTTATTATACGCACAAACCAGGAGATAAGAAATGAAATATTTGAGTTTAACATCCCACGATTATGTCTTTTAGGCTAAGGGAGACTACGATTAAGGCAAGTGAATGAGATGAAAGAAGTGGTGGAATGAGAATGTGGAAGGAAACGGGAATACCCCGAGAAAACCCACTGACACGATGTTGTCGACCACAAACTTACTTGGCCGGGAATCGAAGCAAGGACTCTACGCACCAGAGCATAATCCAGTAGAAACCTACAGTATCTGCTACGGAAAAAAACAATCAAGCACAAAACTAAGTTGTTTGTTTAGAGCTTAGAGATTTCAGAATAAGTATATGAAAATCAAAACAAAAGATGTGCTTATAAGGTAGTTACGTACATACACTGAAAGCACTGTCACACATACATACGATCAGACTTCTAATATTTCACTCCTCTCTACACTCAGTGACCAACGTAAGATCAAGTGGTAGTTTCGTATATTGGCCTCAAAAGCGTGTAATGAATGTGACAAGTATAATACAACTAGAAGACTTAGTTTGGTTGAAACTTACTAGAATCTATGGTTACTTTTTTAACATCTCGTTGTGAAGTTATTTGAAAGTGATGAATTGCAAATTTCTATATAGGAATTTTCACAATCAGTATACTTGAAAGAGATTGGCTGCGGCTAGCAGCCAATCAGAAGCAAGATGTCTCAGTAGTTGTTTGTATATAGAATTGTACAGGGTTGAAAAAACACGTTTTTAAAAAAAAAAACAAAAAGAACATTTTTTATGTATAAAACATGTTTTTTTTTTGTTTAAAACGTATTTAACGTTTAAAACAAAGTACTTTGTTTTAAACAAAAAAAAAAAACATGTTTAAAATGATTATTTTGTTTAAAACAATAATCTAAATAGGCGTATATATTACATTTTTACGCTCTTAGGTATTGCTTGCCATCTATATTCAACCGCTAGATCAAATTTCGGGAACTTCCCTAATCTCGATCCGCCCAAATGTTCAATTTCGGAGAAAGAAATCGGGAATTTCCCGATCTCCGTTCACAGAATATGTAGTTTAGTTTCTTTGTGTTACGTTCTACTGGTCGTCTGTATTCTTAATCTTTAAACGTCCATTGACGCAACTGTTGTGTCAGGGCTTTAAACCTCAAATTAAGGCTGGAAGATGGTTTTGGTAGCAATTTATTTCTGAAAGATGCAGCTTTGCTGTTGTGCATTTTATGTATGTGGGAGAAGGGTAAATATCGTGTTTTTTTTCAACAGTTTTTTGGGGGCCGTTCCCCCTCTTGGGGGATAGATTCATAAAATTGTTACGTGAAGCAATGAAATAGGCCACTACATGGTAATATCGTGTATTTGTACTTCTTGCTTATATGAAATAGCAGCGAGGGGGTAAAGTTAGCCAATTTTTGGAGTTAGTTTTTTGACGTAAATTACATTTATTTTTACAACAAACATCAATAGATCAGTCCTTAATTAAGCTAGAAAGATGATTTGGTACCAAAGTATTTTTGAGGGTTGAAGCTTTCCGTCAGTTGCATTTTACGTATATAGGGGGTACGTATGTACGGCCGAGAGAGAGAAAAAATAAAATGAAATCTTTCAGTTTTACGTCCCACGGTTATGCCGGTTAGGCTAAAGGAGACGGCAATGATGAGTAATGAATGAAATGGTGAAATGAAGAAAGTGGGAGGAAATGGGAGAAACCGAGAAAACCCACGCACACGGTGTTTGTCCACCACAAAGTTCACTTGGCAGGTGCTGGGATCGAACCCGGGACCTCTAGCACCAGAGGTGAACGCTCTACCACTAAGCCCCGCGGCCCATTGTCGAGAGAGCGAGGATGAATTTTTTTTTAATTTTTCATCTTTTTTTTCCATCAGGTTTTGGCGGGTATTCCTCTCCCCTTTGTGGTCATCTATAAAAATTGGTATGTGAAGCAATGAAGTAGTCCCCTACATGATAGTAACCTGTATGTGTACTTGTTGTTTATAGAGGAAGAGGGGGTCAAATTTGGTTAATTTACATTTATTTTCGGGACGGTCCTATATAACACAAGATATAGTTTACTGAAGTGGTCTAGAAGCATAATTCTTGTTCGTATACATGATGTGTGCAACAAAAATGATTTGCATATGGACGTGGTACTATAGTAGGAGAAGGGGGGGGGGGAAGAATGTTTAATTCAATGAATGTTTTTCTGCGCATATTTTTTAAAAATATTTCCTACATAAAACGAATTCATTACGCAATGGCTACCATTTCTTATATTATTGTCACAAGTATGTGGCCTATACATTAGCATCATTTTGTCAGCGTAGGGGACTGCAAGGGTTGCCAGGGCCCCGCAAAGTCAATATTTTCGTATTTTTAATTATTTTTTAGGTCTGTTCTTTTTCTACGAATACGGCGGGAATTTCACGAATGTTACCTCGTTGGAATTTGTGGTCTATAAGCTTTCCAATGGTGTATAACTCATGACTGTGATAATTAGGAGGGTCACCAGAGCCCCGAACGTCTACCATTTTGTTAAAATTCCTGGCGGGTGTCTAGAGTTAATTGTGTTGTTATGCCGTAGACACTAATCATTATTAGCTACCCATGTTGTAGATAGAGATGTATCTTGAAAACTGTTTAGATAAAATGTAATTTGTTCCTTGTAGGCTAATCAGTTCTCTTTCTTATGAGTTGTATTGTATTTGTCAGAGCATTTCTTCTAGCTTATGATGTGAGAACTGTTCAGTATTATGGAAATGATAGTGATAAAAAATTACCCGTTTTCAACTTGTGAATTTGGATCTTAGAATAGTGTATAGTGTGTTTAACCTCCGTTATTCTTGGAAATTAAGAAATGTTGAAATACTTCATTTGAATTTCTGTTGGTTTAGTTATATGCACATTGATATGCAGAATTTCGTTCAGTAATTGCTGTTATAATAAGAATATAACTCTGCTTGTAATTTACTCCATGCACAAATCCTGCGGGGGATGGGTTGTTTGTTAGAAAATTAAATTAGCTTCTTCAATCTGATATTTTAGTTGTTTTAAACATGTCCAACCACTATCGAAAAAAAAAAAAAAAATGTTTAAAACAATTTGTTTAAAACGTTTAAAAACAACAGCTCTCGTTTTAAACATGTTTTAAACACTTGTTTTAAACATATCAACCCTGGAATTGTACATTACTTCTGTATCTCAGTCTTTGATGAAGCCAAAGAGTTAGTTGGCGAAATTGTCGCAAATACATAATTTTTTAATGAAAATATATTATTTTGCTTAGCAGGTTTGTGAAATTCAATATTTTATGTGTGTTTTATGCTTTAATATTTTATATGCACGTGTCCTTTATAATATGAAGGAAAATATAATAAAATTTGTGTATTCATAGCAATCGGTCTAAAGTGCATGACACTATATATTATATATATATATATATATATATATATATATATATATATATATATATATATATATATATATATATCAAGGTGAAGGGGATAGACCAACTTTTAAGCCTAATTTAATCATAATCGCGAGAGTTCTTTGTTCTATCCACGATGTGTGCGTCTACTTGTCTCTTTGTCCATCCTCAACATTCTGTCTACTTTTGATATTTTGTTTCATTTTCTTTTTTCTTCTAGTTATTCTTCAGTGTAATTTCCTATCAGTGTTCAATTCCATACTATTCTATGCATCTCATGGGACAGTGGATGTATGGAAAGGTTGGTGGATCTTAACCAATCTCATAGAAAGACTCCAAACAGGTAAATAGTAGTAGCACATTAACAATGTATATAAATTTATAGAAACTAGATCCTTGAGCTACTGTCAATTTATTCTCAGATGTAAACATACCTACTGTAGATGCTATATAGACCAGTGCATCAACTCTTAATTAGGTATTATTGATAAATATATATATATACACCAAGGTCTGAGTGTCGACTACTACAAGGATTGAATTTCCCCTCATCTTTTATGCACATGCCTTCACCCACACACATATTGCACCTTAACCAGACTCAAAGCAAAACCAGAGTCAATTACTCCATGCCACTTACACGAATTCATTAGCCACACTATAATTCAATTCTTTGTCGATTATAGATGGTCATCAAATTACCTCCAAAATGCGGCAACACAAGTCATTTACTTCAGGTCTCAAACTAGCCAAGCAATGAAAAAAAAATACCACTTCCCTACTGGATTTTCCAAATTTTCTTTTAAAAGGAATGTGCATATTTCCTGTTTACATTTTACTACCTCATACTCGCGGCTAAGTGAAAGCAAATGCAGTCATCCTGACAGACTGCTAGTTTGGGCGACACACGCATTATTATTATTATTATTATTATTAATAATAATAATAATAATAATAATAATAATAATAATAATAATAATAATAATAATAATAATAATAATAAATAAAATTACAAGTAAGGTAGTTTTGCGGAATGAATCTACTTGTAAAATATTTATAAGAAAATCCAATTGGATCTTCGAGGTAGGATTAAAGAAAGAAAAAAAATAAATATATAAAAGTAAGAACGTAAGGTTGCACAAAGCACGGAAAATTCAGATATTAAGTAAAGAAAAAAAAATCCAAGCTAAATGCACTAGAAACCTACAAATTTATTTGAATAGGTTAATTGAAGGTTCCCTTGTATACTGAGACCATGTAATATGAGAGAAAATTATTTTTCTGAAACAGCAGTTCACTTTTTGCAAGGGGGAACAGGTATTCATACCTTAGGCACGGGATTCTTCATTACGGATATTATTTTAATGGCAGTTCGGAAGGTCGTTTAGATAACTGTATAATGCTACTGGGACATAATTCAGAAATGTTATACAAAATTCTAAATTTCCCTATCTCAGAGTTGTTCCTCAATGCATCCTTCCCTCTTCTGGTCTGCTATATTGCATTCGTGCAATAAATACATATTTGTATTTTGTGTCAAACGGCCCCTAAATACCAATTTTCAAAATGGCATGTCTTAACAGTTAGAAGAATCACATAATAGTTAATTCTGTCAGATCTGTCGGCTAAAATAGTGGCTGAAATGTATGATAAATTACTTTCTGAGCATTTTCATTAAAACACTTCATCAGATAATGAGAGGAAGACGTAGGGAGAAAAGAAAAGGAAAATTAAAGCACAAAGCAAAACCGGAGAAGTGTCTAGTGGATGCAATGTTGTAATGCAGCGCTCTCTTTCCTCGGCTTTCCTCTTATCCCGCTTAGTAATGCTCTTAAAAGGAAAAAAGAGTTTCCTCAGGTGAGTACTGAATTTTCCTCTTAAGAGTAAACTATTAATAAATATTTAGAACTTACCAATTCTACGAATTCTCCATGTACATTGCCTCCAAAGAATTCGAATTTTCCTCCTTTTTTGGGTTCTAGCTTGACAGGACCGTTTGTGAATGCCTGGACCATCTGCAATGAAAATTATCAGTGAATAAATACCAAGATTGAAGGGAGTTGCAACAATCTTATCTTTTAATTAACCAATTTACTAACTGTAGGAACTAACAAATACATTACAGTGACACTTCCAATTAAGTTACTTCAATCGACAATCTTAATTTTAACAAGCTACAACTTATATTAACTTATTTTTCCATACGAAACTAGCCATGTCCGAATGTATGATAACTTGAGTATTTTACGCGCAAACAAATCATAAGTTATTTCAAATTCGCATACGAGAAGTTGCCCATTTCAGTTACAACAATAACCACAATCGTTGAGGTTTACTTGTTACTGTAAAATAATAGGATTACTAATACTTTTTTTTTTTTTCATGTAATTGGACTGAAATAGAAAGAAAACATCGAATATTAGCGCTTCCTAAGTATACCTTGGTTTTCCGAAATTAGATATTGTTAAGATTTCACTACAGACTGCTCAAATGGTAAGACTTACCAAACAATACACTCTCACAGAAAGGCAACTCTACGAGGGGGGAGGGCTAAAACATTCATGAAATCACCAAGAAGAAATAAAAATTGGAACATATCATTGCAGTCATTAGAAAGGTCATATATTGTGAACCTCTCATCCCGTATATGATCATTTTATCACTGTTATTTCCTTTGTTACAGGTTTTGTAAGAAGATATGGCGGAGGATCTAAGGAAATTCGAGAAGAATGAGCTTCGCAGCGTCATCAAGTTTTTTGTGCTGCAAGACAAATCCTCTATGGAAATTCATAAAACTTTGCAAGATACTTTGGGGAACACGTTCCTGGATATACAACGTAAGTGAAGTGGGTGAGGCGTTTTAAGACTGGTCATCGTGAGACTGAAGATGAACCTCGCTCAGGCAGGCCTTCAAGTGCAGTGACCACGGAAAACATCGACAAAGTGCACGACATGATCATGGAGGATAGGCGCATATAAATCAAAAACTGTTGCATGTGTGGGGATATCGCGTGGGCGTCATAATAGCAGAATATATGAACATGCGGAAGGTCAGTGCTAAAAGGATCCCAAAATGTTTGAATGCTGACCAGAAGAGAACACGGGTTCAAAACCCTGTGAGTTTTTGCGCAGTTTGGTGACAGAAGATGAAACACTGCTGCACTGCTATGATCCAGAGACTAAACAGCAATCCATAGAGTGGCTCCACAGTGGATCTCCTCAACTGAAGAAGTTCCGAAGCCAAAGATCAGCTGGGAAGGTGCTGGAATCGGTGTTTTGGGATAAGGACGGTATCATCCTTATCAAATATCTTAAAAAGAGTGAAACCATCAATGCTGGGGCTTATTACAACTATTTGAGCTGAAGAAGGCTCTGAAGAAAAAACGTCGGGGAAAAGTGAGCAGTGGTGTTCAGTTTCTCCAGGACAATGCACCCTCCCACAAAGCTCATCAAACCATGCAATTGCTCGTGGATCTGGGCTTCATCTGTGTACCTCACCCACTCTACTCACCTGATCTGGCCCCCTCCGACTATCACCTCTTCCCACATCTCAAAGGCAAACATCTTCCATCCGATTAGGCACTTATTGCGGAGGTGGAGGACTGGTTTGCACAGCAGGACAAGAGCTTCCATTTGCAAGGGTTAGAAATGTTGCAACATCGTTGTGAAAAGTGTATTGAGCTTCGGGGGGAATACGTTGAATAGGTATTAAAATGGTTCTTCCAGGTAAATTTCTTCTTGGTGATTTCATGAACTTTCCAGCCTCCCCTCGTATGATAAATGGCACAGTGGAAGCTTAGAATAACATGCGTATGAAAATTATTTTTTTTAACTTACCTCGGGCACGGTTAATGCATTATAAACTTCTTCTGCTGTACATTGGAAATCTTGCTTTAATTCTAATTTCGTTGTACTGATTTTCACACCTTTTGTGTCTCCATCGCTACTTGGGCTGTTTACATGAACCTGTAGAGAAAGTATAAATCAAATAAGAACAAACTATATAGATTTTCGTTAAATTGAGATACATTCTGTAGCCACATATACAGTATATTTTATATTCAACTACTTACGTTTTGGACCAATTCCGGGGACCCAAAATAACCAGAATCGTACACTTGCGCATCGTGTACTTGTAATACGAGATTGCGCCGCTTGGGTGCTGTGGGAAGACCTCTCTTGAGTTAGTATGCCCAGTGGCATCAACCGGATAGAGTGGTAATAATTTACTATAACGACTCTTTTTTGGGGAGAGATACAAGGTTAGTACTCAAGTACAATCATGTTACTAAAATATGCCCGCTGTACAAAAATACTTGTCTGAATAGCACTGAATGCTCTTTGGTTATCACATAGATGAGTGCTTTATCGACAACACGCAAAAGTTGTTTAATTTTGTTTAGGTAATACGTAGAACGAAAAATATTTTTGTGTAGTAGTCAAGTTTAATGACGTATGATGGACAGATTTCCCTTCCCACTGGGTTGTCTGCACTGACAAGAATTAATTATAGAAGTTTATTTAACAGAAAAACAGTACAGTTGTGAAGTAGTATGAAAATTTTGCTCTTCCTTTTCTTGTCCACAGAGGTTTTATTATAATAGATATTCAAGACAAAGAATAAAGAAAACCCACCTGTTTCAATGGATTTTCTTTAGGAGCTGAACACACTGGTTTCTTGGTATCCGTCACAGCTTCACCTTTCTTTGGAAGAATCATTCCTTGTGAAAACTCTGGAAAATAAACAAAAATACTTTAATTCCGATATTGACACACATACAGGAACACAATATCGAATAATTAATAAAGCCTGTCGAGTTATTAAACTGACGAGTAGAAATCCTAATTCTGTTGACTGCGTCTGTTAAATTTTTACTAGTGAACAAGACCAAAGTTTAAGTGGCCGAAACAGTCCAGAAAAATCTTACAAATGCAATTAATGGAATTAGAGTTTCACTCATCATTTCTATTAATTTGATTAAAAATGAGCCAATTTCAATTTCTAAGCACACAATAAACCTCAGTTTAAACAAAATTCAACTGAAAGTATCGGGTCCCAACTGTCGCTGAATTCTGAAGCTCAATATCCAGACTCTTAATGCCGATGAAGGTAACATGAAGCGAGAGGGAAAAAGGTACGACAAAGGCAGAAAATAATCATACTTGTGAGGTAATGGGGTAAAAGCAGGTTAAAAAAACTTTTATACAACGAAAACTACAACCGGTATCAACTCGAAGTCAAAGTAGAAACAAACGATTGATGGAAAGTATGGTCAAAACCTAACTGAGAAGACAATTTCTACGATTAAATGGAACTACACGATGTAGAAAATGTCCTATGATTCAGATTTGCTTCCTTGACTTTTAATAAAAAACAAAACAAAAACATCTAATTTTTACTTCATTTCTGACTCGCTTCATAATCCTACCCTCATTTACAGAATACTACATATCACTCAACTGCATTATGAAATCAGATTGGGAGCAAGAAATTTCACGGCAAGTATGATCCTTTTCTGCCTGCCTATCATTTTATTTTTCTTTATTCTTTTGAACTTATATAGATGGATAGATATATACCACTCTTTTTCTTAACCCTTTAACATTATACCACTTACATAGGTATATGAGTAAGATTCGGAATAGAAATGGAAAATTCATCTTCACATACAAAAGGATTGATCTACATCATTTTCTGCCTTCTTGGGTTTTAAGAATTATAACAAATTAAAGGTTATTCAGCTATACAAAGTATAAAATTCAATATACAGTCTCAAGTAATAATAATAATAATAATAATAATAATGAAATAAATGATACCTGCATATATTTCTTTTCGAAACTGATTTGAATTATCATTGCAATATACAGTATAGTGTGCTGTTTCCTCAACAGATGCTGGTACTTACTTGATTTGCAATATGTAACGTATGATAAATGATAATGAAATAAAATAGCCAGTACACGCTTGACACTTGAGGAATGAATCCAGTGATATTTCACGTTTGAAAAAGCCGATTTTTATGCTGAGGAGACCTTGAAGGATGTGGTATATTGCAGGAAACTGACTACGCTGGAGGACCTTCGTGAAGAAATTACAGCAACATGTGCATCAACCTGCACGAAAACGTCAACCGACACTGCTAAAGCAACCGCTCGCCGCTGTCATAGGTTGTCTGGTCGGTAACCATATCACTTTGAATCGATTACACCTTCAGTAATTGTTGAGTTGATTTTGGGTTTAACGACCTTCAGTAATTGTACAGGTGCAGAAAACACGTATTGTGCTTTATTGTAATATGTATTACGCTATTAAGCTTGTGATGCAGAATTAAGTTTTGCAACTAACACACAATATAGATCTTTCTTTGGTTAAAGTGTATATACATCTCCTTGACGGCATCTGTAACATAATTAGCCTTCTCAAACAAGTGTCCTTGATAATAACTTGTAGATTTTCTAGAATGCATATTTAAACATAGAAAAAAATCATCTTGCATCCGGTGCCACTGTACTCCTATTAGGACTTCATAATATTTAATATATCGGCCCGTGCTGGGGTCATGCACGCGAACACTCTTACCGCAAACTGCATTAAATTACCGAGACATTTGTTGCTTTTCGTCCTATAATGGAGAAAACACACTGAGTATTCAAAAAGCTCTAAATATTTTAACACTTGAAGGTTTGAATTTTAACATACCCAAAGAATTGCAGTTTGTACAGTGACATTTATGTACCGGAAATATTTTAATATCCATAAATTCTGTACATACAGTATATGAGCAGACAAAACAAAAGGGACAAAGTGCATACAGTGAAAGATATTAGTGAGAAGTGAAAGTATCTGATAACAAAACAAATCTTCCCGTTAATATTACTTTCATACCTTAAAAGTGAATGAACAAAGGTCAAATCTTCAAGTGTTGAAACATCTTTAGTGCCTTTTGGATACTCAGTGTTTCCTTCATTACAGAACCAAAACAAATATCAAAGTAATTTCTTCCAGTTTGCAGCAGGAATGTTAGCGCCATGGCCCCAGTACGGGTCGAAATATTGAATATTACGGAGACAGTAGCACTAAATGCAAGGTGAGTTCACTTACAAATATCCATGATATTTTGATATAGCGAATTATCGGCAATACAGTTATTGTTTTCAACAAGCTGAAAATTAAGCGAGAGAGAAAGAAAAAATGCAATATGGACAGCAGAAAAAATATTTCTCATGCTTCTAGGGGATTATGCAGTTATTCAGAAGGAACTTGAACATACGGGTTTCATAGCCATCTTTTTACCCTTAGTTTTATCACGGTAAAGACAATAGCTAAATTGATGAAATTCACTCTACTAAAAGCACTAGGACACTTGAAATTATCATAAGAAACTGTTCAATTACTTCAATATTTTATAACAATGTCACGTTGAATGATTGTTTAAAGACTGAAACTGACGCATTTTTAATGACATTGTTAAAAATGATGAGCGAAAACACTATAATATAGTTGATTGCGTTCATAAAATGTTTACTGGACGGTTTTGACCGCTTAAGCTGTGGCCTTGTTCACCAGGAGAGTTACTCACACGAAGATCGAATTACCGTATTTACGCGAATCTAAGACGCCCTCAAATGCAAGACGCACCCCAAATTTTTGAAGGAAAAATTGAAGAAACAACCTCGAATATAAGACGCGCCTTTGAAGAAATGAGAAAAACTTGCACTGCATTGATTTTAAAGAATGAAAAAGGTAAGAAAAAGCGAAGATTAATAAACATGGGAAAACAAATAATATAATGGGAAAAATAAAGAAACATTGAACTTAATGCTGGAATTTACGGTATATTCATGTGCATCTGCCGGATCCAATCCCGGAAGGTGTCAACTTTAAAACTGCACCTGCAAATCTTCGGGCAAGCAGGCTGTCATTCCCAAACAACGACTCACTCACCCGCGCCAACCCCTTACTTCCAACCGGATTGTGCCTCCAACTTCCTGATTTGCAGCATTTTTGAACGCCTTATTTTATTGTCAATTGTTCTGCTTCAAGATGTGTGACTCACTTGCTTTTGCTCTTTAAACGGACAAAGACACCAGCCACAGTATGTGGGAGCGGAAGGAATAATCTCCGCTGTCGAAAATCGACAAGAATGATTCATCTCTTTCATTTGCTACTGGTTTGCGGATTAATTTTAAAGGTTTTTATTTCGCACGATTTTAATTCTTAATTCTGTTCGTCCCACCGCCCGCTGGAGTCACCCGCTCTGCTCTCGCTCTAAACTGCCTGTCGAAAGAACGTTTCGTAGCGTACGAAAAAAAAAAAAAAAAAAAAAAAAACCGCTAGGTGGCAGGGTCAGCCGAGACTTTTTCTCAAGTTTAATGTATAATCGTTTTTTTTTTTTTTTTATACAATTCTTTGAAGAAATTGTACTTACATTTTGTATTGATTTTATCTCTAGTATTATAGTATTTTACTTCCAATAAATAAATGAACAAATTCCACTAATCAATTATCACAAAGTAATAGAAAGACAACACACAAAAGAGCGCAATAGACCTACTTGTATATCAAAATTATCGTCAGCTACATCAGTCAGTAAGTGCTATTCGTGATTTGTATTACATTTCTTTCACATGTAAAAAATAAGTAATATTTATATAAAAATACATAAATATTATTCGTCATTTTCTCAAAGAAATAAGTCCAAAATATCTCGAAACTACGGGAAAGAATTAAACTACGATTTACTCATTGATAAGAAAAACAAATCACTACACATTGCTTGTGTTAACTGACCATCACCACCACTACCATTACATTATTATTACTATTATATATTCAAAGAATGGCTACTAGTCGTCGCAAACAAACAAGGATGCTATTGAATATCATTTAATTCACATACTATAATGTGTATTCAAGATTGTTATCCATCTCCCCAAGATACATTTTTAAATATCATTCATGTTTTCTAGACCTACCGAAGAAACTTTGTAATATGTATATATTCCATGTGTATTTTCCGTGAGAATGACGCACTCCACCCACTTCTGTTTCAATAATAATAATAATAATAATAATAATAATAATAATAATAATAATAATAATAATAATAATAATAATATACGAAATATGTTGGAAATTTGCAACACTTACGTTTCACAGCTTAAGAGTCTTTCTTGAAAGGGGTTTGAATTTGCAGGAAAATCGAAACGCACTATCTGTGTTTTCTGCCTATGTTTGTTAGCAGTGGTTTCACAAATTTGTTCACTATTATTTCAGATAGAAGCAACTGGTGCTTTTCTTCGCTGGGACGCTTCAACAAAGTGCACTGGCGCAGAACTGGAAGGATATAATGACTCATATTACGCAGTAAATCTCCTGATTTCTTGAAATGTGGTATTACACCCTTCACAAAGTTCTGTAGTGATTTAATAAGGCGAACGAAACACGGGTTAGGGTATCGAAGTCCGCCTTTATCCAATAATGGATGAGGCCCATTAATGGTGTCCCTGTTGGTGGAATTGATATGTTACTTACACACGAACTACACATTGTTTTTTCTTCTACGACGCGCACTAAATAGCCATACACTAATGCCTGAAATGCTGATTCCAGATTAATATGAAGTGGTCCATTTGGCTCACGAATATCCTGAAGGAGAATTTCTATCTCCGGAGGAAGCCTGATAGAATATTCTTGAGAAATAACTTGGTTCCTCGATCGTGCTGTTTTAGTACACATATCTAAATCATCATGAGCAACATTGGCATTAGACGATGATATCAAAAGACCAGATTTTAAAATTCTAATAGCATTTTGTGCAGCTCGAGTATCCGTCATATCGTTGCCTCCTCCTCCCATTATAACTGAGCTGAACATTGCCTCAACTGGATCGCCAGAAAATTTTCGCGTCAATACATAAAAGTATCCATTTTCAAGTAGATAAACGACACACACGATAAACGACAACGAGGCTGTAGATTCTGCAGTGAGAAGAAGGGCATTAAGTGTTTCTTTTGTAAGTCCTTTGGCGCCACACTCTTTAAATTCGACTTGAATTTCCCTCACATAATTGCAAAAATCATTTATCAGCCAAAGAAATCGTTCATCGGTCACAGAATAAAACATCATTTTTTCCCGATTGTTCTGTCGAACATATTGTGTTTTGTCACTGATATCATGCACGGAAAAAAACTTGTACATATTCTGCATAAAGCGCACCGTTGAACCAATCTGTTCAAAATCTACTTCAGAAGACATGCGCAGGTTATTTTCACTTACATACTGTAAAGCTGCAGTTACGGAGAGTGAAAATAATTGTACTGCGTACTAATTTTTTCGAAAGAACTTGGTTCAATGTGTTTTCTGGTTAAATACCGAATTGGTTTAACCATCAAGTTTTTCTGTAATTTATAAACTTCTTTTATAAACTTGGAGCTGATAGTTCCTTCTCTATCTGCCATCTCATGGTATAAAAACTGACTTCTTACATTTTTTATTAGATGACAATAGTCAAATGATTAAAAAAAAAAAACTGCCGTTGAGGATCGCAGGGGTGTTCAATGCATGGTTTTAGATCACCACCAGCAATCTGCTTAAACATGGATACGTTTGTTTTATGGTTATCAGTTACAATGCGCAAAACATAAAAGTCACACTCTTCAACAGCTTGGATAACATGATCAACCAATGTTAATAGTTCACTTCCTTGTAGACCTCTTACCAAAAAGTAAGCAACTGGAATTGTGTATTTTTTTGGATAACCCATGAATCACAAAACACAGAAGCTTATTTGCTAGAACAGGGTTTATTAGTATTTCTTCTTCGTAAACACCACTTGCCTCCACGACTCCGAAGAATTTATCTTCTTTGTTGTACGTCATTTTTTCCTTTATTGCCACTTCATCACAAATAAAGGAGGAAACCTTTCCCAAAGAACTTAAATATTCAGCTTCTGCCTTCAGCCTTTCTTTAATTAGAGGTGAAACACCGGAATCACACTTAATTCCTCCGAATAATTTATCCAGTGTAGTCCGTGAAGGAGCTTGGATTAGCTTCGATTTTCTTGCATGTTCAGCCTTTAGGAGTCACTATTCGGCAGCATATACAATAACGGAGAGTTAATTCTGACCACTCTGGACGCTGCTTCTCAAAGTTTCTTATTTGATCGATGATGCACACTGCCATTTGATTACCTCCTCTGGCTGAATTCTTTATTGTAGTAAGGGATTTTATTTCGGGACAATTATTAATCTTTTCCTTAGTTTCATGTAGTTCTTTGTCTAATTCTTCTATTTTCTGCTCAAGCCAATATATCTTTACCCTGAGCTTTTCATTTATTCCTTTTTGGTGGTCTATATTTGTTTTAGTTAAGATATTAACTTGTATGCCAATATCACATGATTTACTAGTAGAGTCACACAATTCTTGTCCTTTGTCGTTCACGCTTCTGTCAATATGGCACTGAATCTTTTCTGGAAAATAAAAGAAAAATTACAAATAGTTACAAATAAAAATGTATTTACGTTTATATATGAAAAAAATCAACACAAAATTCAACGCTTCACACTGACATCATTATTGGAAGTTTAATTCAAATGGGCTAGAATTCACAGAAGATACATGAATCGATATTCTGACTATTTCACGTGTGAGAATTTCATTGATAATAAAACACTATTCCTTCTGAGAAAAGATCACAACTTGATTTTGCAGTATAAGATACTAATTCCACTGTTATTTGTGTTGAATTTTCTGTTTGAAAATCTCATCTAGCCTTTACGAGTAAGCTCTACTTTATGTAAATGCCGCTTTTTTAATAAATTGGTTGTCTAACTCTTTGAAAAAGAAGCAAATTGATTTAGTTGTTACTACAAGTAAATTTATGTTACTCGTATTTAAAAACGAAAATTTTGTTGTTTAGAAAGAAAAGGCCTTTTAGAATAACTTGAAAGAAAAATAAAATCACATATTGGAGCTCACTAAATAATAATAATAATAATAATAATAATAATAATAATAATAATAATAATAATAATAATAATAATAATAATAATATTTTATTGTAAGATTTCTAAAGATGCTACAAAATGATTACTAGGAAAAATAACTTTCATGAATAATGTACTCATTCTTATCTCTCAAGAAACTATATACTAAGCATTTGTAAGTTCAAAATCAGAATGAAAATAATCGAATTGCTAATAAAACAAAATCAAACTTTTACGCAAATAAACTATCAGACATGTACTTTAAATTGTTTGTTATCACATAACTGTACACATAAAACTCAATTGTGCCCTTTTCGATTGTCTAATGCTAGCCTTGTGCCTTTGGTCCAAGGGTTGCTGGTTCGTTACTTGATAGGGAAGCATTGAATGCGTTGCGATAGTTTGGATACTTCCTTAAACCATAGGCCCACGCTTCATATAGCCTCGACGCTAAAAAGAGTCTAAACTCTTACAAAGAAGAAGGATTCAATTGTGTTAATCGAAAGTTTGAAACGTCGACTTACATCATTATGATACAATTTTCTGTTTCAACCTAATTTTTTAATGTTGATCCAACTCCAGTTGTGTGTTTATCCGAATAGAAGTGCAATGTGCATATGCATAAAAAATTAAACATGACACAAGATCCAAAATACACCAACCTCTCTCACACACAAAAAACTTCCATGGATGTTCTACGGATGTAACAAAAGTAGTGAACAAACTCGTACGCAAGAATTTATTTCGGGAGGGGTCCAAATTCAATGAGGATAAATTATATTAAAATTTGCAAAAAATCACCTTGAAAATAACTGAATTTACAGAAAAGCTAAAATTTCTGGTATGGGGGGTCCGTAACTCCAGGACTCACTCTGCTGCGTACATCCTAGATGAACACTTTTAAATAATTTGCGTAATTTATTTGCACAAGTTGCTTATTTGGTACAAATCCAATCCATAAGATCATTAAAAGACTCTTTATTCGTATTATGAAACATTGCCAGTGTATAATTTGTAAAATATTAATGTCTCTAAAGTAAACTATAGCTCTTTTGTGGTTAAGCGATTACCATACGCGCCTTTGGCGTGGGAGATCTGGGTTCGATTCCCGGTGGGAGCTCATATGGTTCGGATCCCATATTAAGCTGTAGATCCATAACTCATAGTTCCGTTGCTGAAATAGACGCTAAACTCAAAAATAAAATTATATCTGACATAAACTACGTAGCACTTCAAGTAACGACGGTTTATGACTACCAATTAGCGGAATTTTAAGTAGATAGTGCGATGTCAATAAACAAACTTTGAGAGTCCTTCCCGCTGGTCTGGTGGCTAGCTCGTTCGCATTTGGTGCACGTGGTCTGGGGTTCGAATTCCGGGAAAGAGCACAAAATATCACTTCCATTAATCACCCGTCTCATTTAGCTTAAAGGACATAACTGTGGGAAGGGGTCATCTCAGAACCATTACTCTACTTCTAGCTTTCTACATCTAATTAAGAGGAAGGTACCCAAGTGCTTCGTCATGATAGATCCCCACCGCAAATATTGTCCAAACTAGGAATCGAACTCTGGAGCGTTCAATGGTGTAATAAAGCACACTAACCATAAACATACACAACAACATCGATTTTACCGTTTCGTTAATATATGAAAAATATTCTGCACGTTATATTTACGCCGAAAAATGATTCTACAATGCCAGCTAACAGTATTTGATGGACTAAATATTAACTCTACAAATTTAAACATGCAAAACGAAGTTAATCATGTGAAATTTTGTTATGTGATGTTTTCTGAAACATCTAATAATGGCTTAGAGAATATTTTGGTTTTATAACTTTTACTTTGTTTGCATTTGTTAAATAATTATGGCATAGTGTTATAAAAATTAAGTTTTCAGAAACATCATAGTAAGCATTCATTTTTCTGCTTTCATCATAAAATATTACAAGATCAAAATACAGCCTTAACTTTCAATAGTTAAATCAATTCAAAAAAGCAAGTTTAAAAAAAAGAAAATAAAAAATAGAAATAACTACTTACCATTTACTGCGACATGTTTTAATGTATCATCATCCGTCGTTTCCGACTTCGAACATCTCTTCCTAGGTGGTTCTTCGAGTTGCTTGTAAGATGGATATTCAGGGAACGCACTGGGCACAGAATCTTGTTTCAACTTCCGAATTTTGCAATTTCCTCTAAAATCTTCTTTTACAAAATGCTGACTACAAACAACGGATCTGTCGGATGGAATCCAGTTACTTCCCCTCTTATCACCCTGTCCTGATATTTTTCTTAACCATTTCGTCCGTAGTTCAATGTTCGATGGTATTTCGTGAAATGATACCCCAACATATTCTGAATTGCCTTTTCGTGCCTTACAAAAGGGCACACAACAATAATATATTTTAATTTACGAAAACACCGAACCGCACGATGTATATTCCTCTATGAGATTTATACAAACAAGCCTCGCTCGGTGCTGCACCCATGCGGCGGAATTCGGAAAAAAATTCGTACGATGACCTCTATGCTATTTCTGGCGATTCGACAGGCAGTATAGAGGGAGAGCGGGTGGTTCGTACACACAAAATACATTCTTTACAGAATCGTGACTAACGGGATTAGTAATTTTTGGCAAAACTCCATCTAATCTGGCCTAAATTTGCATAACTCAAATCTAAGAAGCATCTTGATTTTGGAGACAAAAAATCGACAAAAAAGTGCGTCTTAGAATCGCGTAAATACGGTACTTTATAAACATATTTTGTACATCTAGCGTAAGAGTTCATAGGCGTAAAAATACATTTTGTTAAAATGGTTATTTATATTTAAAAAAAAAAAGTCTTACGTTTGCAGCTTGCCCTTCCAATACCAAGCACAAAGGATTGCAACAGAAGAATATTTTCAATACTCCAGCTTTTAGGTTAATAGTTAAAGAGTTTGAATATTAATGCTTCCTAATAATTACATAATCAATAAATTGTCTTATCATCAATTATTTAATTTGTATGAAGAAGCTGTTACAAAAAAGAAGCATAACCTAAAAAAGATACTCAGGTTTTGTTGTTTGTTTCCACCTATGAACTCCTTGCACTGAAAATTCAAAATGTATTTATAAAATGATTCGATCTTCTCGTGATTAACTATCTTAGTGAATAAAACCACATCTTACGTGGCGGAAAAATCCTTCCAGACGCAATCAATGCAATTACTATTTTCACTCATCATTTTTAATAGTGAGGTAAGATGGTGATGTGGATTTGAAAATACAGTAATTCTTCATACTGTACGCATTAGTGTTTCTTATATTAATTTAAAGTGTATTTAGTCTACTCTGCTAGTATTTGAAGACTCAGTTTATATTTGTGGAGCCTTAAGAAATAGCATTCCAGTTGAAAGAGGAAGACATCAAAAATGCAATATCAACAACTCAATAAGAAATTCAAGGTGAATGTCTTAGAAGATGTCAGGTATCAAAATTATCACGATAAAATAAAGATGAATGATTTAATTAATTCTTTACTAATTTAAACTCTACCTTGTTGATTTGATGAGTTATCAACTGACTATAAAATTCAAAATTCAGAATTAAGAAAAGTGAGACTAATGAACAGCAGTGTACAAGAACTAGCATTACAGGTTAATTTTAAGTCAGAACATTTACATTACCTTTTTTCAAGGCGTTGACATATTTTTCTAACTGTTCCCTTACTTTTGGCTTTCCTTCTTTATTAAGAAATTCCTTCATCCTATCTTCTTCCATACCGGACTTTTTGACATGGAAATTTATCTGGAATTAAAATTATTAAAATATTGAATGTTTACAAAATACTTGACAAAGTTTTAATCACTTAAATGTACTTTTTATAATGTTAATGTTTACCAACGCATTCCTTTATTCTTAAGTTAGGAATAGAAAGCTCTAGTTTGATCAATGATAGGCATTCTGTGTGTTTACATCGATCAACAAACTTGTATTCCTTATATGATCACTACAAACTTATGTTTATGGGAAAGTGAATTAATTCTATGCAGGAACTTCGATGGCCGTCGCTGCGTCCTAAGAGTTATGATGAGTAAATTTGAGAAAAACAAGCAACAACCAGATTTTGTCAATATTTAATTTTAATGTCTGAAATTACAAATATGTAATGGAATTGGTAACTAGAGAATTTTTCTAATTTCGCGAAGAAAGAATTTTTGCTTACCTCATGTAAGTACGACTGAAGGAAACGCTCGCGAGTCTTGGAATCTTTCGGCAAATTAACAGCAAGGTACACAAAGAGCTTCAAATGATTGCAAAATACATTTCATTTCAAGAAATAAAAAACTACTGACTCAAGACTGAACCCGGATCTCATGCTTACTGTGTCTGTGCGTTAACTATTAAACCGCTTTTCTCAGGTCAGCCACATATTAAGGCAATTCCTTACGTCTTGCGACAGATCATTCGGACTATCTCACAACTGGTATATATTATTTTTGCACAACCTCTGTATCCCTTTATCAGTTGTGGTTCTGTCCATGTGATTCAGGCCACAGATTACCACTCTCAACAGTGCAAAATGTAGCTGACCCGGCGGACCCCTGTATCTTTCACTGTGTATATTCTGTTTAAGATTAACTGAGGAGCAAGGTGTCACAAGATAAGAGTTTAACTCTTGGATTTACTATATACAAAAAACGACTTCTCATAAAACTACTACATAACTCGTTTATCCATCAAATTTTTCAATTGCACTGCTATTTAAAAAAACATATGCAACCCAATTCTTGTTGGAAACAAAAAACAAAAAAGTGAACATTACATGGCCCTACTTTCTGAGAATATTTTAATTCCTTGAATTCTTATTGCCCCACATTATTTATACGATGGCGGAAAATAAAAAGAGCCTTGAAAAAGAAAAAGTTTGTTGGAACAGCCATCCTTATCATCATATGCAGAATCCAAGGTTAGTTATGAATTTCTATTAGAGCTCATGGCAAATTATTCTATTCACGGAAATAGACTAGAAAGAAATATAAACACGATTTGTTTCTCAACCACAAGGAGTGGAAACTGCATAACAAATCCTGTAGGAATAATGGTTACCATGTGTCACCCGGGTTCGATTCCTGTAAAACTACATAGGTATATCTGTTCAGCCAATTCTGAATTAAGAGAGAAACTACCATTTAGAAAATAACCAAAGCCGGTATCACGAACACACACACTCAACTGAAACATCTATACGGCCATCGATCGTTATGGGACAAACGTCAGAAACCCAATTGGGAATAATCTACAAGCTTTGGAACAATATTTTCAGGCGTTCGGGCGTTGATGCTACCTTAGCGCAATCATTTCCGTACAACCTTTTGTATCTAGTTATTTATATGGAATGAAAACCTATGATCGCTGTTGTTGATACGGGATCGGAAGAAAACTATGTGAGTGATCAATATTTCGAAAATTTAAAGAAACAATGCAACATTTGTGTTGCAGGGTGTCTACTAAAATTCTAAAATGAAATTTCGTGACCTTTTCTTTATCAAACCATAAAATTTCGTAACATTTAAAAACTAATAACAGTACCTATATTCTTCAGCACTGATCTTTATCTTATCTCTACTTTCAAAGGCTGTTTCCTTGGAGTGATAAAAGGTTGGTAACTTCTCTCAGTTGAAAAAATGAAATTTTTGAGTTTTACGTCCCACGATTATGCCGGTTAGGCTATAGGGGACGGTGATGAGAAATGAATGAAATGGTGGAATGAAGAAAGTGGGAGGGAAACGGGAGAACTCCGAGAAAACCCACGCACACGGTGTTTGTCCATCACAAAGTTCCTTGGTGAGAGTTCTCTTAGTTGAATAAACTGGTTAGATGTGTAGGTGGTTTGGGTGATGCGATGCGATTTGCACCGCCATTGCTCAATGATGCCAGCTGAAGGACAGTCTCAAGAGCGAATCTGAATGTGAATTAGGTCGAATTTTCATTCATGCGAAAGAAGCGTGCTTTCCTTGCGATTTGGTAGCGTTTAAAGCCGACAGTAGATCTTTTTGGTGGTGAATTTTGACGTTTTATACAATAAAACTTTCCAGTCTGTACTTATATTCGTACAGATATATAAAAAACACGTGACTCTAAAGCTAAATTTCGTGACTTTTTCTTTTCATGATCTTTTTCTGATTTCGTGACTTTTTCATGACTTTCGTGACCGATAGACACCCTATGTTGATAATGTGAGCATAAAAACACATGGAGTTGGAAACTACATTTCCGTTCCGTTAATTTGTACTCAGTAGTTTCATGTTCAAAGTGTCGGATGGTCTTATTAAACTGTTTTTTTCGAGACATCTTAAATTTTAGCCAAGATATAGAAACTCATACGAAACTTTTTGTTGAGGTTTTCGAGAAACTTTTAAATGGGGGATTCCTGTCTCTCAGAAGAAAACTTTACCGTTTCAATCTAAAATTAAGTATCTCGGGTTTGTCTTTCAAAATGATACTAGGAGAATTGACGGAAGAAGAATACAAATTAACAAAGATACCACAGGCACAGATCCGTAAAGGGTTAAACAGAATATGTTCACTTTTAAACTTTTATAAGTAATTTGTCTATAACTACTCGGAATTAATCGCTCCATTGTTGGCATTAAGCTCTGAGAAATGCGCTTTCAAATAGAATACTTCTCATGACACCGCCTTAAGAGAAATAAAAGGAAGCTCTTTGTGAACAGGTTGTACTTAAAGTTCCGGACATGAATGCTAGCTTTGTTGTCCATTGTCACAGTTTTCTTAGTCATTTTTTCTGGGGGTTTACGTCAGTATGACTGCCACGGTCAGTATGACTGCGCCCAATGTCAATGTTCTCGAAGGCTATCCCGGAAACAGATTAGGACAAAAATGTATATGAATTAGAAATGAAGACACTTGTTTTATCCTTGGAGAAATTGGAGTACTACCTTCATAATAATTTCACTTTTTATTGTGACAACAAAATTTTACCATGGCTATTGACAAATCATAAGCGACACAGTATACAAGAAAATATTTCGATGTAACTTTAAAATTATTCATGTTTGCAGTATAACATAATTGTGCTGTGAAATTAAAACTACCTTTTACCCATATTAAAAGACATTAATTTCAATTTTTTAAAGTATATACTTCTTCGATTTCTTTCCGTAAATATAAGCGCTTACCAAATGCTTGCAATACGAATGACTAACTACATACAGAAGCCTAACAATTAAGTACGGTACTTGTTCAACTTAATTTCCAGTATTTATCGAATGAGTACAATACTTACATCCACTTCACTAACGTCGTTCTCTTCACTCAAATTAGGAATAGAAATAGTTCCCGAGATTTCCTTTTCACTCTCTTTCAACTTGCCCTTCCATTTCAGGACAACGTCCCACTCGTAGAAGAATATCAGTTTGCCTTTCCTGTTATTGACTACGGCTTCACCTTCACACTTCTCTACTTCCTTGATTTTACAATTTCCTATAGAGCACAGAGCAAAACTAATTCAGTCTTTAATATGAAAACATTTATGAGGAGAAATTTAAAAACTACAGAAGGTTGACCAAGTTATATCCGACCGATTTTGAAAGTGCAGTTACACTATGAAAAGTCATTGGACCATCAGCATATTATAGACTATCACACGACATCGCAATTTTCACTGCAACGAACTATGTTCGAGCATAGGGTTATGAATTCCATCTCATTCCTTTGTTCATGTTTTCCTTAAGTCATGAAGGTACGTAGCAGACGTCATTTTAACAAACTAAATGTGCAAAAATCCATTAGAGGCAATGAGGACTTTCTACAGTCCACTCAAGGGAATAATCGCTCGCGCCGTGTGAACTTTGTGGTGGACAAACACCGTGCTCGTGAGTTTTCTCGGGGTTCTCCCGTTTCCTCCCACTTTCTTCATTCCACCATTTCACTCATCTCTCATCATCACCGTCTCCTTTAGCCTAACCGGCATAACCGTGGGACGTAAAACTTAAAGATTTCATTTCATTTCATTTCAAGGGAATAATCTGCTCGATGTCGTGCTAAAACCACAGGATGATTGGCTAGAGGTCTTGTCCATGTGGATCGTTCTTACTAATTCCATATAAACGAAGAAAAGATTGGAGTCATGATGGATTTTTGAAAGAAGGCAGCATTTACCGTCACGTTTTATGTTAACATTACGTACCTTTTACTTTTCCTCGCAACTGTTCCCAGCGAAGATCATTTCCTGCGAGAAACTTTCTCGGAACTGCCAGTAAAACAAGGTACGTCCCTTGCAAGAGTTGTCAGGGTACGTAATTACACGTGCATTATTATTACGCGTGAGATAAATGAACGCCTCCTCTAATTGACAAACATGTTAAATTCTGACCCTGTAAATGTATTTCATACGTAAGGTGTCCACTAAAATTCCAAAATGAAATTTCGTGACTTTTACGTGACCTTTTTTCAACTAAACCATAAAATTTGCGTGCCAAGCTGACCATAGACATTTTTGGTGGTGAATTTTGACGTTTTATAGAACAAAATTTTCCAGTCTGTACTTATATTCGTACAGATTAAAAAAACTTGACCCAAAAGCTGAATTTCGTGACTTTCTTGACCATTTTCTGATTTCGTGACTCTTTTGTGACCGAGAGACACCCTGATACAGTTTGTTGTATGTTCAGCAAGGTGGAGCGTCGGAAGTTATGAAACCGGTTCTTATGCACGCACCTGAAGCCAAGACCAGGAAACGAATGACGTAGCTGATAGTGGACCGATCCACATTTAATCATAGAATTATGTCAAGTAGAGGCGATGGGTTATTCTATGTTGTTAGTTAAATTCCACTAAGCAACTCAGGCGACACTTTCGCCCAATAATCTCGAATGGCTTCCTTTTGTTGATGACATGGGTCTCATTTGCACTTGCCTGCAAACTAGCACCAAACACGTTACCCCGGCAGTTGCAAGCTGAGACACCAAACTGATATCGACGATAGTTTCATAGTTCTGGCTTAACTACACAGATATCAGCAACGTTGCTAAATGGGACGGATTTGGCCCGATCAACCTTCTGTTGTTTAAAAAATGTAGATATGTATCATATTTATTTACGGTGTTTCGAATTTATCGAAAGCACTTTTAGACTATAATTTGTTCCATCTTACTATTAGGAAGCCATCAGTAATTAAACCATGACATTTTGCTAATGAGTACTTCATGCATATACTCTTACGGAAAATAGTTCAACAGAAATATAATTTTGCTATAAAACAATCATATAAAACTAACACACTACACAAAAAACACTTTATGAATATGGTAAAGATTTCAAGTTTTACATAACTGTTAAAGACTTTACCTATTACTTGCGTATTTGTTTTAGTTCCTGCTCTATATATTTCACTCGCATTCGCTGTTAACAGCTTCGAGGGAAAGAATTTCTTAGGATCAAATCTTGACATTATCTCTTGGTTATATCACACGTAATTTTCTTCTTTTGTATACAGGTGGAGCCGCGGTGGCTCAGTGGTAGAGCGTTCACCTCTGGTGCATAGCGTTCTTGGTTCGATCCCAGCTCGCGCCAAGTGTTTTTCTTGGTGGATAAACACCGTGCACATGAGTTTTCTCGGGGTTCTCCCGTTTCCTCCCACTCTTCACTCCCCCGCTTCATTTATTTCTCATCACAGTCTTCTTTAGCCTCGCCGGCATAACTGTGGGACGTAAAACGTAAAGATTTCATTTTTTTTTTTTTGTATACAGGTAAATACAGATATGCTTTTTTAGTCCTGAATTTGTATATATCAAGATTCTGTTGTGAAAAGCACTAATAATAATAATAATACTCATGCACCATCGCGGACAGCCGTACACAACTCATCTGTGCACGAAACTTAAATATAACCAACATGAAAGTTCAAGATTCAATTCCAGGATATTCCCTCCCTCAAAGAAGCTCACAACAGCAGACGTTGAGTGAAAAATGTAAGGCAGAAAATAAAACCAATACTCAACTAAGTTAAATGCAAATCTTTATTTACACTGAGTGACTAGAAGTTACTACGTACAAGTATGCGCACTAGAGTTCCTATTAGCGCCAATTCAATTGTATAGATGTGTTCTGTTTTTAATATGACTTGACTCTTGCTTCCGGGAGTTCTGTGGTGAAACAGAAGCGAGGGAGGTCTTGTACTATAGACAAACACTAATGGTGCCAAGTTTACTGAGGACTATAGCCATTAATTTGTTCAGTAAATTTTACGAAATCAAGGAACTCGTGGTTAGTACAAAGCACTGTCAGTTTTCTATTACATGTTCCCTAGATGATTCAGGCCCGCTGAAAAATAGGTGTATTACGTTAATTTTAGCTAATTTTCTTCAAGTAACCTCAGATATTCGTAAAACGTTAATGATTTTATTTTATTTTACGTAACTTGTACTAATAAAATCAAACTGTTTTGCTCTAAGTTACGTATTCTGTTCCTCTTTGGAACCACTTTATTCGCTTCCTATATTTCGTTCATTGGGACTGCTGCTAACTACTTCTGGATAAGTGCAGTTTCAAATAGCAGGTGTATGTGAAATTTTTACATGTTGTTTAATTCTCTTATTAAAAAAAAAAAAAAAAAAAAAAAAAAAAAAAAACTTCAAATCCATACAACTGAATTTTCTTTCCAGATTAATTGGAAAAGCGAATCAAAAGCACAACTGAAGACATTGGGTAAAATACCAAGAATTCAAAACATCAGCAAGTAAAAGTCACATGGCAACATTAATCATCAGACGCCCGCCAGGGATATTAACAAAATCGTAGACTCTCACGTTGAGAGCTCTGGTGATCCCCCCCCCCCCCGTCTATTATCACCGAGTCACCGGTGATACATACCGTTGGAAAGTTTATAGACAACAGATTTCAACGAGGTAACATTCGTGCAATTCCCGCCATATTCGTAGAAGAAACAAAAAAATAATTTTAAAAATATGAAAAAAAAAAAGACTTTGCAGGGGTCCTGGCAACCCTTGCAGTCATCCTATGCTGACAAAATGATGCTAATGTGTAAGGCCAGATACTTGTGACAATATTAAAAAAATGAAGCCATTACTGCAATACAAAGCGAAATAAAAATTCATAACGAAATTCCTATAAAAACGCCCTGTGTACCATTTTCGAAGAGCTCTTGTAGACCTTTGCTTTGGCAGCTTTGGTGATCCCCCCCCCCTTCCCTAATTATCAAAGAGTCATGATTCATACATCGTTGGAAAGCCTATGAAACGCATATTTCAACGAGATAACATTTGTACAGACCAATTCAGTGAAAAGAGATCTCGCCTTATATGGAACTATCTAGGAAATAAATGTAATTTACGTCAAAAACAGACTCAACAAATTGGCCAAATTTGCCCCTCCTCTACTCCCTCCTATAAGCAAGAAAGAAGTACAAACACAGGATATTACCATGTAGTGGTCTACTCCATTGCTTCACACACCAATTTTTACGTGTACCCTCAAGGGAAAATGCCCCCCTCCCCCAAAACCTGCTGAAAAACCTTAACCCTCCTCAACCCCGCACACTCCTTACACACATAAAATGCACACCGGCGGAAAGCTGCATCCTTCAGGAATACATTAGTACCAAAATCAGGGGCTGAGCTATTGAGGTTAAAGCCCCGATGCAGCAGTTGCGTCAATTAGGCGTCTACAGGTTAAACTGCATTCGACTTCAAACAGCACATTTCAATATTGTAGTATGAATAAACAATCTAGGTTTTTACAGGTTTTTTTTCTTTCTTTCTTTTTTCTGTAGATTTGAGGTTATTTTTAAAAACAGGAACATCATTAAACAAGATGTAAAACTTTCACATGTGTCTGCTACTATTCGAAACTGCACTTGTCCTGAAGAAGTACACAACAGTCCCAGTGAATGAAATATGGGAAAGGGAAGAAACTGATTCCAAAGAGGATCAGTACACGCGATTTAAGATAAAGTATTTGTATCAAACTCAGATATTTGGCATTTGGCATCAATTTGTTAATATATATATATAATTCGCTGCTTCTATTGACCTTTTATTTCTTTTTTTGTGTAGACATCAATTTATAACATTCATCTTTCGGTTTCAAAACGTCAATTTTCATACAATAAAAAATATATATTCTATGTCTTAATTACAGACAGACAGAATTAACGAAAAATTACAATTCAATCATGGAATATATGAAAATGTATTAATTATAAGCACAGTGACATAATTCAAACTGAATAAAAATAAAGATTAGATAACATTCATTATAAAAACAATTAAAGATAATTAGATACGGAGACATATAACAAATCTCATTGAACAAAAAACAAGTATTAGCCACAACCTTGTGCCAGAAATAATGAAAGGTGGAGCAATATATTCTCCCATTCCTTGTCACTATCTTTATTACATTAAAATCCGCGTTCGATTCCCGGCGGGCGTAGTTCGGACTCCACGTTGTTAAGCTGTAGGCCCATGTCTTATATAGCTTTGCTTCTGAAAGTCTGAAAGGTTAATTCAAATCAAACCAAAAGCAAATGTTTCAATTTCCTCCCAACTAGTCTAGTGGCTAGCGCGAGCAGTTTTCGTGTATGTACAGGGCCCCGGATTCAATTCTCAGTACGAGAGCCGGAATTTCAACTACCAGGTGGTCCACGTCTCATACAGCTTTGGTGCTGAAAGGGATGTTAAAACTCGAATCACCACTCATTGAATGTTTCAGTTGATTGTATTTATTATGTCTCCTTTAGCCCACAAGGCATACGCGCGCGACGGCTGCTAAGCTACATTTTCATATTACCATCATAATACTTTGACACTCAATTTTCTACTCGTATGGAATTTTATTTACCCTATCCATGTGTCCATCAAAAAACCCTCAATAATTACTTGATGGATCACCAAATTTGGCCAAAATGTAGACGGCCGAAAGTTAGGAATAGACTTGGTTTAATGGAGACTATATTGAAACCGGAAATGATTGAAATTAACAATTTCCGACTTTTACGTTGATTACTATAGAGCAAAAGCTGTAACTGATAGCAAGAAGCTGTTTTCTGTAATTCATTAAGCATCCAAAAAATTCATTTCACCTCCATACTTGACTTTCTACGAAAACTGAAGTGGTCGAAATGCTACAAATTTTGGTTTCAATATTAATGTACATACATAGAACAAAAACTATTAGAGATAGGGAAAAACGTGTTTTTTTGGAATTGATTTGGCGTCTAAGAATAGAAAATGAAATCTTTGAGTTTTACGTCCCACGGTTATGCCGGTTAGGCTAAAGGAGACGGTGATGATGAGTAATGAATGAAGTGGTGGAATGAAGAAAGTGGGAGGAAACGGGAGAACCCCGAGAAAACCCACGCACACGGTGTTTGTCCACCACAAAGTTCACTTGGCGGGGGCTGGGATCGAACCCGGACCCCAACGTCTAAGAATAGGTATCATGTCCTTTCCTACCCCCCTCCTCCCTCTCAACCGTTCCGATTTTAACGTTGATTGCAATAGAAAAACTGCGACACATAGCAAGAAGTAGTTCTCTGTAATATCCCACTAGTGAAACCGGAAGTAGTAAAAATAAACAAATTTCGGTTTTAACGGTGAGGGTTAGAGAGTAAAAAAGCTAACATGTAACGAGAAGCGGCTTTCTTCAATCAATTAACCGTCCAAAGGAATATATTCCATCCCCACTCTAATCTTTCTAAAGCTTCAAAGGATAGAAATCTACTAACACTATTGGCTTCAATATTAATTTGGAAAATATTTCGCCATATAAACCAAACTTCATGTAGCGCTGCTAATTATTATAACTTAATTTTATCTTTATCCACAATATATCTAATTATATATGTTGGAACTTCCTATACACCTACAGGATCTTATTTTTTTGAGGACTTGCTTTACAACTCAAATCTACGGTTTAGAATTAAATAACATTATCAAGATTAAAAAAAAATGAAGTAAGATATACTAATCAATAATTCTCATTGCTCTGAACGAGACACTATACACGAATGTAAATCCTCATGCCTGCGTTTTTTTCTTCTTTCCTTGGTACATTTAAAAACTTATGTTGTTGAATAACCACACCATCTGTTAAAGGTGCCTTCCATTTCAATTTAGGCAGAGCATGTACCATCACCATCTCAGATATTGTTGAAACTTTTTTTATAGCAACTAGACATGTTTTTAAGAGACCCATATTTTTTTGTTTTGTCGAAAAAAATTTTCCCGCCAAGTAATGGGCCATCAAAGACGGGGAGTACAATTTATGAATTCTAGAAGACATGGAAAATGATAAACTTCGGACCCTCACCATTCGGCTATTGAGACAGGTAGAGTTATAATTCTTGTTGTGGCATGTACATAGGGATATAAATAAACTATATTTTATTGTAGTTTGGTTTGCGTATGCGTATCTTTCTGTACATAAATTAACAAATGAACGTCAATTTATCTGAAAAGTCGAAGTTTGCGAATTTTTTTCGAGCACTTCCGGTTCGAATTTTAAAATTCTGTTTTTACGGTTGGTAAGACCTGGTTACCCGCTTTCCGAAATAATTTTTGTATCGCTTCTGTGTGCAACCGTTTTGTCGCAAAAAATTCGAGAAATTGTAAAATTTTCAAAAATCGCCATTTTTGGGCGCCATTTTCTCGAAAACACCATCTTTTAAAATTCTGAAATTTTGTCAGATGGTTCAACTTTACATGAATAATAAACACACCAAATACCATTCTCGACCAATGCTTTATGAACTAACTGCAGCCTTTTAAAGTTAGTGAAGTTTCGTTAACTTTGATGTTACACTTAGTAACACTGGGAACAATAAAAGTGCAATGATTTGATGATGTTTGTGGTTCACATTAATTAAATGAAGAATAAAAGGTTTTCTTGATTTTCTTTTTTTTTTTTCATTAATTTGATCAAGAAGGCTCTCTGAAATAGTAAAATGAGCCTCCCCCTACTCCTCCGTTTTCTTAAACCGAAATAATCTGATGTGGAAATTACGATTACGAAACACACAAATTTTAAGTTTACTTGAAATGGCCATCCAATAAATTCTGATGATCTACAAAAAGCCTGAACTATTACCTCAGTGATGATTTGGAATGCTCCAGACAAAGTCTCAATGAAGTGCGATGTCATTACAGTGATCGAAAAAGAACAAAAAGTTAAAAAAACTGGAACGTTTTCTTACGCGTTCCAAAGAAATTTACTGACTTTTTAAACAGAACAATCCCAACATAAGAACAGGTCACTCGGAATTTTACAGTATTCGACTAAAGTGGGTCAGTCCGCAACCTGCGAGGAAAGAGTGTATGTGTGTGTGTGTGAATTGTACAAGTTTTAAGTTAGCTGCTACTGCGTTGCTACAAATCAAAGGTGCAGCCTGTATTGAAGCTGTCATGAGTGACCTATTTCCTTTTGTAGTATGATCTGTAGAAAATGACTACTGTATTCTTCAAGAATGTGGTGAATGTCCTGGAGTGGAAGGAATAAGTGTGGAGTCTTTAATTATTGATCCTGATGAAAATGAAAGTGTTACGTATGCTATATGGGAAAACAATCATCTCGTTAAAAGGCCATGCAAGGGTCTCTGCGACGGTATTGAGTGGGGGGGGGGGGGGAGGTGTAAAGAATGTGGCAACGTGGCATAACCTTAGGCAAAAACAGATACACAGTATTAAAACCACAGAAGAAAAAAATGAAATGAAATCTAAGTTTTACGTCCCATGCTTATGCCGGTTAGGCTAAAGGAGACTATGATTATGAGAAATGAATGAAATGGTGGAATGCAGAAAGTGGGATGAAACGGGAGAACCCCGAGAAAACCCACGCACACGGTGTTTGTCGACCACAAAGTTCACTTGGCGGGGGCTGGGATCGAACCCGGGACCCCAAGCACCAGAGGTGAAAACCGCAGAAGAATTCGTGATTATAGTGCAAGTACAAACTCCGGATATGACTCTCGTTTCGTTGCCTGGAACTGAATTCGACGACTTCCGGAAGAAAAAAGGGGAAGTATGCGACCAGTAACTGGTATTCAACGAAGTCATCTTTGGCTTTCGGAAAATGGCGAAGTTTTTATGGCAGTAACGGGTCACCATGAACTAACTTCATGCTTCCCCCAAAATCGAACTTCTGCAATTCAAAGTGTAGATTTAAGAAACCTGCAAAAAGGAACTTTTGTTAACATACATATATGTATGATAACCAGTGGTGCGTAGCAGAAATATTAGAAATAAATCATGAATTACGTGAAGTTGAAGTGCTGTTTATGCTTCCACATGGACCTTCAGCATTTGTGACTATCGACAATGTGCTACGCAGGGGCGGATCCAGGACGCACTTCTGGAGGGGGGGCGTAATTCTGCTACTTAGAGCTACTTTTAAGAGCTCCAAACTCTGAGATCGGTTATATTTATATATAAAATAAAAATGTTTCTTCCCCCTAGATCCACTCCTGGACGAGTTGTGAGTGAGCCAATACCTATTGGAGCACCTGCACGGTTACATGCTATTAGTGAAGAAGAACACCAACCAAGCAAATGATTGGTCCATGTAAAAATAAATAAATAAATAAATAAAAATAAATCAGTGAAATTTTGTTTCCGAAGACCATTTTAAATAAATGAACTTGAAATTTGTGCGTTTCGTAATCGTAATTTCCGCCTCAGATTATTTCGGTTTAAGAAAACTGAGTAGGGGGAGGCTCATTTTACTATTTCAGAGAGCCTTCTTGATCAAAATAATGAAAAAAAAAAAATCAAGAAAAACTTTTATTCTTCATTTAATTAATGTAAACCACAAACATCATCAAATCATTGCACTTTTATTGTTCCCAGTGTTACTAACTGTAACATCAAAGTTAACGAAACTTCACTAACTTTAAAAGGCTGCAGTTAATTCATAAAGCATTGGTCGAGAATGGTATTTGGTGTGTTTATTATTCATGTAAAGTTGAACCATCTGACAAAATTTCAGAATTTTAAAAGATGGTGTTTTCGAGAAAATGGCGCCCAAAAATGGTGATTTTTGAAAATTTTACAATTTCTCGAATTTTTTGCGACAAAACGGTTGCACACAGAAGCGATACAAAAATTATTTCGGAAAGCGGGTAGCTAGGTCTTACCAACCGCGAAAACAGAATTTTAAAATTCGAACCGGAAGTGCTCGAAAAAAAAATCGCAAACTTCGACTTTTCAGATAAATTGACGTTCATTTGTTAATTTATGTACAGAAAGATACACATGCGCAAACCAAACTATAATAAAATATCGTTCATTTATATCCCTATGTACATACCACAACAAGAATTATAACTACCTGTCTCCATAGCCGAATGGTGAGGCTCCGAAGTTGACCATTTTCCATGTCTTCTACAATTCATAAATTGTACTTCCCGTCTTTGATGGCCCATTACTTGGGGGGATAATTTTTTTTCGACAAAACAAAAAAATATGGGTCTCTTAAAAACATGTCTAGTTGCTATAAAAAAAAGTTTCAACAATATCTGAGATGGTGATGGTACAATTTTATATTTTTTTGCCTGAGTTGAAATGGAAGGCACCTAAGATAAACCAACGCTAAGGCATATTCTGATCAAACTTCTCATTATGACACTAGCAAAACGACAGTTCACAGAATGATTAATGAGATATAGCTCAAAATTATGAAGTATAATTAACTCTTAAAACTATAATTTTTGTTTCACTACAATACCGTTCAAATATGACTGTGCTGAACCAAATGAGATGCCTAAGAGTAAACGATTCCGCTGCCAATAAACTGATTACGACCAGAGCCGACTTTCCATATGTACACTCATGTCCAAAATTATTGTCGCATGTCTATAAATATGTTGTTGTAGGAATATAATTTGATAACGAATTCGCCCGGTATTTCTCATAATGTTAGTACGTGTATAATCGGCAAAGACATGTATATGCCAAATTTCATGTCAAAAGAGCAAAGAAAACTTTCTTGCCCACTTAGCAACATTTTGTTTTACTCATTCTAATTTTCGTATTTATATTTCTTTCCCTATGAAATTTACCACAAATATACATTTCCCGATTATACACATAGTGTCAGTATTAAATGCACCCTGCAAAATCATTATCATATTATATTCTTACAAGAAGACAGTTATAGATATGCGACAATCATTTTGGACACGAGTGTACAATACGTCTATTTGCACGGAGTGGCAAAATCTGTAATACCTATATTATTTAAAATAAATATTTCTTGTTGGAAACAGACTTCATGATGATGGTAGTTAAATTTACTAAACTGACCTTCTCTTTAAATTTAACTACATTGTTAAATCACATTTAGGTCGCATTAGTTTAAGGTCACATCGACAGCACTAAAGCAAATCGCCAATGATTGTTTATCTTTCACTAACATAATAGATTATTATTTAAAGAAAGAAATAGACAGAACAAGATTGTATTTGCAGTGTTTAGACCTTTTTGAGTGTGAGTAAACTTTCCCTCCCGTCCGTAGATCATAATGGAGTAGCATACTTAAATTTGTGGCTTTTAAGACTTGTTCTTTCTGGAGAAAGAGGGCGGCAAACTGCCTTATATATATATATATAAATTTTTTTTTACCTCTACTGAGCGTACGTACCTATGTTTATTGTACACGTAAAAAAATCCACTGTTACGAAGCAGATTGTATCTATCGCAGCCTATTCTAATGGTGGCACATATACTTCTGTCGATGACACAGTCCAATCAGCGAAATACACTGTTTGTAATAATAATAATGGCAATAATTAAGAAATAAAACTTACCTATGTCGCCTTCTATCGTCAAATCCGAGAACAACTTTTTGATTGTTTCAACAGACCAAGCGCAGGCATTCTTCTCCGTCCTACAATTTAACAATATCAACTTTACATGTTTGCTCTAATGTTTTGTTTAAGATTGATTCTAACTCAAATATACAAAATATTAGTAAGTAAACAATGTTATAACACTTAGTGAAACAGTAAGATTAAATATGAAATAATAACAACAACAATAATAATAAATAAAGTTCAACATTCACCTACACTAGCAGGGTTCGCACTTATTTCGAAGCACGAATTCTGACATTCCAGGTTTTCTAGGCCACACTTTACCAATTTTCTTGGTCCATATATACCGTTAAAAAAACAACTATATTTCCCGACCAGGGGGCTCCTCATCTATTATGCATGGATCATGTATATAATGTAAAGAAGTTCTACGAATTAATTAATTTATTTTATAAAATATTCCCTACCAAACAGCCTGGTAAGACTAAAAGAGGAAGTGTTCTGTGAAGTAAAAATCTGCACTTAAAATTCACAGACAGTTTCAGATTTTTTCATGAAATTAGTTGACTTTTCCAGGTTTTCGGTGTGAACCCTGATTAGGATGCTTAGGTGAGTTCTGAATTTTCATTTTTGTTAATGTCATAATTATTTAAAGAACTTAAATACTTAATTAACAAAAAATTGGCTACTTACCAACGAATCCTCTCTTCAGAAATTTAAAGATTTTGACGTTTCGGAACTCTCAGCCGGTTCCTTCCTCAGTGGCAAGGTAAAAAAGATTAAAACGGAAAGGAGATAAAAGGAGTAATCCTTTTTACCTTGCCACTGAGCAAGGAACCAGTTGAGAGTTCCGAAACGTCAAAATCTTTAAATTTTTCAAGGGAGGATTTATTGGTAAGCAGCCAATTTTTTGTTAATTTTGAATATCCCCCCCCCCCATGCGCCCATGTAATTATAAACTTAAATACTTATTTATGTCAATAATTTAATTGCAAATATGTAAACGAATAAGCACAGAAATAACACAGCGGTATATACGTTTACTGTATAACTTCGTCCTATATAACTTAATTGTGTGGATATATAAGGATATTACAAACTACCTTCAAGAACGGTTTTGGCACGTTAAAAACTATTTGTGCTGAGTAGAAAATGTTCATCTATTAAGAATACTCAGGGGTGGAAATGGAATTTCACGACAAAGGGGACTCTAATAGATAAAATCTGATCGGACTACGTCACGTGAACACATGCCGAGGGGAGATGAGACTGCAAGCAAACATTCGTGGGAAACCGACTAAAGCGCCAGTGTTTGATGCAGAACAAACAACAACCAATCATCCTCTTGCTATTCAAACATTTTCTAATATCACTAATATAACGAGTCGTTATCGAACTTCCAAATAATTTTTTCATTTTCAGAGTACTCGAGAACCATCTTGAACTGTATACAGGATATTAAGTTATATTAACTACTCTGTTGAGAAGCGGGTTCATATGTTCTAAGAAAACGAAGAAAACACAAAATAAAAGATCTTCCTATGTCCACCAATCTTTTTCCCTTCTTTCTTGACCTTTCACTAAGGGAACGGCGTCCTCTCTCGTCCTCACTTACTTACACCCACTGCCGCGAACCTAATAACAACTTGGGTTTATAAGCTAGCTAGATGCGAATATCGAACCCGAAAGTTTGTAGAACTCTTTATGTTAGTTTCCTCAAGTTTATTTATAATATCTATTATTCAGGGAACAAAGTGAGTGTTACCACAATTCTTCTAAAGAAACTATATTATGTTATACTAGCAGCGTTCACCCCGCTTCGCTGCGGTCACCCCGGAACGCAATAAACTTTGTTACTTAGATAATTTTTACTTTTTCGCTTTCAAATTGCAGTAAATGTTAACATTATAGCGCCTGTCATTTATGTTAACCCGCCGAGTGACACGGTCATGCGGGTTGCATATAAATACGTTTATTTTTATACCTATGATGAACTAACAAAGGATTTGTACGTTATGGACACTTGAATGGTCAATTATCTCAAGACACTGGTAATTAAAAATTAAAGTGATATGATAAAAACCATCTAGGGTCCAAATCCTAATAACCCCCCAAAAATGAAAGAAATTGGTTCAGCCGTATTAGCGTGATGAGCTAACAAAGGATTTGTGCGTTCTCTTTTATATAATAGATTATATAAATAGAGGAAGATATACACTGTTGTACCAATACACTTAGTTTTACAAAAAGCACATTTGCTGAATTGTGAGGTCTACAAAGGTAATGTTAGAACTATGAAATTTATAACCAACTTATCCTGCGGATTAATCACAGCAGCATAAAATGAACGTCACCATCTCGAACAAATTCAACCATGACTCGAAAGATGCTGGTTTATATTACCTTTCCATATTAAGGAAGACGCGAGTTCCCATTGAAAATTTCAGCAATTACTAAATAACGTATGTATACAAAGATTAATCCAAGTGAACATGAATATTTGTAACCGTATGTCAGTTTAGTTCCTTAAGTATTAATAATAAGGTTTTATAAAAATACTTACCAATGCCAATTGTTAACGTTCGTAGCATCTGGACGTTCTTCAACAATCCACCGAGGATCGCCTTCGCCCCATTTCGCCATTTTTCTGTTGAATAAAAACAGAATATATTGCACTAGTATAAATCAACTCAAGCTAAAGGGTTTGGTGAAGAGGCTTAACTTTCATACACTTCTGAGCATCAATTAGTTACAAACATCCTTTAAGACTGATAAAGTTATTTAATTAGGTGCTATATAGATATGATTTAGGTACGTAACTGATGGGCAATTTTGGGCAATATTTCAGAAGACTAATCTTTTCTTTGTCGAACCAGGTACAACACAAAGCACCTGCTTAAAGGAAATACATAAACGAGTTATTGCTCACCTTAATATTCTGTAATATTTTATCTTCTAGAAGACATTTCAATAGGCTTCAATCTTCTCTATTTAGTTTCATCAAATCAAAATTGAATAGGAAACTGTTACATCTGTATTTCTTCTGTAAGTAATAATCTATTCCCCAAAACATCATAAATTTGTTGTGGATCTGCAGAAAGTTTAAGTATCTCTAAAATATTGCGCGAAAAGTGTGTAACTCGCTGTAAACAACAACTCGTTACCGCAACTTACTTCACACTAGCGTACAATATTACACCACGATTTTGTACTAATTTTCAGTACTGGTACTTCTACACCGAGTTACAACTAGCCTCGGTGCAAAACTCTGTGCCAAATTATACAACTATATTTTATCCAAGTTAGTGATTTTACGTCCTTGTAGTGAAACATCACTGATTATCTACACTTAATTTCGGATCGGCGATTGGTTGTTATTTACAACGTGTTACACAGTTCTCGCGCAGTACTTTTAACAATTCTTACATAATAAGTGGAGGAAGGTTCTAGAACAAGGTCCCCCTATACAGGTTAGTACAGCGTTTCCCAACCGGTGTGCCGTGAGGAATCGAAACAAAATTATTAAGTTTATAGCAATCAATTTGAAAAACGCAGGGAAAAATGTATATTTGTATTTCACATTACTATAAACCTCTACTATGAATCTACAATTTTAAGTTTCATACCGGGTTACTGTTCTGTACATTTTTAATTGTTCTGTTGAAAAAAGTATTTGTTATAATTGTTATGACCATTATTGCTTCTTTATTGTTGCAGTGTATTTCGTAACTTGAAAATTTAAAATATCATTCAATCCTTTCGACAAATTACCTAAATTTGTGTTTTAAAAGTAAAAGAGACTTGTTTGTGCTCGTTATTTAGTGATCGTTCTTCTTAGTTAAAGATTGGATACATTTTTTTTTTTTAATGAAAGCGTATTTTTTTAAAACCTGAGTCCAATATTTCATTGCAATTGTTTTCTATTTTTAAATTAGAATGAAAAATAAGCATAATGATTTACCACGGGGAAAAAAACAGTGATAATCACAGAAAAAATACCACCGTGTTTTATATTTACAAATAATAATATCTATAAATGTGTCGCGAGAATCGAAGTAACACCCGTAGTATGCCGCAAGTTGAAAAAGGTTGGGAAACGCTGGGTTACTAGTTAGGTTGATTCTTTTCTGTCTATGAATGTTTGTAATGCCGTACTGTGCTCAATGGGAAGTGGAACCTGTGTTCTAGAACCTTGCCTAATAATAAGTGATTTAAACATTCTTCAGGTGCACAATACATTTAAGTATGTATTGCGGAACCTTATTAGTTATAGAAGACATTCAGAAAATATAAGTTTCCCATTCAATTTTACATTTGGAAAACTGAAGAGATGGAAGCAGTGAGCCTAGTCCATTGAAATACGTCTAGAAAAACAAAACATTACAGAATAGTAAGGTAAGCAAATATTCTTTTATTACATTATGTGCGTTAAAGTGTGATCTTTAACATTTTAAAGTAAGGTTAGTGGTTTTAATTTATGGATATATCACCTCTATTGTAAAGTTTTACTTATCTTACTTTATTTATACTTGGTGAATATTTCAAAATAATAAAAATTTTTGAAGTACATCAGGAAATAACATTAAAAAATTAAATCAAAAAGACGAATTCAGTACGTGATACGATTTTGTGAAAGAAACAGAGACATATCGCAAGCAAATTGTTACCTTGAATATAATGAAATGTGATGATTTGAAGGTCCTATTTCAGGTGTGAATAGTGTAAAGATTCCGCAAGAGTAAACACAATTGCGTGATTCTGTCAATGTATTTTCTATTGCCAGAGCTCATTGGAACAGATGCTCACTAAATTCAGCACACTGGTAGTGGTACACATAAGCGGATATATATACCTGCACTCTATGACATATGGGAGCTAGCGTATGTTTTGGGGAAAGATAAAATAAAACTGACGTTCCTCTACTCAGCTGGTTCATCTCTTATCTTTTCCATATACTGGGAAACTAGATGTTCTCTGGATCCGTGCTGTGGAATACTGTGTAAGATATATTTTGTGACCCCAACAGGCCGACTATACACTTTGTTTGACGAAGATGTAGTGAGAACCGAAAGAGCCTTAGTTATAAGAAGTATCCAGAGGAGACTTGAACTTCTAAATGTGTACACGAACCTGGTCAGTTTTTTCTTTGTTTATCCTTTGAAGAATAATCTGAATTAAAGCTATTTCAAGAACTGAAATTTCTTGTAACCAACGATCTCATGCTGGTACCAAATTATTTCGCGGATACATTCACAGCAGTAAAAATATCGTTTTAAATTTCTTAAAAAAAGAGTTTAATACCACAGTGTTATATACCTTTATAAGCTCTAAAATGACACTAACCAACGTCCTAGGTATTTTATGTCATCTGCAAATATGAACAGGAAAAATTTCACTCACGCAATGCTTGGTAAATTTTGAGAACTACGGGCACCTCTAATTTCAAAACAGGTTCACAGATCAAACTAAGCTTTCAATTCTTTCACACACTGATGATAGCGGTCAGGATGGGTTAAAATTCTGCATTCAGAGGACAAAAGCTAGGTAAAAAACTTGCAGGATGACTGATTTGTTGTTAGGATGGAAGGATAATTAATGTGTGAGTAATCAGTGAAGTGAATAGAACAGAAATGCAGTGTATGTGTGTGTAATGCAGGATCACGAAATATTGATGGAAGGGGGTAGGGAACTACATAAAAAAAAACGGAAGCCGCTTCCGATCTATATGAACTGTGAAGGTAAGTACAAAGTTAAATTTCTCGTGAAAAACTAACTGAATCTAACAAAAATTACAAAATATTTAACCAAAAATAGTATCTATTTTTAGAAAAAAAGAAAAAAGGTCTGGGCCCCTAAAAGCAGAATTTATCCCCTCTCACCAGCACTCGAATATTTAAACTTTTTCCATCTTACACTTCCTGAGTGCATATTAGAACCAGCCGGACTAAGCCACTTATAATGTGGTCTTTTTCCATAAAATCGACTTCTACTCATTCTACTGATAACCGCCTACTAGGGAACAGGTTCTACTACACAGATCCCCCCCCCCTCCATATAGATTAGCAGCTTGGTTGGTTCCTTTCTGTACCAAAGTTTAATATTTAATTCCCATAGTATTGCCGAGCGAGCGTCAGCGAGTGAGGTAATAGTTAAGAACAGCTACTTCTCATCTCCCGTGCATGAGGATACATCTTACTGTTGCACTACCTAACCACCCTAAGTACAAGGGCAAGAACTCAGTCTATTACCTACTTTTCAACATCCTAGATAGTCAATGAATAATGCCTGAAAGTATGGCGTTTCTCGTCCTTCCCTAAATGGGAAGTACGGCTCCTTAACTATAACCGCAAGGGAATATCAAAGAGGGTTAATACGCCGGAGGGTCCGTGAGAAGTTACTTGAAATCACTAACTCGAAACATCATGGACAAGTGCACATGATGTGTTAAAGAGATATCTGCACGCGTTTATCACATGAAGAATTACATTGAGCATAATAAGAGCGTTATGTATCACTCCTCTGTAAATAATTGCGTCACACATTAATTTACCCATACTTGTGTCCGAATTCTTACCTGCACTCTATATGGTTAGCCATCAATTCGACTATTACGTTTTAACAATAAATTTGAGGGATTAAATTTGTTTTAAAATTGTAAAAGGTATATTTGCTACACTGTTTACTTCTCAAAAGGACTAAATGCAAATTAACCTACTTTGAAATTCTAAGCAACAACTAGTCCAAAATAAATAAGTTCTCCTGCTTGGGTTAACTCTTTCCAATTGATTAACACATTTTAGTATTCGATAAAGAACAAAACCAGCATACTGTCGGAATCTTATTTATTTACTTTTTTAATTATTGTTTTATTACCAAGAACTGTACTTACTGGTTCGATTCAGATGCTTTAACCAATCAACACTCCAAATTATACTGGGAGCAGAAATTTAAGTACTTTTCTCAACTCAGTATTACGAAAATGGTAACTTACTATATGCAGTAAAACGTTTGGATAAGTAGATAACAGACTCTTCTTTAAGTTTACAATATAACTAACGAATCAGGTTACAATTAATCAAAATTGTAATACACCTTCCGCACAGAGCAAACACTACTTGCAAAGTACTGTGTTCACTTCCTACAATACCATACTATGCCCCAGGAGCTAAAACCAGATGTTTTCTACAATTTTCCAGAAACTTTTCTTCACTTGTTTTCTGGTACAATGTTGCCAGTACAGACTGTCATGCACTCGAAAGTTCTAGAATTGACATGAGAAACTTTCAATCATATTTCAAAATTTATCTTAACAACAAATGAAACAAATTAATAAATAGCGAAAAGAATCTAGTTGCTACTTGGTGGAACCCGGTGGAAATATTCTAACTGTAGTACTATGATTACGAATATGGATATTTTCGGTGGAAGAGAACAAAAAACAAAACAAACAAACAAACAAAAAGGCGATCATTCACTTTCATTAATCATCCGTCTCCTTCACCTTAAGCGCACAAACGTAGGACGATAAAGTATTTTTAAAAAATGTTAATTTTTCTTTTTGAACAAAATTTTCGAATGTTAGTATAAAACCACTGTGCGCTGTGAAGTATAACAAATCTCACCGAGACGTCATCCTTTATCACTATGCATCAACCAATTTAAATTTGAGTTTTAATTCATCTATCCTTGCCACTTTTTCACATTCTCATTATCCAAAGTTCTTAATGCATATTTTGTGTTGTGTTGCAGTCCGTAAAATTTTGCCAAGACTAATAGGGAATGAGGGCCCTACGGCCATCATTTGGAAGGGCAGGTGAAAAATGCTGTCTTGAGTTTGAAAAATGTATTAATAACTAAATACGTATTTACTTTAATCAATTGTATAATAATACATATCTAATAAAAGCTTGAAATCCAATAGATCGGTAGAGAAGCTTACCTCCCTCCAAACAAAACCTGAAATGACACTGTTGTGAGGCCTCTGCACTCTTATCATCGTTCACAAGTCCGTAGCCAGGATTTTGTTAAGGGAGGAGAGAGATAAATTCTTCTCTCTCTGTCTTAATATATATATATCACTCTTATTTTTTTATGTTCTGTATGTTAATTTTTATTTTTTTTCTTTTTTACAAATATTCTGAGTTCACAATATTTTTAGCCTAAGCTTAACAACACAATAGGTGAATCTAGCAAATCCTAAAACTTTTAAACTATAATCTATAATATAGTGTATATAATATCACTCTTCTTAACTGAGTTATTAAAATGCTTTTCGCACTTGATACGCATCGGTCCGGGTTTGATTCTTGTTAGAGAATCAAGATTTTCGGTGCTGAGACAATTTAAGACCTACTTACAAAAGGAATTAATGAATTTCAGTCCAGAATGCTAGAAAATAACGAGTTAGTAAAGTAATAATAATAATAATAATAATAATAATAATAATAATAATAATAATAATAATAATAATAATAATCTACATTTGATTTTACGCTAATTAAGAACTCGTTTTAATTCATATAAAAATATTTCTCGAAGCAACTATTTTTACAGAATCAGCTGAGCAGATAGCCTGCTGCACGATTCTTCGGGTCTTAAAAACTTGTTTTGATAATGAACTAAGAAACTTCAAGATAACATTCACCATAACTTCAAGAAATGTTTTGCACAAAAATTGCAGAAGGAATTTTATGTAGCAACTGTCTTTTGTTCCGAGAACATGCGTCATAGAAAGAAAATCAAAGCTGAAAGTAATGAAGTACAGGACTTAAAATGTGGATTTCAAGGTGACAGCTTCACAAGTTTAGGTCTAAAGTCTTCAATTTGAGTGCCTGATGAACTCTTCCTGTGATAATTTAATTTTGTATGTTATTTTTCTACTTTTGACAAGTATAGAATCTAGCAATAGCTTCGGACACAGCAACTGTAGAACAAATTCGAGCTATCGACAGCTCACTTTAAAGAAAATGAGTACGAGTTGAGAAATAAAGAGAAATGAAATGAAATCTTTAAGTTTTACGTCCCATGGTTGTGCCGGTTAGGCTAAAAGAGACGGTGATCATGAGAAATGAATGAAATGATGGAATGAAGAAAGTGGGAGGAAACTCACACAAACGGTGTTTGTCCCCCACAAAGTTCATTTAGCGTGAGCTGGGATCGAACCAGGGACTCCATGCACCAGAGGTGAATGCTTTACCACTAAGCCACCGTGGCCTCCCGAGAAATAAAGAGAGTGGAGAGTACTTTATTAATAACCAACAGAAATGGTAAAAATTTGTACAGTACATGTTTGTGGTTGTTTCGAAAAAGCTCATGAATCTCTCGAAAAGATATTATGTGCCCGGTAAATTAAAGACAGCCCGAGTCGTAAGGGATCGCGTTCTCGGGTGTCCTCCGTGGCTACGGCACTCATCGTTCATACCACTTATCGGTTATCAATATATTTACAGTACTATTTTCGATCCCTGTGGTATGAAAGCTCCTCTGGAGGAAATCTGAAATCCCTCTTGCGTTGAAGATCGAAGTGTGAGCACGAGGTGATCGGTCACAGCACAGGCTAAAGCAGACCAGTAATAATAATTCGTGGAAGAATTTGAGGAATGATTGACGTCTGTTTGTATATTTATTGAGATTTAGCATCTCGTTTCAGCACCAAGACTATATAAGACATGGATTTACGAATCACTGTAATACGTCACAGGAAACGAACGTGCACTAAAGTCGTATGCACTAGGCACGAGACCAGCGGAAAATGAGAAAATAAAAATGCACTAGAAAGCAGTGAAAACCCACAGACATGTCCACCCAAAACCCTTGGAATCGAAACAGAGAATCTTTAGAGTAAAGGTGAATTTTCCACCCCTTCCTTACTTCTTTTAGTCTATAATATCGTATTAGACCCCTACTAGTCTAATTTGTTTTTGAGCGTACGGCAAAGTTACAAAGTAATTTCCTTCTTTTCAAGCGACACAAGTAACATATAGCAGAGTCACCAGATGTACTGGATTCGCTTGATATTTCTTTCATATGCAGTTTTTCAAGAAAATCGAAATGATATACTGAATCGAATCAAATTTCATGGAATCCGTCGTGCACAGACTTCAAGTTGTTGCGCGCTGAGATCAATTAGTAAAGCATGTAGATGGAAACAAACTTAATTTTCCAATATAAAAATAGAACTTCAAGAATATTATATTGCATTAAAAAAATAATTTAATACGTTTATAGGAATGGCGGAGACAAGTGTGTATACCTAGGTACATATAAAAGAAATCCTAAATGACTGATTCGTCAATATCTAGGCTAAACCGCTAGAAACTTGAAATTTGAGCATGACATAGTATTTGTGATGTAAATTCCCACTACGGAAAGATTTTTGGAAATTCGACGGGTTAAAGGCGAAAAAAAGGATGCCAATTATTGACTTAAAATGCCCATATCTAGGGATGCGCACGAGGCAAGATGCTGTGTCGTCTCGAAAATGTGCTGTAAAAGTGATGCATCGACTCGAAAAATGTATATTTCTCTATTATATTGGAAGAGCCCTGTCTCGACTCGAATTTTGTCAGAAAAATCCTGTCTCGACACGTCTCGTGCGCATCCCTACCCATATCTCAGAATCTCTAAATGTTTGAGACATGAAATTTACTAGGTCTATATGGACTTCTCGCTCGAAATAGTTAGACACACGTTTCATTTTTTTACATTATTTTTTGTTATATTTGCCCTAGAAGGGAAAAAAGGCCGAAGGATACAATTATTATGATGTCTGACTATATCTCAAAATTCGTTAAGGTTACAAAATTGCAAACAAATTCATAAGTGCAGATAACGTAAGAATGAATGTGTTTTACTTGAAAAGTTAACATGTCATGATTATTACTATTATTTGGTATATAAAGTTAGTCATTTTGTAGTTTATGTCCACAACAAAATCCTTACACAGTTCTTTCTGCAACACCATTAAAATTATTTGCTTTTATGAAGGTTTTTCATTTTAATTTGTGTGAATGTTGTATTTTCATTTAGTAACGTGTTGATAATATCATTGTCTCTTTCAATCATTGTGCATCATGTAAGTCGTTTGAAGTATACACTTAATGTTACTATTACATATGTTGAAAATATTCATTACAGTAACTTATCTGTAACCTTGGACCCGGGTTTGGACCCGTTTTTCCTGCCTTTAAATCAGCTATGTTACCGACTGAGCTAAAGCAAACCAAAGTTATTCTTATAGTATCGGTACATTCTACTTTATCACAGCACAATGCGTTATGACAGCGTTCATAAAAGATTTTAACTAAGAGGCAATCAATCAAAAATATAGAGACCCCTTGAAAACATAATCGTCCAGCCATTAATATGTACCCACATAAATTTTGGAAAGTCGGCGCCATTGCTCTCATCTCGTAGGTTTTTTTTTATCGAATTCTTGTCTCGTCTCGATTATCGAAGAATTCTTTGTCATGTCCCGATTCTCGAAAACGTTTTCTCGTCTCGTCTCGTTTCGCAAATTTTAAGTACCGGTACGAAGTTTATGCCATGATTTTCTTCTTAATTTCCCTAGAAGTTATCCAAATCCTTCCGTCTCATGAGAGCTCCACGAAGAGTGTAATATAACAATATTTAAAACATGTTTCTTATTGAAGTGTATTGTATAATGAGATACTTATCTTTGAACGTTGATAAATGCTTTTCATTATGTTCGTACAAGTACTTCATCAATTTAGCCTATAGGTTTTATACTATGGATCATGCAACACTAAAAGTGTGTTTGAGATTTAAGAATGGTGTTTGAAAGCTGCTATAATCACTTGTGGACTTACGCGGGGGTAAAAGTGAAGGGAAACGCGGGCACGCTATTACCCCACTTCCAGAAAATATCTATAGCGCCCCTCCAGTTTCTAAAAATTACAAAGATAGGCACGGACGACGGTGCGACATCATGCATCTCCCTACCTTTTTAGATCCACTTTGACCTCTGGACTTGCAGCTTAACGTGGGACCCGAATTACATGAGCTTTCGTCGGAAATTGAATCTGAGAGTCCCAAGCTAACGGCGCGTACGAGAGACTCATGTCATATATTATCGACCATGTATATTTTGGAGAACAAGTTTTATTTTTTAATATTATAGATTTTTTTTAAAGACAGAAATTGGCGTCCGGATCAAAGAACGTAGTGAAAATTATATTTTGAATAGGGACTATGTGAGAGATTTTTTTAAAAAAAGAAAGAGAAGCCTTACTTTTTGAAATTACGTTCGGGAAGAGTTGTAAACATGGTAACGGAACTAGATAAGACTAGAACCAGATTTTCGAAACACTTAGACTAGAATATACCGAAATTGGCTCAGAGGAAATCATTCCGAAGATATAAGAATTAAGAAGGGATGAGAATAGGCGGGAAGAAGGAAGTAATTCTGCTGAAGATAATGAAGAAATGGAGTCAAAATAAATGGGTAGAGGCAATGCCGGATTTACGTATAAGCTAAACAAGCTATAGCTTAGGGCCCCACTCTCTTGGGGGCCCTAAAAATTAGACACAACTAGATGTACGCTTCCAAAATATAAGAAAAATAATAAATAAAATCTACATATAGCAACAATGCTTCGTGTTGTGCAGACTCCTATGATGTAAGTAATGGTTCCCCTTTTGCTAGCCTGCTTCCTAAAATACCAATAGTTTCTTCATTTCTGTGTATAGGGTGCCTACGTTCACCTTGATACGTAAAGGGCCCCATTACCTTCAATAGCTTAGGGCCTCTCCAAACCTAAATCCGACTCTGGGTAGAGGAAAAGTAGGCTAAACATCTCCGAATTTACAGAAGACATTCCTAGGAGAGATCCATTTGCTTATCTAGACGAGTTAGAAGACTAAGCAAGCTAGGATATTAAGCGATAAAGAACTATTAGATTTAGTTCTCCCTCGGACGTTGAAGAAAAAGCGGTAAAATTTGGTTTACTTTTAAGCAACCCTTTGCTAGTTACAAGTAATTCAAAAAATTCGTTCTTCAAAGAATACTTTAGTTTCAGTTATGAACAAGAGATTAAGCAGCAATTGCAAAAGAGCTTTCAAAAGGCTGACGAATCTTTATCTTCGTACATAAGACATGTTGCTCTTATGGTCAATAGGTTAGAAGAATTGGCAAATGAAAAGTTTCAGATCAATTTCATTATGGAACATTCTTATACAAAATTTAGACAGCTGGTATATAAGAAGAAAATTGTAACTCTAAAGCAGCTAGAAGCCGAAGTTTGAAGAATCAACATCTTATGAGTGAATTATTATATTTGCCCGAATGAGAAGGATATAAAGCATGCATGCAGTCCGATCTCACCCCTTTAAAAACTGAAATGTGGCGGGAAAATAATTATCATCCTCAGCTCTTGATCCTGCTTATTTTAAGCTGAGCAGAATCACCACAAGGAAACTGTGTAGAATTCTAGTCCTGGAAACAAGTCTTTGGCCTGTGATTTTTGTCACAAAAGGGGCCATATTAGTTTATTTTGTAGAAAGAGAAAAGGAAAATAAAGAAAGAGAGCACATCCATTAGAAAACACATCCTTCTGAAAGTAAAGTTCACAAAGAGAATAATCGATTAAAAGAAGCCCTTATTCCCTATAAGATTTGGGAGGAAAGTATTGAATTATATATTGACATTGTAAGTGAAATTTCATTAATAAATTTAATCCCAGCGGGGAAACTTGTATCGAAGGGGGCAAAGATGAAGAAATAAAAAATAAAATTGCAGTTGGCTGAGGGAGAAACAGAAACTGTAGATGAAAGGAAGGAAAGCTCGTGCAAAATTGCATGTTTCAAGAGACTGTGCTCATAACTTCATACTAGGCGGTAAGAATTTAATAAATGAAAATTAGAGTAATTTTATTAATTTCCCAGAATTCGTAGACATTTGACGACGAATATAGAAAATATCCCTTGGCAGAAGCATGGACGCGTCTGTAGAAAAGAAGAGAGAATAATGGAAGAGTATAGAGTAGCCGATAGGAATTTGCTAGTTCAAAACACCATGCTAACAGTAAACTGCAATCAACTTGAAAATTATTGTGAGAACACAGATTTTGTAAATAAGGAGAAAAAAAACGTTGTTCATAAAAATTCTACTAGAATGTCGTACAAGTTTAGATACAAAGAAGTATATATGTGTACTAGATAGGGATGACCGGATCCGGATCTTGCCGGATCCGAAGATCCGGATCTCGAATTCGGATCTGGATCCGGATCTCGAACCTCGGATCTGGATCCGGATCTTGAATCTCGGATCTGGATCCGGATCTCGGATATGGGTCCGGATCTCGGATCTCGGATCTGGATTCGGATCTCGGATCTCGGATCTGGATTCGGATCTCGGATCTCGGATCTGGATTCGGATCTCGGATCTGGGTTCGAAATTCGGATCTGGATCCGAAATCCGGATCTCAGATCTTGATTCTTATCCAAACCCATATCCCACCCAAATTGTGATAAACTTGAACATCGAAAATTCGCCGAAAATAACTTCACGAAGTCCTGACAGTGAAGAAGAAAACAGAAAATTAAGACGAATATTGACAAGTCTATTTGTCTCCTTCATTCTACACTAAAGATCAAATGCTTGCCTTACTAAAAAATAATCTGATTTGATCCGGATGAGAGTTCGAATGTCGAATCTAGGTCCACCCGGTTGCAGGACCGAGATGAAATACACACATATTTATATTTGAAACCGGAATACAAAACTCGAATATTTAAAATTCCTCAATACACCTATGTCATTGACAGTTAAGAAAACATAAATAGTTAAAACAAGTATTGACTAGTTTTTATGTATATTTATCTTGCTCAATCTGCTCAACATATCAAATGTATACCTTACAATTAAATTTAATAATTGTTTAGTAAATCACAATATGAGCACCGAGAATAAACTATGAATTTTGGTTCCCCTTATCTAGATTTGAAATTTCGGATTCAAATATAGAATCAGGCTGAAAGATTAATATTTGAGATCTGGAAACCGAAACAAGTGCTAGTACCAAGATCGTAGCCGTTTGTACTTAGGTAATGCGAGCGGAAGGCACGTGCACTAATTCCGCATGTACTTTGGGGAACACGAGAAACTAAAAACAGATAAATATTCTTTTTCAGGGGCAAGTCGCGCTTTAACATGACTTTTCATGAGTGTTGTGTTCAAATACGAAAACTGTAATGGCGACTTATTTGAAATAAATGCCTTTTCTTTTTTAGCAATAAAGTTAGGTACTTTCACATTGAATAAAAATTAGCAAAACACATTTCACTGATTAGAGTGCTGGTTCTTATGGAAGCTTTCACACTGAACCGAAGATTTCCTCATGTGGGCATCGGCTTGCTGAAAGACGTGGTTTATCAGGAGGTCGGCCAAGATTCTTTTGGACTTAGCCTGTAGACTGCTTCTGGTCTCAATTATTCCCATATAACAAGACTAACTATATATAAAGTTGATTCGAAATGATTTACAATATCACTAATTGACCTTAAGGGGATAATCGCGATTTAAATATTCGTAAATCAGAAGAGATGTAAAAGTTAAGCGTTAAAATAAATCCGATAATTCCTAATGCAACCTAATGATAGCAATAAAACTCCTTATGTAACATTTTCAAAGCTAAGATTAACAGTTATGTTCTTGAAGAGGGTTCATGGCAACATAGAATATTATAAATCCAATTATCATAAGTAGTACCTCTGACACCCCCGCATTTCACATCACCATCGCCCTTCATCCTGACAAGTGGGCAATTCACTTACCCACAATGATTTTTCAGGCGTTCCAGTGACATCAATATCTCAGTTTGGGTTTGGGATCATGCTTCGGTGAACCTTGACTATCACCATCAGCAGCTATTAGAGAATCAGAACTTATTTCTATATTAGATAATGTTGATAACTATAGCTTTTCGTCTATAGAAGACGGAGAGCTTGCCTTCGGTGCCCGTGGTCATGGGCTCAATTTCCGGAAAGGCACTCAACAATTTCGATGTTGACCCAGCATCGTGAGGACAATTGGGGAGTAATCTTAAGTAAGAGGTAGCGGACTCCAGTCTAGAAAGCCGGCATTAGGGACTTCGGGTGTCGATGCGTTGACTACACATCCCCACTTTCAACATAAGCCCTCTGGTAGGAACTGAAGGACTGTCGTGCCAAGAATTTAGTTTCTTTTAATTATCATAAATGCCTTCTTTATTATTAAATTTTATCCAATAGGCCTATTTTCTTTTCAAATAGTTTGCGAAACTCAGAGCTAGCTACTTGTTTTCTTTTTAAATCATGTTCATAGTTAGCACAAGTAATCACTAAGGAAAAACAATCTTTTGAATAAAATTCGCCTCGAATCTTTCGTAGCTCTAAGTTTAGTTATTTTTAGTTTTTTTTTTTTAAGTCGAAGGGCGGTTTATCATTTTCCCCTCGCTTTCCCTAATTTTTTTCTAGTTTTACCTATGTTTCTTTGCACGGACATTGCGCCTATACGCACGTGCTTAGTGTGTTCGTTTACAAAAGCGGGCCATTTTCCTGCCACTATAGAAAGTAAGAGTGCACTGTATCAGAGAAATATTATTTGACGTATGTAAATGAATATATCTGTGACGGTCATAATTACTGTTTTTGCATTGTACATAGTTTCCTCATCCTCATTAATCTCTTCACCCCCGCTTCCTGAATTCCAGTTCTAGTATTCTTTCTTGATGGGGGACTGACGTCTCATGTAGGCTTATTAACTATAACATCAGCAATAAAGAAAGTAAGGTTTAATTTGCACTAATTTTAAAACATTACGTTAATTAAATAATAATAATAATACGGAGCGAGCTCAGGCTACTTGTTAGGATTCTTGCTTCGCAATTGGATAACACCGGGTTCGAATTCGGAGACCAGCCATCCTGACTGAGGATTTTCCAGGGTTGTTCCTCAGTTATACTGGGCAAATGCTAGGTTAGTACCTTGATCTAAGGCTCTGGAGACCTTCTTTCCATTCCTTTTCCAATGTATTCATCTGTTGATTACTATAGTGTATAGTGGCCACTGAGGATGTATCTGGTAGCTTTAAACAATAACGACATAATATATCTTCACGAAATTGGGGTTTAAATTAACTACAGCCTTACAGTCCCAATAAATAGCTAAAGTTTTAATATCAATTTCCTGACTTTTAAATACTATTTTCATATTATTTCAGCTTTCAATTTTGTCATGTATGTTCCCACCGAGAATTGAACCTGAGATCACATGAACAAATGCGAATATGTTAAATATTTTTGAACACTTTAATATACAAAACACAAAACGCTTCAATGATGCTATGCATGGATATGTTTTGGTTACGTCCTGCAATGTATGATTAAAGAAACCTGGAGGGTGAATAAAAAAATAACAGAAATCTCTTTCATATGTACTCCTTCAACAAACTCCCGACCTCAGAAGGGCAAGCCATAAGTTAGGTAATAAAGTCATGCAACGAACACAACCATATCGCTTTCCTGAAATTCTCGTGTGTATGTTTAAAAATCTATTGTTCCACGTTAACCAGTCTATATTTTTTGTTGTATATACCTTCGAAGTGAAAGATATTCATTATTGCATTTGTTGATGTTTGGAATCTAGTGAGTCAGAAACTACTATTAATAAGGAGTTTGTTTTGTCTAGTATTCCTGCGATTAGAAGGGCCTTATATAAAAGATATTTCATTTGTATATGAGAAAAAAAGTTTATTTTCTAAGAATAAAATAAATATTTTCAATGTGAAGCTAACATTAAGTTTTGTAGAGGAGCTAAACAGAAGAATTTGTTACCATTTACATCAGTTTTCAGACAGTTCACTATACTCTGAAATGGAAAGAAATCAAACTTGGAAACATTTTACTAAAGAGACTTCGACAGAAAGTGCAACATGTAAATATTGCAAGGTTAAAATAAAATAAAGAACAAAGGTAGCACAAACGTGTTATGGAAACATTTAAAAGCACAGCAACCTACTATATCAGTGAATCCGAAAAAAGTTTTAACAAATTTTAGATATTCAATTTTATCATCACAATTTCAGATGTAGGTTTGGATATGAATCAAGATCTGAGATTAGAATTTCGGATCCAGATCCGAGATCCGAATTTCGGATCCAGATCCGAGATCCGGATCTGAGGTTCGAATCCGAGATCCGGATCTAGGTCCGGATCCGGCAAGATTCGGATCCGGATCTCACTGGATCCGGGGTATCCGGATTCGAAAATTTTTGGCCATCCCTAGTACTAGAGTCGCAGTGGCTCCCTGGGGTCCCTGGTTCGATCCCAGCTCGCGCCAAGTGAACTTTGTGGTGGACAAATACCGTGTGCGTGGGTTTTCTCGGGTTCTTTATTTCATTCATTTCTCATCATCACAGTCCCTTTTAGCCTAGCTGGCATAACTGTGGGACATGAAACTGAATATTTCATTTCATTTTTCATTTCGGTCTAGGTTATTATAATTTTATTTGCATCCATACACTCTACCTTTTTTCTTTTCTTAATCCTCTTTAACCCTTATTTTTTTTTGTGAAGAAGATAGTTAATTATAATTATTGAGGCAGAAAAATAACCGAAGAACTGAATGAAGAAATGTGAGACTTCTGTCCAGAGGATTTTTTTTTTTTTTTTTTTTTTTTTAACCATAAGAACCTGTTAGAAGTAAATCTTTCCAGCAGACAGAATCTGTCAAGGGACAAGAGGTCCGAGCAATAACAGACGGATATATATATATATATATATATATATATATATATATATATATATATATATATATATATATATATATATATATATTTCTACTCGTGAAGTGGAGTGTCACAATGAAATTTGAGATTTCTCGTAGACTTCTCTCTTACGTCCTTTAGTGGAAACAATTTTTACATGTATTACAGGTTTTATCATACTGTATCTTCCGATGAAAACTGGTCACACAGAAGTGAATACTAAAAGAACAAATATTTTAAACTCTTCATTGACTATTAATTTTGCAGTTGTGATTGTGAGTGACAACATCTTCCGCTTTGGATATGTCTTTTAAAGCATTGTATTCGCATAAGCCAGACTCAAAACATTTCGTTTCCAGGTGGACAGGGGGAAGAACAGATAAAAAGAAGAACATAAGAAGATAACCTTTCAAGTGAAGGAGAATCATCGAGTTCAGCAATTAGAAGACATTCCGCTTAACCTCGTGCAGCAGATTGAAAAAATACGGAGGAAGAAGAAGAAAAAAGAAGGAACCTGAAGAAAAAGGAGAAAGACTGAACAAACGCTTCTTATAGAAGAATAGAATGACGACTATTTTTTTATATACGCAGAGAATATCGCAATATCCCCGACTCTCGGAAGGGACATAGATTGAGAAGGACTCATTAAATCCAAACTAAACGAAGAGTGACCTTTCACAGTGAAGTGGAGCTGTTGTGTATGTGTACGAGTGTGTGTAGTGAATCACATAATATAAAAACTTTGATTGTTTTTTTTATTGTATAGGACAAGAAAAACTGAGACTGGGAAAGAGCGAAGCAAGATTGAAAATTTTCAGTTGAAGCTACGAATATACAAGTAGTGGACATTAAAATTGAAACACCTGTTAGAAAGCCATATTTTTATTTAATAAGGTGTTGGGGCGCCTTTGGCAGCTAGTACAGCAGTAACACGACTTGGGAAGACTCGATATAGGTCCTGTACCGCTTGTAGAAGGATTTTCAGCCATTTCTCTTGAAGCGTAGTGATAACTTCAGCACCTGCACGTAGCGAAGGGAAACGTTTCTTCATTCTATCCTCTAGCAAATCCCATACAAGCTCAATAATGTTGAGATCTGACGATTGAGCGGGCCATGGCAATGTTCAACCTCACTGCCATGCTTATCGAACCACTCTGCGACAAGTTTAGTAGTGTGAATGGGGCAGCTATCATCCCGAACACTGCACCATCGTCCGGAAAGAGTGTTCGAACTATAGGGTGTAAATGGTCGTAAAGTTCTTGGTAGTGACACGACCCTCTAGAACAATTTATGGGAACAAAGTCTGTTACGATATTGCATCCCAAACCATCATGAATCCGCCTCCTTGTTTGACTGTGGGTACCAAGCAATCTGGTTTGTATGCATCGGAGGGGTTTCTCCAGACGAACACTCTCCCTATTGTTTGGAAAACAGTGTAGCTGGACTCATCCCAGAATATGACACGTTTTAGGTTATCCAACAGTCAGCTTTTATGCTTCTGGCACCACTCAAACAGCTTTGCACTTTTTGTGCTACTGATGAAAGGTTTCCATATAGCAACCCTGCCATGGATTTTGGCCGTATGCAGGAATCGACGGAATGTTTCCGTGCACACAGGTTCTGTGGGATATGTATTCACTTCTGCGATTATTACCGATGCCGTGCTTTTCCGATTTCGTGCAACAATCTTAGTCAATGTCCTGACAACCCTTTCAGACACCCGTTTTCCCCTGCAGTTGCTTTTTCTGGATGTTGTTCGTCTTTCCTGTTCATATGCACCATCATCCTGCATACTTTAGCTCCTGAAACGTCACGAAATGCAGTTTTGGACACAGATGAATCTGCTGGACGCGTCCCTACTATCTGTCCTCTTTTGCGGTCGGGTGTGTCCCCCATTATACCTCTCTACACTCACAGTATGATGTTCACTGAAAAACCTCTTCTACTGAAGTGACTACCAAGGACTCGCACACGTGACTCATTGCTAAAATGTAGGATATAAACTAGCAAATGGCTTTGGTGAGCCCCGCACATATCCTATGCTATTTTCGTAGGTGCTTCAGACTTAATGTCCACTATCTATGTTATGTATCGACTATATAGCTATATTGTAGAGAGCAAGTTTTATTTTTTAATATCATAGAATTTTTTAACGACACAACCCTTGGTGTCAAAGAAGATAATGAGCATGGTCTTGTCCTTCGACCTGATCATTCGAATACTATATATATATATATATAGAGAGAGAGAGAGAGAGAGGTAAAAGTGTATCTGAAAAGATATGGGGACGCATGACTTCATGCCGTCCCCCGTGCCTATCTTCACCAATTGTATTTTTTTTTTTAGAAAGTGAGGGGACGCCACAGATATTTTCGGGAAGCGAGGAGACGGTGTCTCCCCTCGTTCCCCGCACTTTTACCCATATATATATATATATATATATATATATATATATATATATATATATATATATATATATATATTTATATATATATATATATATTGGCATAGTAAAAAGCCCATGTTTCGCCAATTATTCAAAAGCTCAGGGTCTGTTTGGACGCGCTGCGAAAGATCTTCGCAAACAAGCACACGGTTTTGCCTTCAATCGTCTGTTAAAACTTTCGGGACAACCGTGGCACAGATTTTTCTTATTTGCTAATCCTCGGTAATGATGATGTGCATAGTCATTTTGTCAATCCATACGAGGTCTGCGATCATTCAAATGCGTAACTGCTGGTCTGAGTTCAACATATCACGTACACGTTACACATTGTCCTCGTTTCTGCTCGTAGACGGACATCCTGAGCGGGGTTCGTCTTTCACGATCTCTGGACCATTTTTGAAGCAATTGTGTCATCTCAAAACAGCACCTTTTGATAGGCTTTCACTCCCGAATACTTGTTGGATCATTACCAACGTCTTCATAGCTGATTTTTCGACTCCCACAAATAATTTAATGGAGTAGAATTGTACAATAGTACGTTGCATTTTTACGCTTTGACCAAGCTTATAGACAGGGGCCCACTTAAACAACGATACGAACCGCACGGAAGCTCATACGTGACTGACGCTAGGTGCGTTTTGAAGCTTACTTTTCCCACCATCGGACCTGCGCGGAGCGAGAGTGCTAGAGTCACTCCAGAAAAAAACTGGCCTCATTATTTTTTTATGTAGACCCTGTATCTACTACAAGAGCTATTTTCTTTTCTAAACTTTTAATATATCTATACAATTAAGAAGTCAGATGTTCTACGTATTACTGATCCTAAATATGTTGTACAGTCATGTCCGAAATGATTGTCGCATATCTATAACTGTCTTCTTGTAAGAATATAATTTGATAATGATTTTGCAGGATAATTTTAATACTGATACTATGCGTATAATAAGGAAATGTATATTTGTGGTAAATTTCATAGGAAAAGATTCATAAATACGAAAATTAGAATGAGTAAAATAAAATGTTGCTACATGGACAAGAAAGTTTCATTTTCGTTTTATTCTTCTTATTTATGCTCTTTTGACATGAAATTTTCCATATAGATGTCTTTGCCGATTATACACATACTAACATTATAAGAAATACCGGGCAAATTCGTTATCAAATATATTCCTACAACAACATATTTATAGACATGCGACAATAATTTTGGACATGAGTGTACATTCGAGTCTTTTCATATCCAAGTTCTTAACGTCAATTTTATTGTACAAAGTTACCTTTGACATAGACTTGTGAAAGTTACGTAATTTGACTTTTCTAAATTTAAATACAAAGAGTTTATATATAATTAATGGTATAGTGTAGCCATGTTTTATTAAATGTATTATATCAATTCTTCTATAGTGAGTGCTTTATAAATATAGCTTTGTTATCACCAAATAAAGTCGTGTACCTCTTAGTTTAAGTAGATGAATATCATTAACATAGACTAAAAGAGTAGCGGTCCTAATATGGACTCTTGTGGTACACCATGTTTTATTTTTACATTAATACTTTCTTTTACATTTCTAAAACATATTGTGATCTATTAGATAGATAGATCTTGAACCAAGAAAGAGACATGCCTCTGAATCCTATATTTTCTAGCGTTTGTAGCAAATTGTTATTATTGAGTGTATCAAATGCTTTCCATAAATCAATAAATAATCATGCTGCAAGATTATTGTTATCCAGACACACTTGCGTTTCTACTACTGCATCAGTTATAGCATTAAAGGTAGTCGATTTTTTCCTAAAATCATATTGATGTTTGAAAAAGTACGTAGTTTATAGAATCCAGGTATGTTACTGCTCTGTTATGTAGACACTAGGTCTATAATTATTTGGATCTAACTTATCTCCACTCTTATAAATAGGAATTAAGACTATTCATGGCTTTGGATTAATTGTTTTAACAAAAGAGACACTGACCAAAGCTTAAAACTTTACTTTATTTTAAATTATAATTTGTAACTGTTTCGGATATCTAGCATATCCTTCTTCAGACACGATCAACATTTATATATATGTCTGTATTTTCATTAATTTCGATCGTGTCTGAAGAAGGATATGCTAGATATCCGAAACAGTTACAAATTATAATTTAAAATAAAGTAAAGTTTTAAGCTTTGGTCAGTGTCTCTTTTGTTAAAATAGGAATTACTTTGGCAATTTTGCATTGGGTTGGAAATTCGTCAAGAGTAAAGGAAGAACTTACTAATTTAGATATTGTTTTCTTGCACCTAATTAACATTTCATTATGTAATCAATCTTTTGTCTGATTTTTCTTTAAAGTACCAATAATTTTAATATATTCCACGTGGAAGTGAAAAAAGAGTGAATGGTTAATTTCAACACCTATATTGAACGCTTCATTCACCAATGAGGATATTTTTGATGCAAATGTTTTACCAACGCTTAAAAAATAACCATTTGGTATAAACTTATTATCAACTATAGTATTTCTTATTTTGAATTGTATACAAATTTTATTGTTATTATTGGTTATTAGTTCTTTAATAACTCCCCAAAATTTCCTGCTGTCAGACAAAGATTCATGTTTTTAGTGATAATACTCACTCTTTAGTTACCGTTTTGATTTAGTTACCACATTTCTGTTTCCTATGCACAGTACGTACATTAATATTCAGTGGCGTATTTAGGGGGACTTCCGGGCTTAAGTCCCCCCCCCGAAATCTTACTTACTATAATAAAGTATATGAAATATTTTGCTGAATTTTCACATTTTCAGGCAAAGCCCCCCGAAAGAAAATCGTAAATACGCCACTGTTAATATTACTTGGGAATCAGATAATAATATTTATCTCTTATTTTACTAAGTATAACAAATCCGTGTTTATCCAAGGCGACTTTAATTTGTATCGTTTCTACATACTTTGCGTATAGTTTACGTTTAACTATTTCAATTCCTTCTGATAAATACTTTATCAACTGACCTATTTTTCATCAATATTGTTAGCATTCAAATATATTTCAAATATATTTTAAAAAATAATTATTCAGTATACTGTAATTTATTTGAGGTAAACTAGTGTTCCTTACTGTTTTCATAGTAATGTGTGTAGGTATACACGTTGGAATATTAAGTTCTTGTATGTTAAGGTATGATCACTAACATCAGCTAGTATATTATTAATAGTGATAACTTCCACGTAAATTATTTCTTAATACATGATTAATCAAAGTTGTTTTTATCTGTTGATCTAGTCGGATGTTTCATATTTAGAATTTTCTGCCCAAAGTGTGTCCGCAGTTCGGATGCTTAACTGTGGCAAAATACGATTTTAGAGGATACGAAAGCATCACTTTATCGAACCAAATCTTAATGTGCTGAAATATTCACCACTGCTGGATTACTTCCGCCAAATGACAGATTGTGGATGAATGATGCGCTCGCTCAACTCAGTTTTGTATTGGAAATACCAATACATGCAGTATGAATCTAATGAATGATTAACTAAGATTATTTAACAAACATATGTGAAACTGACCAGTGTTTCTATCTATTTGATTCAGTGAGATTACACACAATAACGGATCTGGGAGGCAAAAACTGGGGGTGGGGGTCAACCATAACCCAGATTATGGTTGGTATATCATGAGTTTATAATTTTTAATGATTCCTGTAGAAGTTTCCAACTTAAATCTCTCCCGATGGATATTATGGCTAGGTTGGACGTTGACATTGTACACTGAGAAAAAAAATTGTAGGTGGCACACTTAAAAAGATAGGTTACATGCGTAATTTCTGTAGTTTTTGGACTTAACGTACAGCAGACGTATAACTGAAAACGCATATTTTATAATACTTTCTGTGTAAGTGTTCTATCTATACGTACTTTCCGTATTAAACAATGTAGGCGGTCAGGTTCTCACATACAAATGGACGTATATAACATATACCTGAGGAATGTAACATAAGTATATGCGGGGACCTCGGTAGCTCAGTGGTAGAGCGCTCACCTCTGGTGCATGGGGTCCCGGGTTCAAACCCGGCTCCTGCCAAGTGAACTTTGTGGTGGACTAACACCGTGTGCGTGGGTTTTCTCGGGGTTCTTCCGTTTTCTCCCACTTTCTTCATTCCACCATTTCATTCATTTCTCATAATCATAGGCCTCCTTTAGCCTAACCGGCATAACCGTGGGACGTAAAACTCAAAGATTTCATTTCATTCATAAGTATATGCATGTGATATGCGGGAAACTGTTAGATATCAGATATCCTGCAACGGCATGATGTAACATCTAAAGACAGTGCGCATGTGGCATACGGATAACGTTATGTTCCGTACTGATTTCTGTAGTAAGCAAGAGGATTCTGTATATTTGTACAATATACCGCTGTCCGGAGAACGGATTTTTCTCTGTGTAGACCTCAAGTATTGTTCTACACATTGCATAACAGAAAAACTACAACTGAAACTACTATATCTAATGATTCAAACATTTCCCAATAAAGAATAAAATGCAACGCATAGTATAAACTTTCAAAAATATACAAATATTAGTTTCAATTATATTTGTTACTCAAGAAACTAGAGGGCCTAGGCTAGATCTGCCTCTGATTACACATCTCTGGTGCCTGGAGTCCCTAGTTCGATCGCAGCTCGGTCCAAGAGGACCTTATAGTGGACAAACACCATGTACGTGGTTTCTGAGGAGCTTCTTCCATTACCTTGCAATTTCATAATTCCATTATTATAAACTATGGCCTTGGAGCATAGAATGTTGAACTTTTTTCTTTCTTTCTTTCTTTTTCTTTCTTTCTTTTTTTTAAAAGTTTCTATCTATCGTCTTCATTAGCAACATTTCTGCACTCACTTATATTCTATAATTTATCGCCATAGCTAGAAATACCTACAGGATTTTTTAAAGAGCGAAGGAGGACAAAAGTCTGACACACAAGTGTAAGGGCAAATACACAATAGGCATATACACCTTTATGCATGCGAGTAAATAATAACTTGATCTAAAATAGCATACCCCTGTGGGGCGGGGAGTATGAAAAGCGAGAAGAGGGAACGTAAGCTACTGAAGAAGATAAACTGCAACTAATAAAGATAAACAAATATTATGAATGTAAGAAAGAGGCGTTAAATTAAATACCGTAGAAACACAAAATAATTATTGAGTAAGAACTTCGGTTTCATTAAGAACAAACCTTGTAAAAACAATACTGCACTACAATGGTATGCAGAAGTTTTGTGGAAAAATATAAATCCGAGAGTATTATTATTATTATTATTATTATTATTATTATTATTATTATTATTATTATTATTATTATTATTATATATATATATATATATATATATATATATATATATATATATATATATATATATATATAATAGCTATAATAATAATAATAATAATAATAATAATAATAATAATAATAATAATAATAATAATAATAATAATAGAGAAGCGTGAATAATGCAAGGTTCATGAAGGAGAGGGGAGGCGGCAAGTAAATAAGATTGAGGACACGCAGAACATAAAACAATATTTAAGTATATTGCATAGTCTACCTATTAATTTTATAGTACTGAAATACTATAGTATTTAAAATATATTATAGTAAGCAAAATTGATATATATTTTTTTTTTTTTTTTTTGACATTTTCGAAGAACTGAACCCTGTTTGAAAATTGTTGCCTCACCCTGTGAGCGACCATGAGCTTAGCGTATTTTCGGAATTTGTTTAGTCATCTAAAAATCTTTCTTGCACTAAAAGAATGCAAGCACTATACAATTTTAACGTATACTCTCTTTTTTTTTACACTGAATGTCTGTCGGCGATGGCGCTAACTTACCACAAGGTCAACAGATGGTGCGAAGGTCTGCAGCGAATTGCGAATTCAAAGGCCGAGGCGAATCAATGTCAGCAGCTCACAACCGTGTCTGTAAGTTCGGCAACAATTGGCTCATTCATTTCAGGGAAGCTGTAATGATACCGTTCTGTGTAAACAGTAAGTTCTATGTAATTACGTAGTTTAATTACATGTAGACTGCAATATTGTGGGAGCGTTATATGAATTTTAATCCAACAAAAGGCAAGCAAAATTGAAATCAACACAATACTAAAAAAACATTAACATGGACTATAGAACTCAAAATTGTTTTGTTGATACTATAAATGTAAGCGTTTGTAAGGTGGGAGGAGGAGGACAACAGCCTCCGTTAGTACTTGATATTATTTTAAACAGTGCAACGTTTTAAGAACATTCAATACATTTTAATCATTCTAACTCTACGGTCCAGGGCCAGGCCCGTGCTGGGATACTAATGAGGGCGGTGGACAAGTCTACTAAAAGGGCGCCCATACGAACGGGAATATATATATATATATATATATATATATATATATATATATATATATATATATATACCATATGCACAGACTATGGAAGAAAGTATGGGTGCCATTTTATGTCAAAATCGCCACCAAATTTGTTTTAGTATTAACGTAAATAGCTAATTTGTGAAAAACCTCGAATCGAAATCCTCTTTACTAGAGTAAAACTTTTTAGTTCCTGTAACAACATTTCTGTCAAATAAAAAGAAGCTAAATATATAAACAACTTAATGTAGCTCTGTTGCCTATGGACCCAGGAGGTTCAGTGCCGCGTTTTCAAAAGCTTTCCATTGATTTCTGTCCTTAGCCAACTGGACTCAGTTTCTACTATACCTAAGTACCGGTATATTCCAATCTTTGCGAGAACCATTTTAATGTTGTCCTCCCATCTGCGCCTCGGTCTTCCTAGTGATTGTTTTCCTATTTGAATTTCCAGTTAAAACTCTGAAATGCATTCCTACCTTCTTCCATCCTGGCTACATGACCTGCTTATCTGAGCCTCCTCGACTTGATGACCCTAACAATGTTTGGTAAACGTATAAATTATGCAATTCCTCGTCATGAAGTTTCCGCCATTCCTCATTCTCGTTCCTCTTGGGTCCGAATATTCGTCTCAGGATCTTGTTTTCAAATACTTTCAGTCTATGTTCTTCCCTCAGACTAAGCGACCATGTTTCGCAACCATACAGAACAACACGCATGATTGTCGTTCTATATATTTTAAGCTTCTATTTCCTCGACGGAATTCGCGACAACAAAAGATGTTGAATCGAATAATAACACGAAATTCCTGCTTTCAGTTGACGTCAAATTTCTTAATGATTATGATTTTGGTCTCTTAATAATAATCCTAGATATTTGAAAGTATCCACTTTGTCGAAAGTAAACATTATCTGGTATTTTAACGCATCCAAAAAATGCAGTATTCCATGTGATTAGTTTTCTCTGCATTTACTTCTAAGCCTATATCCCTGCAAGCGTTAATTAAGATTTTTGTATTCCTTTCTATTGTTCTAATATCCCCTATAAAATTTACATCATCAGCATACGCCATAACCTGGTAAATACAATTCAGCTCTAGGACCTGATTGCTGTCTATGATTTTCCTTATAGTGTTCTCAAAAGAAAGTTAAATAATAATGGCGACAATACATCTCCTTGTTTCAGGCCATTCTCAACGTGAAAGCTCGTGAACGAGAATTTCTCTATTCGAAGCTTACTTTAGGATTAATTTAAACATACCTTAATTAATCTAACTTTTTCGGCATTCCAAATTCTGTAAGCATGTTGTTCAATGTTTCTTTCCTACCCGAGTCTATCAATAACTGATGTGCCAGGATATTGTATTCCTATTTCTTTTCAAGTATTAGTCGAATGGTAAATATCTGGTCGATAGTTGATCAATTTTACCTAAATCCGCTCTGATAATATCCAATTTTTCCGTGTAACGTGGGTTCCTGTCACCACGGCATGGCGCGTCCTCAGGTTGCGGATCGAGGAGAAGGCCTCTAGATATAGAGGTTAGCTGCGAATATACTGAATAAGCAGTCGCGGACAGACGACTAGGAGTGGTCCTCCAGCTTGGGGGTTTGGGTAAGGCTAACACCCTCATCCTGTAAAAAAAAAGGTACTTGTTCAGAAACATTCACAAAAGCCTCGGACAAGGACTGATAACTTGGCACGACATCAGCAAAAGAAAATGGACATGAGATTTGGAACATGGAATATTAGAAGTCTTTATAGGGCAGGCGCGTTAAAATCTGTAACGAGTGAGTTAGAGAAATACAGGATGGACTTAGTAGGAGTTCAGGAAGTTAGGTGGGAAGGAAATGGATCTGAGAATTCCGGAAATTTTACGTTCTTTTACGGGGAAGGAAATAAAAATCACCAGTTAGGAACAGGGTTTTTCGTTTACAAACGAATATTACCAGCAATTAAACGGGTTGAATTTGTTACTGACAGACTTTCTTTTATTACTCTTAAGGGACGGTGGTGTGATATTATTGTTTTAAATGTACATGCTCCAACTGAAGATAAGGGTGACGATATAAAAGATACGATATAAAGTTTTTACGAAGAAGTGGAACGGATATTTGACCAACTCCCGCGATACCATATGAAGATTCTATTAGGGGATTTCAATGCGAAGGTAGGACGAGAGGATATTTTCAAACCGATTATAGGGAACGAAAGTTTGCATAAGGAAAGTAATGACAACGGTGTTAGACTCGTGAACTTTGCAACATCCAAAAACCTAATCGTGAAGAGTACAAAATTCCCACATCGCGACGTTCATAAATACACTTGGACATCACCAGACGGAAAAACACATAATCAAATTGATCACGTTTTAGTAGATAGAAGAAGACAATCTAGCATAATTGACGTCCGGTCGTTTAGAGGGGCTGATTGTGACACTGATCACTGCCTGGTAGTAGCGATAATACGGGAGAGATTATCGTTGAATAAAGGTAATATTCAATGTCCGAAAACGGAGAGATTTAATTTAAAGAAATTAGAAGAGAGCCAGGTAAGAGAGGAATACCAGATTGAAGTTTCGAATAGATTCGCGGTTTTAGAAGACTCGGAGTGCACTAGTGTTGAGGATACTTGGATTGAAATTAGAGATAGCATTAAAAGTTCAGCAATAGAAATATTGGGACACGCGGAAATACGTAGGAACAAACCATGGTTCGACCAAGAATGCATTAAACTAGCGGAGAAGAGAAAACAGGCAAAATTACGGTGGCTACAAAATCCGAATGAAACAACTACACAAAATTTCGCAGATATCAGGCGGGAAACTTCCAAAACTTTTAGAACAAAGAAACGGGATTTTTTGAAAGCTAAAATTAAGGAACTTGAAGATAATAGTAAAAATAAAAATATTCGGGACTTGTATAAGGGGATCAGCGAATTTAAGAAAGGCTATCAACCTCGTGCTTATATATTAAAGAAATCTGACGGAACAGTTCTCACCGATACGGATAGCCTCTTAAATAGATGGAAAGATTTTTTTGACGATTTGCTGAACACGCAGCCAAAAACTAATGTGCATGGAGAAAAGGAGATACACACCGCAGAACCGTATATTCCAGAACCCAATCGAATAGAAGTGGAAGCCGCTATAAAGAAATTGAAGAAACACAAATCTCCGGGTGTAGATGAAATTCCGGCTGAGTTAATTTTAGCTGGAGGCGAAAAATTGTGGAACAAGATACACAAACTCATTCTCCTTATCTGGAACAAGGAAGAATTGCCACAAGAGTGGAAAGAATCAATCATTGTTCCAATTCACAAGAAAGGCGACAAAACTGACTGTAATAATTATCGAGGTATTTCTCTTCTGTCAACATCCTATAAAATCCTTTCAAATATTCTGTTAGCAAGATTGACCCCATACGCAGATGAAATTATTGGAGATTATCAGTGCGGATTTAGACGAAATCGATCAACTATCGACCAAATATTTACCATTCGCCAAATACTCGAAAAGAAGTGGGAATACAATACCCCGGTACATCAACTATTTATTGATTTTAGAAAGGCTTACGACTCGGTTAGGAGAGAAACATTATACAACGTTCTTACAGAACTTGGAATACCGAGAAAGCTTATTAGATTAATTAAGATATGTTTAAGTGAATCCCAAAGTAAAGTCCAGGTAGGAAAATTTTTGTCCACGAGCTTCCACGTCGAAAATGGCCTGAAACAAGGAGATGCGTTGTCGCCATTATTATTTAACTTTGTGCTGGAATACGCCATAAGGGAAATCAAAGATAGCAACCAGGGCCTAGAGTTGAACGGCATTCACCAGGTTATGGCATATGCTGATGATGTAAATTTAATAGGGGATGATAGGAGAACAGTAGAAATAAATGCAGAGATATTATTAAACGCTTGCAGGGACATGGGTTTAGAAGTAAATGCAGAGAAAACTAAATACATGGAAGTGCGTCGGGACCGTAATACGGCAAATTGTGGAGGCGTTAAAATATTAAATAATGCTTTTGAGAAAGTGGATACTTTCAAATATTTAGGATCAATATTAACAGACGAAAATCATATTCACGAAGAAATTAAATGTCGACTAAAAGCAGGGAATTCGTGTTACTATTCGGTTCAAAATCTCTTGTCGTCGCGAATTCTGTCGAGGAATTTGAAGCTTAAAATATATAAAACGATAATCATGCCTGTTGTAGTGTATGGTTGTGAAACATGGTCGCTTACTCTGAGGGAAGAACATAGACTGAAAGTATTTGAGAACAGGATCCTGAGAAGAATATTCGGACCCAAGAGGAACGAGAATGGGGAATGGCGGAAGCTTCATAACGAGGAACTACATAGTTTATACGGTTTACCCAACATTGTTAGGGTCGTCAAGTCTAGGAGGCTTAGGTGGGCAGGTCATGTAGCTAGAATGGAAGAAGGTAGAAACGCTTTCAAAGTCTTGACTGGTAGACCCATAGGAAAACGACCATTAGGAAGACATAGGCGCAGATGGGACGACAATATTAAGATGGATCTCGCAGAGATAGGAATACAAAGTAGAAACTGGATGCAATTAGCTAAGGATAGAAGTCAGTGGAGAGCTTTTGTGAACGCGGCACTGAACCTCCGGGTTCCATAGGCCATAGAGTTAGTTAGTTAGTTAGAGTTTAATATCCAATTTTTTCATCTGCGTATGGAGGCAATCTTGTTGACGGAAGAGAAATGCCTCAATAATTATAACAATCAGTTTTGTTGCTTTTCTTCTGAACTGGAAGAATAATGGATTCTTTCCACTTTTGTGATAATTCCTCCTTGTTCCAGATAAGGAGAATGAGTTTGTGTATCTTGCTGTACAATTTTTCCCCTCCAGCTAAATTAAGTCAGCCAGAATTTCGTCTATACCTCGAGAGGTGTGTTTCTTTAATTTTCTAATAGCGATTTCTATTTCTGTATGGTTAGGTTCTGGAATATACGGTTATGTGCATTTCACTTTCTCCACGAACATTAGATTTTGGCTATGTGTCAAGCAAATCGTCAAAGAAATCTTTCCATCTATTTAAGATGCTATCCTTATCAGTGAGAACTGTTTCGTTGGCTTTCTTTAATATATAAGCACGAGGTTGATATGCTTTCTTAAATTCGTTGACCCCCTTCTACATGTCCCCATTATTTTGTTTTTATTATTATCTTCAAGTTAATTAATTTTATCTTTCAAAAATCACGTTCCTTTGTTCTAAAAATTTTATAAGTTTTCCGCCAGATGATAATGAAATTTTATGTAGTTATTTCGTTCCGACTTTTTAACCAACGCTGTTTCTTCTATTTTCCCTTCTCTGCTACTTTAGTGCATTCCTGGTTGAACCATGGTTTGTTGCTACGTATCTCTGCGTGCCCCAATTTTTCTTTTGCTGAAATTTTAATGTTATCTCTAATTTCAACAAAGTATCCTGAACACTAGTGCGCTCCGAACCTTCTAAAATGGAGAATCTATTTGAAACTTTAATCTGGCTTTCCTCTCGCCTGACTCTCCTCAAATTTCTTTAAATTAAACCGCTCCGTTTTCAGATACTGAATATTTCCTTTATTCAACGATAGTCTCTCTCTCTTATTATCGCTGCTATCAGGTGGTAATCAGTATCACAATCAGCTCCTCTGAACGACCGAACATTAGTTTTGCTAGACTGTTTTCTTCTGTATACTAAAACGTGATCAGTTTGATTATGTGTTTTTTCATCTGATGAAATCCAAGTATATTTATGAATGTCGCGATATGGGAATTTTGTAATCTTTACAATAACGTCTGGATTTGCAAAGTTCACGAGTCTAACGCCGTTGTCACAACCTTCCTTATGGAGACATTTATTCCCTATAATCGATTTGAAAATACCCTCTCGTCCTATCTTCGCATTGAAACCACCTAACAGAATTTTCATATGGTGAAGGCAGGAGATGATCAAATACACGTTCTATTCTTTCGTAAAAGCTGTCATTTTTTATCGTCATCCTTATATTATGTTGGGGCAAGTGCATTTAAAACAAAATATTACACCACCGACCCTTAAGAGAAGTAAAAGAAAATCTATCATTAACAAATTCAATCCATGTAATTGCTAATATTATTCGTTTGTGAACGGATAGTCCTGTTTCCAGTTGGTAATTTTTAATTTGTTCCCCTTAAAAGAGCGTAAAATTTCCCGATTTGACTCCTCCATTTCCTTTTCATCTAACTTCCTGATATCCCACCAGGTCCATCGTCTATTTCTAAATTCATTCCTTACAAATTTTAACGCTGCTGCCCTATAGAGACTTCTTATTCCATGTTCCAAATCTCATGTCGATTTTACTTTGCTGAGTTCGGGCCAAGTTATCAGTTCTAATCCTAGAATTCTGCGAATATGTCTGAACAAGTCTTTTTTTTTTTTTTTTATAACAGGAAGAGGTTGTTCGCCCCACACCAAATCCCCAAGCTGGAGTATCACCCGTTGTCTGTCCGCGACTGCTTATTCAGTATATTCGCAGCTAACCTTTATATCTAGTGGTCTTCTAGATCCACAACCTGAGGACGCGCCATGCCATGGTGACAGGAAGACCACATTTCACAGAAATTAATATAGCTGTATGTTAGTTAGAAATACAATAGGTACTGATTATCCGAACACTGCTTTAAAACACACAGGAACAATCAATATGCTCGGATATATGGATGCATATGAAGATTGTGCAAGCTTCGATCCCGTAAAAATCGTAAATTTGAGACTAGTGTCAATGTAGTATTTCACGAATGCATCGTACCTTTGACTATCCGAACTATTCTTGATGTATCACATTATTTAGCTTTATAGCTACATATCTTTATAGTTATTTTTAAGTGATTATACTCTTTACCTGATCTCCACCAATAACAACTGTATGAATTTATATAACACAAAACTTGTATCCAGAAGAACAAATTAAAAAAAAAAAATATGTCTATAATGTCAAATGCGCAGGGCACCTTTTGTAAAGGGCGCCTTGTACCCTTCAAAGGTTCTTTATTAACAGCCACTATTTGAATTTATTATACAAACCTGGTATACAGAACAACTAAAACCACTTATCTATAATGTGATGTTTCGTAGGGCGCCTTATGTAAAGGGCGCACTGTATCTTTCACTTTTTCTTTACCAATAGTAACTGTATGTATGTATTGTACAGGACTGTAGTATACAGAAGAGTGAATAAAATCGTCCATCTTTGATGTGGTATCGCAAGGGCGTCTAATGTAAAGGGCGCACTACGCCTTTCACGGGTTCTTTACCAATAAAACTGTAAGAATTTATTTCTAAAAACTTGTACCTTTATTTATACTGTGATGTTTCGGAGGGCGCACCGGGACACGTCCCGGTAGGCCAGCACGAGACTGTCCAGGGCCTAATTTTTGATGGGCAGGGGAAAGAGTTTCCCCTGAGTTTGAGAAACACATGATTTTATAACGAAATACTTTAGTTTGTATAATATTTACCTGTACCGTGGGCAAAAAGTGCTCATAAATATGTAATATACTTAGTAGAATGTTCATTTTTAAATTAACAGAAAAGAAGAATGTTTTTAATATATGTAAGAGATTATTATGGGATAGTTGTGGCTATGTACATGTTATGTGTTGACCTAGTCAAGTGAATTTATGTATTTCACGGTTTTAAAAAGGAATATTTAAGACATATCAAGCAATAAAGGTGAGGCTAATGATCTTTGAATATCTGAGTTGATTCTTGCATAAAGATAAGTTATTATCGCTTCGTAACTTATATTTTACCAGACGGACCAGGTTGACGACACTTTTCTATAGAGTCGTTATAAAAATTTGGTTTACCAAACCCGGGACCTTTTGAAAATTCAATTCCCGAAGAAGGAAAGTAGGGCTGAATTTACTTGGATATTACCATTTATGAATACGAATTTAACCGTATTACGAAGCGGTAAGGTCATCAAAAGAAAAATGGATAGTGAAATAGTGCAACAGGAATCTAATACCAGTAATCCAGGTGAAATTAGTGCAACACCAAGTTTGTCATCTGAGGATCGACTTTTGTTAGCTGTGCAGCGACAAATTATGCAAATGACGACTGAGATAAAACAAACCATGGAACAGAAGCTCAATGAATCTAACACAAACATGGAACAGAAGTTCTATGAAGCTAACAAGACCATGGAACAGAAGTTCTATGAAGCTAACCAGACCATGGAACAGAAGATAGAATTGAAATTCAACGAAGCTAGCAAGCAGTATGAAGAATTAAGTAAACGAATAGAACGGATAGAACTGAAATCAGACGATACGAAACAAACAATCGTCCAGGTGATGAACGACATATCCTCGCAGTTTGAAGAGAAGTTAAAAAGGTTAGCCGATGAGTGTCAAGAAAAGCACGATCATCAAAATCATGAAATCTGTGCTATAAAAAAGGATTTAACGTTAATAGAATCTTCCGTTAAACATCAAAAGATCCAGTTGGCTACTATGCAGGAAGAAATTAAAACGTTACAGGCTAGAGACACCATTTATCGCAATAATCTGGGCAGTGATCGCTTCGAGTTTCCCCAATCACCGGATATAAATACGCCTTCGCCGGAATCTGAGGAGGATATTATATTAGAGGAAAATTGTCCGAAGATCACTGATGAACGAAATATAAATGGTATCATGACACAGCACGCTACGGACCGGAACAATCACACCACAAGAACAAGGAGTGAGAAAAGAAAGGTAAAGTTAAGTGTCAAGATGAGCGAAATCAAAGCCATGAGTAAATTTAGTGGTAAGTGCAATGAAAATGCTAGTTCTTTCTTAGAGAAGTTCCAAGACGAATGCAGTATAATGTCTATCGACCGATCACAATACATGAAATTAATACCCCATGTATTACTCCCACCTTGTTCCTTATGGTTTAAGGCAATACGTGATCACATTAGTACATATGAGGAATTTAAAGCGGCATTGATCGCGAATTACGAAAATGACTTTTTGCTGGCAAACAGAGATGCCACTCTTAGAAATCAACATTTCAATCCTCGATTGCACAAATCTATTGTAGAGTTTGTTATAAATGTCTATAATGAATTAAAGGTTGTTAATCCCTTGCAATCGGAATCAAGAATAATTGCATCGATTCACAATTTGCTTCCATTTAAATTACAGCAGATCTTATTTTCCACACAGTGTATGAGTTTCAGTCATTTATTAATGCTTGTACAATGCTACGAAACTCAATACCATGCTATGAATCTAACACAATCAGGAATGGGTAAAAATAAGAATAATTCAGATCATTTGGTCCCTGTTCGGAATTTGAATATCCGAAGTGTGAATAATAATGAACCGAACCTAAGACGAGTATACTCTAGCAATCAAAATGAACAAAATAGACAAGGCTATGTAAGGAATCCGCCTAACCTAATCAACCGAAGTAGACACAAAAATAATAGAAATACATGTCGAAATCCTAGAGATGCTATCAATCCTATGTATAGACATAATCATTGTTCACGAGATGGTACTTCGTATCCAAATTCAAATCACGATGAAAGACATGTACAACCTAATGTAGAACCTAACCACGATTGTGCGGTACAATGCACTTTATTAGATTCATATGCCAGTGCGAATGTAACATGATTACCGTTAACGAAATTAGGTTAAACCCATGTTGGTTATAGATTCTTGTGAATTTTCGTTTTAAAGTTTGTGTTAATATTAATAATGAAAACGATGGTTATAAATATTTGAAATGCATCTAGTTAAAGAGTTAGTAGCACCCAACATTCTTGATCAAATAAATAAGAATGAAAAATAACAATAATAATGAAAAATGTGTTTATTTAATAACAAAAAGGTGTCTTTTGTTTCTGTAAAATAAATTTATTTACTTCCATTTGATTATTCAAACGTAGGTTATGTTTAATTTTTATTCTTTCTTATTAATGTGAAGAATCATAATTCAATTTATAATTAGTTAAAGGCAAAAAAATTACTTTATATCAGATTGATTTGTGTTTAATTGTCAAAGATTATGTTAAGAATAAGATCCATTCTATAAAATCAATTATTCAATGACTACCTTGAGTGAAATTCTTCTTTATTTTGGACGTCTTAGTGCTACTATGTATACATTACAATTGCAACATCTAACTTATTTGTTATACAATGCGCCCGAAAAGAATAAATATTATTTGTCACATCATCGTTTGTAATAATGATCGAAACTAGTAATCTTGATAATTTGTGTTTCACCCTCGTTAATTATATTTCTAAGCGACGATGTTTTTAATGATAAAGAATAAATAATAATGTAATAAAAGAGAAATATTAATGAAATCAAAGATTTATTGTAAATGTATTTATGTGAATGATAATAACTAATATTTTATATATATATGAGGGTTAACCAAAAAGTAATGAAGACATATACGAGGTGTGATCAAAATATAAAGAACATATGTAATATACGAACATTAATCTAATCAGACCAGTGGTTCTTGAATATAAAAGCCAAGCCTACTCATGACTTTTATATTCAGTCCCTTTGTCGGGCGACATTTTCTATAACGAAATACTTTAGTTTGTATAATATTTACCTGTACCGTGGGCAAAAAGTGCTCATAAATATGTAATATACTTAGTAGAATGTTCATTTTTAAATTAACAGAAAAGAAGAATGTTTTTAATATATGTAAGAGATTATTATGGGATAGTTGTGGCTATGTACATGTTATGTGTTGACCTAGTCAAGTGAATTTATGTATTTCACGGTTTTAAAAAGGAATATTTAAGACATATCAAGCAATAAAGGTGAGGCTAATGATCTTTGAATATCTGAGTTGATTCTTGCATAAAGATAAGTTATTATCGCTTCGTAACTTATATTTTACCAGACGGACCAGGTTGACGACACTTTTCTATAGAGTCGTTATAATTTTTAATAAATTATCTTATACTAATAAAAATTATGAAATTTCAATGTCAGTGGACAATCTTGCTCACCCCCTGGCAAAATTTGAATTGACGCTACTGCAGGCCCGTATCCACGGGGGGCTAGGGGAGCCGGGCCCTCCCTAAACTTTAGCTCGCCCCCTAAAAGTTTCACGGTAGGCTTGGAAATGAACTATAATGTGGTGATGAAGTATAATATGATTTGGTCGGCCCCCTAACTTCTACTGCCCCCCCCTAAATTTTTGGGCTGGCTACGGGCCTGCGCTACTGATAGACTCTAAGGAATCTGGAAGTTCCATGCTGCCTTCATATAAGCTGTTCACTGACTTTTGCTCTTAGCCAATAAGCTAACTGAATCCAGTTTTTACTTTGTATTCCTATTTTTGCGAGATTTATCTTAATATTGTCCTCTAACCTGCGCTTAGGTCTTCTTATTTTTTTCTATTGGGTTTTCAGTTAAAATTTTGAAAGTAATCCTACTTTCTTCCATTCTGGCTACATCACCTGTCAACCTTGAGGCTACTAGACTTATTGACCCTAACAATGTTAGACAAACGGTATAAATTATGTAGTTCCTCGTTATGAATTTTCTACCATTACCCGTTCTCCTTTTTGGTTCCGAATATTCAGGATTATTTTTCAAACGCTTTCAGTGCGTTGTTCCCTCAAAGTTAGTGACCATGTTTCGCAACCATACAGTATAACAGCCATAATTATCGCTTTATATATTTTATTTCCCTTTAAATTTTCGACAGATTTCGCGAAGACTTAATATGAATTCCTTAATATGAAGAGTTTGAACTTAATATGAATTCCTTGCTTTCAACCGACATTTAATGTCTTCGTGGATATGATTTTGGTTTGCTAATGTTAATCTTAGATATTTGAAAGCGTTCAGTTTGTCGAAAGTATAACTTGATATTTTAACGTATCCATAATATGCAGTATTACGATCGGTAAATTTCCAAATAAATTTCCAAGTATTTACTTTCCCCCGCATTTACTTCTAAAACCATGTCCCTGTGGGCATACATATTTTTTATTATCTTTAGGCCTATATCATCTCCTATCAGATTGACATTACCAGCACAAGCTATAACTTGGTGAGTGCCATTCATCTTTAGGAACTGGTTTCTATCTTTAACTTTCGTCGTAGAATATTCCAGAACAAACTTGGCGACAATGCATTTCTCAATGTGAAAGTTCGTGGACAAGAATTTTTATACTTGGACTTTACTTCAGTAGGAACATTTCCAAATCTGACCTCCCTGAGGCGATATTATATTAATCGAGGCCTTTTACGCTGTATTATGGGCTTTCTAGCGCCGCGGTGTTGCCAAATTATGCCCTAAAGGGTTGAAATTCCCTATATTTTGTATATTTATAGTGTAAATTATGCAACATTGTAAGATATAATTTAATTAAATTTTGATATCAATTTAATTAACCCTTTAATTAATCTCTTATCAAATTGATTACCCCTTTAATCAAACAGCTATTAATTTATTCAATTAAAGATGATTGCGTAGAATTAATGTAATCGCGTATGATGATATACGCACCGTTATTACCTTATAATGGTATTTAATTACGAAAGGGTTTAATGTATTATTTTGGATTGATAACGCGTGGCAGATGGTGCCGCTGGCGCCATTACTGTTTGACCGTAGTGCAAGTTTCCTTTATACTTTTCCCGCCCGTTCACTTTGTATATTACCGACTGCCGCGTTGTATTGAACGTTAGTTTTTCGCTGGCGCCATTACCGTTGCCCCGCCCACTTTGTATATTTGCCGCTTGCCCGACAGCCACGGACGCTAATGGTATTTTCCTTTATAGATACCGGCACACTTTGTATGTTGCCCGATACTTTAACTTAAGTAAAAAGAGAAAGTTTACTTACCTTTGATAATATTTTGCCGCTATTTTGCTGGCTATTTCCTGGTTGCTGCCACTGCTTTATTCATGATGACAATCTTTTTTATGACGTACAAGAACTTGTTGAGCGAACAAACAAATATTGCGATACCGCATTTTGTAATTTCATGTTTTAGGATATATTTATAACCTCGGTTGGCTTTTTGATTCAGATTATTATTAAACTTAATAAAATAATAATTCATTGAGTGAATATATGAATTTGATATTGTAATTTTATGAAAAGTATAAATATTGTGCCTTTATTAATATTCTATTTTTATACATATGAAGCATATGTATTCTTCCTTTATCTTATATAGAATACACATACTTTAGTATAATGTACGTAAATAAGTTTATATAATAGTATATGAAGCATATGTATTCTTCCTTTATCTTATACAGAATACACATACTTTTTGCATTAAGTACCTTTTTAATTTTATAGGGTGTAGAAATTAAAGGCATAAATACAGTTAAAAAATTTGTTGTAAAAATAATGACAAAAAATTATATAGCAAAATAAAAAATAAAAAATTGTAAACATAATAAAATGAAAATGTAAAATATATAATAAAAATTAAAATATAGATATATAATAAAAATAAAAATGTTGATATATAATAAAAATATAAAAAATTGTAAACTATATAACAATTGATTAATATATATAGTGTTCTATTGATTGATTGTACTTGATTAACAAAACTAATTTAATATTTGAAAAAATCTATTTACAACATATGAAAAATTCATAATATATAAAACTATTTACAACAATATACACAATGTGTCTTAAATACAATATACATAATATATAAATATTATTTACAATATGAAAAATATTATTTACACCTGAAGCCGTGGATCATAGGGTGTGAGGGGTCATGAAAGATTTAAAGAATTTGATAATATAGCATACCCGGGAATAACATGATAGAGTGTATAATGCTTACGTGTTTCCTTTTCATTCATTTATACCACTACATATATTTTTCCCATTCATACCATTATTTACGTTTTCATCATTCATTCATTTATTTTATTTACAGTTTTTTATATGTTTATTTTATTACATAGTAACAAGATATATATACAAATATTTACAACCCATTCATGCACTCACACATTCACACATTTGCCAACCATTAGACACGGTACCCAAAGGGTAATGTCCTGTAGTCAGTCGTGCTGTCAGGATTTAATCGTCGACGTTTGTTGGATACCATTTGATGGGTCTTTGTTTCAGGACGCGAAACGATGACAAATCCGCGCTTACGGGTAATCCTACCTGGGATGTTTATTGTTTTCCTTTCAATTTTTCCACGAACCAGGTTGTAAAAATGCTCAAAATTAATTTCTTCACGCGTTCTATAATCCAAAGTGATACCCCGAATTTTATACACATAATCAAATTTTCCCGTCCCAATTTCTTTTAACCTATACGCATAATTTTTTGGCCCCAGACCTATAAATTTGTCTATTTCCCACCCCTCTTTTACTTCATCGGTTAATTCACCCAAGTAGGGCCCTAATGTAAGTGGAGATTTCTCATCACGGCGTTGTACAAACATGATGCTATCAGTATCACAATACACCACCTTATCACGTCCTACACTTGTCATCAAGTCATACAATTTTAACCGCGCCCATGACGTAATAAACGCCGCAAGAACAACGTTTGAAAATTTCCAAGGCTTATTCTTATTCTCCGTATTATGAAACGTAAGAATAAGATGTTTATCTCCGACAGGTAACACGCTTTGTACCTCGTATTGCGGTGCCCATAGATAATGCAAAAATTTTTCCGGTGTGTCAACAATTACGGATTGCGACAAATCCGTTCTTTGTCCCCATTTCCCATAAAGCGAATTGAGGAATATCTTGGAGATATACCTCAGACCAGGGTTCGATTCAATATTATCTTCCATTAACTCTATGCCTTCATGGGCATAATAATCTGCTACGTATTTTTCTTCGTCCCCTTTGGTTTTGCACCAAGCAGGAAATCCTGAAGATTCCTGCTTCATTTGGAGGAAAGAATTGACGTAGTTGCGGAACAAACTACGCGAATTACGATCCTCAGAACCGAACAGTTCGAATTCCCATACTTCAATAATTTGCAGAATTTTATATCCGGCCTTTAACGCTTTATGAAGTTCTGGGGTACAATACGTGTCTGTTAAGGCACGCTCGGTGTCGCAATGCATGCAATTATTGATACCTTCTTCCATACACGTGCGACATAAGCCAAACATAAGTCGGCCGTTACACGTATATGGGAGCACCGGAAAATACAAATCTTTTGGGGGCAAAATGGTGCATTTTACTAACCCATTGATACTTCCCACATCTGGGAAGTCCGGCCCCTTGTATATTTTTGGTTTACCTACGGGCATTGGTTTACGTGCCATTACCCAAGGATACAATGATGTTACATCATAATATGCAATGAACTCATCGGAAGTACATTCGTACAAAGCATTGAAACACTCGGTCCGACCACCATGAAAACCGTCCTTGGGTACAAGGTGATCAACAAGATCCTTACACTGAGTTTTAATAAACTCTTGCAAACTCTTGTCATTTTTCACCATGTGGTCCCAATTACATTCCCACATTTCAACGAGATTAACACCTCGTTTCTTGAGGTAATTAGCTTTTATGATGGTCTTTTCGAAGCGATCTTGTAGGGATGTACTATCCTTAGAGGTAGAATCGAGACTGACGTGGCGCAATGCTGTAAAACAACGCTTACACCCGTGGAAAAAACATCCATGAAACTCATAAACTGTATTTGTTTTGCTATCATAACCATCGACTTTATATTTACCAATACGCCTTTCCAATCCATTCCCTGAATGTTCAATTTTATTACCTTTGGTACGTTCTAAATACCGTAACCAATACAAAGCTTTTAGACTTTGCTGATCACGGTGATCGAACCCATAAGGCGGAATAATTGGAATGACCTCATTTGGTAAATATAAGGACCGATAAGTTAGAATTGCCAAACTTGCAATTGTAGGGGAGGAAATAAAACACTGGATACCATTCGTTTTTTCCTCGATTAAGTTCGAAAACTTAATCACAGCCTCTGCAAGAATCTTAACGTAATTCCTACAGTATTCCATCATCTCGTATTGGAGATCATACTCCTCGCCGCTTAAAGCACGTTCTTGGTGCCAGGCGATTAATTGTCCCCGTTCTTTTGGGCTGAGACTGTCTGCATCAAAATACTCTAAAGACGGAATTTTGCCTACATAATTTTGATTTTCGGATGTGTTAAATAAATATGGGAAATATCCCTTTCGCAAATTGCCAGATAAACCTAATGCTTCAGGGAGCCGGGACAATCTGACTCCCATATACAAATATGTGTCACGGAAATAGATTTTATTTCCAAGTCTCATTTCTACAATTTTTTGACCCGTCATTATTACATTTGGTGCGAGATCATGTTTTTCTATTAAGGTTCTTGCACAGAACTGCATGTCATAGTTACTTCCATTATGTGAAAGTACTATGATCTTCTTGAACATTGACCGACTTATTAGCACGTGACTAATAAATCCGTCAATATCCTGGAAATTAAACTTACGGGATCCATTTTTATCTCCACACACAAAGCAGGGATCATCCAACTTTGTGTCTTTGCATTTATGGCAAATATTAATACAATTTACGAAATTCACGCAATGTTCTCGTTCTCCTCGTTCATTCTTGGGTAATAACATCGTCTCCACGTCAAACACAATGTACAAGAAGGTATCGACATGCTCAACTTTGGCAGCCTGAACAAAACAAATATGGTCACCATCCACATGCATGTAGCATGCTTTGCAGAAATGTTCACCACATTTGTGTTCAGACTTCCTGTTTCGCATATCGAACATATCACCACAATCGGGACAAACTTTCTTTAATTCACACATTGTCTTGCCACGTGCAATTACATTTTTATGATTGGCAAAACACTCATGCGAAGGAAACAGTCGTAAACAATCATTACACTCGCGTTTAATATCGTCATTACAAGGCTCATGATATTTTTCACACGCAGGACACTTATATGCACACTTGTGATATTGTACATTATTATATCCTTGCAGACAATAGCAACAATATGAGTTTTTGTCCAAAAGTGTAGTAATATTGGTAATCAGCTCATAATGTCCTTCTGTGTACAATATTAAGATTTGTTTGTTTGCATGAATTCCCGGATATATTATATTATACTCACGAGTCAGTTTGTTCTTTTCATAAATGACAATTTGATATTCGGGGGTTAGTTTGTTTTGGAACTTTTTCGCATCAGTAATAGTGCACCCATTTTGATGCTCAATGGTAACATCAGCATCATCGCACAAATCCTTGGCCTGCTTCAACAATCGCTCAGGATGATTTTTTAATTTATACAGTTGTTCATATTTTTGATCAGCCCTAGCCTTCCCGAGGATAATAGCCTTAGGAAGACAATAGACATTTCTTTCCATAGGGATGGTACACTTTTTCAAAAATGTTGCATATTCCTCATACTTGGCCGATCCACGGGTTCGACCCCTTCCCTTGCGTGGATTAGCAATGTGGATCTTAAAATCCACCTTATTCCCAAAAAGAAAATGTTCATTACTATTTAAAACATTTTCAATGGTACGGAATAATACATCAGGGTTCAATTCCTTTTTAGGACGCCATGTCATGTACACCGGTTTGTTTAATTTCGACGCTGAACTTTCAATAGTAATACCAATGTACATATCATCGACGTCATTTAGCGTATGCTCTTGTACAAATTCAAATAAGGAGCGAATATATGTTTGCGGGTTTTCGATTCCAGTAGTTCGCATACGCTCAATGGTAACTTCCTTTCCACGCAGACCAAAGTAAGGATAGTGCTTAGTTTTACTATTAACAATGCGAAAATAATCCCGTTTGCCTGCACCATACAATGTAGGTTCCAATGTAGAACATGTACTATGTTCTGGTGCAGAACTCGTACTAGCCCCCGGAAGAACACCCAATAACTCGTTGGAATCATCAGCAGTTAAGCCCGTAGTCTTCCCTGCAGACACAAATTCTCTAAATTTTTCACGTGCTGCTTCCAGCATATTGTCTTGACGAAAGAAGCCCACACGATACAAATCAATAATATCCTTTGCGGACTTGCAACTCTTCAATACAATAGCCAAAATGCACAAATACCGCTTGCAATAACTTTACATATGATAAAGTGTTTACCCTCACACCCGTAGCATGGCATTGCGTCAACACTTCCCACGTAAAAAACACTTCTTCGGCATTATTATAGCCCCGAGCTTCCTGGGCCGCCAACATGGTGGAAATAACATTGTGCGCTTCCATTTTTTTCAGTCTTCAAGCACTGTTTAAATAAAATAAGTAGTTTTAGTTTTCGTTAAAACTTTCTAAATATTCTTACACAGTTTTGCACTAATGATATAATTAAAAGTTTTCGTGCTTCAAATCAGTTACTTAATTTTTCAATTTACTGAACACACTGTTTAACTTTATTGACAAGTCCGTTAGTACTTTCAGTTATTACCAGTTTACAGTTTGCCGTAATAAAATTCTCTTCAGGCTAATTGCACCACGTAATATAAACCATGAACGTCTTCACTTTTTCAAAAATTCTTCACTACTGACTGACCGCTCAATTTTACTTGTCTTATATACACGAAAATATTGTAAATTCCACACGAAGTTTTCCGAACATTAACGAAATTTTCCGAAGATTGCCGAAAAATACCAATCCTATATTAATACTGTTTATTGAAAATATAATTAAATGTTTATCGACAAATCCTGATAACTATAACTCCGTAAGTTTTTCACTTTACAAAATCGGCAAATCCACTCACAGTTTCCAATAACACTAAATGACAAAATCCTGTAATATTTATCTAACTGTTTGCAATTGCAGCACACAACGTACAAACAGAAACGTCTTCACTGCAGCAGTCCTTCTTCTTCTTCTATAGTGAACCGCCGCGGCTTGCTACGCTTTATTTATACTTTCGGAAATGTAATCTCGCACCCAAACGCATTTAATTTGCAATCTCGTACCCAGATACACTTACTTTAAAGTTTCGTACCCAATCGTGTTCAGTTTGTAATCTCGTACCCAGATAATTTAGTTTGTAATCTCGGACCCAGACGACATAAAATATTTTTTAAAGTAATAATGCTATTTTACAAACATGTATTATTTTAGGTCATGTGTCATTTTCGAAGATTTCCGAACTTAACCGAATGTTTCCGAATATTTAATTTTCACGGACATTATTATTTTAATAGTTGAAAAATGAACATATCTGATGTGAACATTCCAAAGAATAAAAAATCATTTCAAATTAACATTGGCAATAAAATCGAAGTAGTAATAAACAGAAGCACAAATTAATAAAAATAAGATAGTAAACAAAACACATCAAAGAAGAAACAATTTAGCAAAAAGCAATTAAGAAACAAGGTTAGCAAAAGGTTTAAAATAGTTTATGACCCAAAGCATCAGAACTTTATCAGACAAACAATATAGCAGAGATTTAAAGAATATACTGAATTAATCCACATAGGTTAGCAAATCCATATTTAATTAAGCCAATTATTATTAAACATACGATAGCATAGAAACAGCAGATTTTAAAGATATTTAATTATTACAGTTTATTCAAAATAGCATTCAAATAGTTAAGAAAAATTACGTATGGTTAGAATGAAAGTTCGATTACTTACAAATCATAGTTAAGCACCAATCAACAGAGAAAATTTATTAAATAGGATTAGCAAAAATTAAAATAATTAAATCATGTTAGGAAAAGCATCATTATTTAAAAGATCAATTACTAAATTTAAAATACGTATAGTTAGAGAAAGCATATTAAATTAACAAACAAAATAAGAACAAATAAAATAATTAATATGATAACTGTTCTACAGTATTCAATGAAATGCATCAACAAAGAAAACTAATATATTTAATAAATATTTTGTGACTTTCTATTATTCAATTTGTAAATTTTGATTTATTGTAACTATTTTTTATAATGCACTACTAATGAAAGTTCAGTTAATTTTATTTTTTACTTTACCTGTAAACGTTAATGTCTATTTTTTAAATGACATTAAATTTTGCAATACAATTCTTTATATGTTTACATGGTGCTTTTTGATTGTAAAATAAAAAAATGCAAAAGTGTAAATGTAATTTTCACATCTAACATGAAACTTTTTGATTGCAAAATACATTTTTTCATATATTCGTTTCATCATATGAAACTCTGACTGTAAAATAAAAAATGTAAAAAAGTAATTAAAATTTAAAGGAGTTGCAAACGAAAATATAATTTTACATGGTCTTAAAATATTCATTAAGTTTATATACTTAAACACATGTAAAGTTAGTTTATTCAAAATTATTTGTTAATATGTTTTTAATTATATACTCTTTATATTATAGTTTCATTAGATTAAAATATTGTTTTTATTAATTCATTTATGTAAGTAACAAATATTTTTATTTCTATTTATTAACAAGTTTTAAAGGTTAACAAAAATTGTATATGAACACTTACCGCCGCTGGAAAACAGGAAATCCTTATCTAAATGTTCTTAGATGTCGAGAAGTGATAAATTCACAGTTGAGGATAAAACACTTGAATGCTGTAATAATAAAGAAATACAATATTACTTTACATGAAATTATATTTCAGTATTAAAAAAATTGAAAATGTGTATTACTAAACTGTAGAAATTAATTTGCAAAATATTTAACTATGTTGCATGCTGCAAAAATTTTAAGAGGTGTTAACAAAACTGCATGCTAAAAAACTTACATGTGAACAAAAAATTTAACATTTGTTAACAAAAAATGTATCAGTTGTTAACAAAAAAAACGTTACGCAAAACAAATGCATGTTCTCAAAAAATAAAGTGATCTGCAGGTTACAAAATAATGCACGCTTTCAAAAATAACTGATGCAAAATAATTCTTTCAAAAGTAATCTGCATGCTACACAAGCTCAAAGCAGCTACGCTGTGAACTTACAAAAAAATTATAAGCACAAACTATTATGTAAGTTACCAATGATACTTTACTTCTGTAAACTTTGATACTTTGGAATTCTTAATTCCGCTGCCACTTTTACTCCAATTAACTGCCTGCCCTGAAACAATGAAACATTACTAAGTAACACTTGTAATTTATTTTCCTAATCATATTTTAATTGGTTCGTATCTTTTTTATTATTTCGCTTCTTATTTTTATATTCTCCTTTCTTATAGAAAGTCGTAATTTTAATAATGGATCGCTTCCATAAGAAGCTCCTTATTCATTTAACCTCTCCTAATAAATTACTCGAACACTGCGTGTGAACTTGCAAAATAAATCATCTGTTACACAAACTCGTTTTCTACGAAAACTCAAGAATAAAATCTCATAAAGAGAAACTTGTTTCGAAAATAATAAAAATTGAGAACTTGTAAATTACTCGGAACAACTATACTGTGAATATTAGAATGTTTAATCAAACTAACTCAACATAACTTAAGCTAACCTTTTTTATATATTTGACTATTTCTACTTGTTCTTTCAATGTTGCTTTTTTATATATTTGACTATTTCTATTTGGTCTTTCAATGTTGCTTTTTTATATATTTGACTATTTCTATTTGGTCTTTCAATGTTCCTTTTTTTATATGTTTGACTATTTCTACTTGGTCTTTCAATGTTCTTTCTTATATGTTTGACTATTTCTATTTGGTCTTTCAATGTTCTTTCTTATATGTTTGACTATTTCTACTTGTTCTTTTAATGTTCTTTTTTAACTTTGACGGATCATTTTCTGTGAAAACTTCTTTTTATTGGATCGTATCTTATTTATTATTTCGCTTCTTTTTTATTGGTTCGTGTTATTTTATTTTATTGGTTCGATTTCTATGAAATCTCAGAACACTTGTAGTGTGAACCTACAAATAATTTCGAAAATACTAACTAAGCTCGTTTTTAAAATTAGAAAGTCGTAAGAGCAGCTACGGTGTGATTATTTTATTCGTTCGTTTGTTACACAAACTCGTTTTTAAAATATTTTATTGGTTCGTATGCCAGAGCATACTCGTAAGAGCAGCTACCCTGCGAAACTTACAAAAAATTCTTATTTTACTATTTTAATAATATTCTTGCAGAAACATAATTGGTCTATTTAAGTACAAAGGAATAAAGAAATACCTTTGGTAGCAGAAAATATCTTGCTCCTCTGGTACTTTTGGTTGGTGCTTCTCGATACTTTTTAGTAGTACACCAGTAATAATGGTAACCTAAAATATAACATAACATGTGTTAGAACATATAGTAAATATATAGTATTAAACCTTATACCTAACTATATATCTATATTTACATTAGAGATATAACTATATCTATATCTATCTATAACTATATATTTATATCTATATCTATAACTATCTATAACTATATTTATATCTATATATATCTATATCTATCTATAACTATATATTTATATCTAACTATATCTATATCTATATATATATCTATAACTATATATTTATATCTAACTATATCTATATCTATATATATCTATATCTATAACTATAATTATTTATCTATATCTATTTATCTATAACTATATATCTATCTATAACTATATATCTATATATAATTATGCCTATATCTATCTATATCTATAACTATATCTATATTTACCCATAACTATATCTATAATTATATCTATATCTATCTATATCTATAACTATATCTATCTATAACTATATCTATCTATCGATATATATTTACATTAGAGATATATCTATATCTATCTTATATGTTAATATACTATATGGTATGCCTAATATAAGATATAAGAACATGATATTGAGTGTATCTAAAGATATATATTTCTGAAATATGTATAAATCATTTGGTTCTGTTAGAATTAAATTTTCAAATATCAGTACTATAAAATACTAGGAAGAGGTGGCAGGAGATGTCAATGGAGTTTTGATAAGTTACGAGAAACTTAAAGGAAACATTAAAGGAAACTTAAAGGAAAAAAAAACGTCTACGAAAACAGAGTACAAAAAACAATACAAAGAAAAAACAATGGCAGGCATAAGAAGAAAACATGCATAAAGACAAAACATCAAATTTGGATTATACACAAACAGAAAGCTTCTGCTATATACAGAAAGATAAAAGACATATGATAGCTAATGTCAAATAGTTTGGGTTAGGTTAAAGAAGTTATAATAGAATAACAGACAAACATCTTGAAAAAATACAAGTAGTAGTGCTAATAATAGTAAATAGCAGTATAAGCCAAGCAAGAAAAAAAATACTAAACATAATAGAATAATACTCAAGCAGGTTAAGAAATTCTACTAGTAGTGCTAGCACCAAATAGCAGAAAAACCAAGCAAGGAAAATACTAAACACAATAGAATAGCAAACAGCCATTTTAAAAAATATATAATGCTAGCACAATAAGGAACCCATACACCAATCTTAAAATCATCTACAAAGAGGAGCACAATTGAAAATTCTAAGAGACATCTAACAATAGAATTGGTAACAGACATATAATAGCAAACAGGGAGACAGAAAAACTTTTCAAATAGCTTAAGCTTAGTTCAGGATAGGGACATAAACTTGAGTATGCATTAGTTAAAAGTACCATACTGGTTTAGCATTATTTAAGAAGTAGCGAACTAATTAGTTAGCAAGTAAAAGCAGAACATGAGCTTAAGTTTAGAGTTTAGGAAACATTTAAAGCTTAGTTGTTGTTCTGTATGGCTGCAAAACACTGTCACTTACTCTGAGGGAAGAACATAAACTAAAAAGTATTTGAAAACAAGATCCTAAGACGAATATTCAGTCCTCAGAAATGGAAAAATGGCGGAACTACATAATTTATATGGTTTTACCCAACATTGTTAGGATCGTCAAGTCTAGGAGGGCAAATCATGTATCTAAAATGAAAAAACGCTTTCAAACTCTTGACTGGAAGACCAGTCGGCAAAACAACCATTAGGAAGTTCTAGGCGCAAATGGGAGGAAAATATTAAGATGGATCTCCCAGAGATTGGAATACAAAGTAAAAATTGATGCATGAATAGAAGTCAGTGGAGAGCTTCTGTGAACCTCCGGGTTCCATAGACCATAGAGTTAGTTAAAGCTTAGCTGCAGACAAGATCTTAAAGTTTAAAATAATTCAAAACAAATTATTCAGATCATAACCGTATTGGCATTTATTGTAAGTCATTGGCAATTGACGAATGAGGCAAAGCACAAATACAATAAATTAAATTTAGTTCAGTACAATAACAGCAGGAATAAAAGTAACGGCAGCAAAATAAAAGAGGAAATCATATAGTACAACAAACAGAAAGAAAATATTTATCGATCCATACCATGAAACAAAGGATAGATATATTACATAACAAGTAAAGGTGGCTGGGCAGAAGCAAGAATATGTTAGCTAAAGCATACTAGGGAAAACCAAAGAAAGAGCAAATCAGGACGTAATTTATATAAAATTGGAAGCCCATCAAAATTAGGGTAGCACACAATAAATTGAAATAGCTTAGGTTAGGACAGGTTACATAAAAAGGAGTCAAACTCAAGCAAGAGAAGATACTAATCTGTAAGAGATGGCTTGTTAATGGTACTTTACTTAGTTTTTTATCTACTTCATCATATTATTCTCTAAAAGAAATAGACATACATGAGAAAAAAAGAGAAATATTCAATAGACATAAACCAACAAAAGAAACGGGGAATTTAGAAGCTAATCAACAAAGGAGTAAAATAGAAATCTAATAGCATTCTGCATAGAGCAAATAGGTAAAAATAGTTAGAGAAAAACACAAAGAAAAGAAACTTTGATTAGAAAAAAAGGGGATACAGGCAAAGAAAGAAAAAAAAAGAGGCATACATGCAATAGTTTACATGGTAGTAGAAGAAAGAAGGTTAGATTACAAGCGGAACAGAAAAATAACCACAAAGCAACAAGTAGTAATCGATATTCGATAGTTCACATGCAACCAATAGTAGTAGTAATAGTAGTAGTAGTAGTAGTAGCGGAAGTAGCGATAGTAGCAGTAGTAATAGTAGTAGTAGTAGTAGCGGAAGTAGCGATAGTAGCAGTAGTAATATTAGTAGTAGTAGTAGTAGTAGTAGCAGTGGTAGTACTAATAGAGTATTAGTAGCAGTATTAATTGTGGCAGTGGTAATACTACTACTACTAGTAGTAGTAGTAGTGGTAGAATACTAATAGCAGTAGTGGCTAACAGTGGTAATACTAGTAGTCGATAGTATTAGTAGTGGTGGTAATACTAGTAGTCGATAGTATTAGTAGTGGTAGTGCTGATAGAGTATTAGTAGCAATAGTGATGGTAATACTAGTAGTAGTAGTAGTAGTGGGAGTAGCAATAGTAGTAATACTAGTACTAGGAGGTAGTACTGGTAGAATACTAGTGGCACTAGCGGCGGGGACATTGGTAATACTAGTAGTTGGTAATAGTAGTAGCGATAGCAGTAGTACTAATAGTAGTAGTAGTAATAGTAGTAGTGGGAGTAGCAATAGTTGTAGTAATAATACGAGTTCATGTAGTTTCAACGATCATGTGTTTTTACATATATAAAGTATCTGTAATTCAGAACTTAGTTACTTAAGAACCCAAGGTAAATACATATGTAGCGGACTCAACTAATACAGATTTACTTTAAATTAGATACTTTCTGTTACATATACGTAGACTCTCATTGGGTAACCATTTATCTAATGTAGGGTCCCAGGGTAAGCATTCTACATTGAACTAAATTAGTGACTATAAGAAAAAGGAATGCCTAAATTTAATCATTATTATTGGTAAGCTTGAAATGAGTCTTTACAATGTATCAGCTATATTTTCTAACAATATCAATAACTTGGTCCTATCTGCAAATATAAGTTGGACAAATAATAATGAATCGGTTTTTTCTTAGTTTCGCATGTCTCAGTGTCTTGAACAATAGTATTCACATTGAATTAAAACAAGTGTTTCTGCTTCTATTATTCATATTGACTACTCCTCATACTTTTACGAATATTAACAGCGTACAGTTCTTTCGCCTCTGATTATATTGAAATCTTCTAATTAAATGCGTATTCTAGTTAAAATTGCGTCCATTTAACTCGAATGTATGCCATACTCAATAATAAAATTGTTGGGAGCAGTGCTAGAAATTCTTGGCTCCCTGTAGCGTTCTCATGACAAAAATCAAGTGTTTTGTATAAATTGTAGTAAACAATCAGCGTAATCGTGGGTTTCCTTCCATTTTTTTATATACTATTTCAACAACTTTCTTTGTAAAGCAAATCAATATAAAAATCATTTCTCATAAGGGACCGCAATGGTTCAGTAAGCCGGTGGGTGTAGCCGAATGGTCTGAGGCGTTAGGCTGATAATTGTGAGGTAAAGCCGATTGGGGGTTCAAGTCCCTCTGTAGTAGCAAGGGTGAAATTTTAACTGTCCTCGATGTTTCTGTGTTCGTGTCCCTGTCGTGCCTAGTAGTTTGAAAAGTGGTTAAAGTAGGAAATAAGTCAGGAAGTTTAAAAGTGGTAGAGCATTCACCTCTGGTGTTTGGGGTCCCGGGTTCAATACCAGGCTAAGTAAGTTTGTGGTGGACAAACACCGTGTCCATGGGTTTTTTCTCGGGGGTTCTCCCGTTTCCTCCCACTTACTATATACTTTTAAGAGCTTATTTTAGCTCCCATATTTAGTTCAAACACCTTATTTTTAACAACGAGTTTGCACAGCAAACGATTTATTTTGCAAGTTCGAAAATACAATTTGCTCCGACTAATTTATTAGGAGAATATAAAAATAAGAAACGAACCAAAAAAAAATAATCACCGTCTCCTTTAGCCTAACCGGCATAACCGTGGGACTCAAAGATTTCATTTCATTTTTTCATTTTCTCATAATCACCATAAACTGAAAAATACTAATTCTTTAACAAGTACATACAAAATTCCCTCTGTCCCCAGTCTTAGTGTCCATGTCCGGTCATAACAATTTTAAATCTTATATAAATTGTGGTGGGACCCCACCCCGCCTTTGGCGTACATTTGAAAGAAAATTGGTGAGTATTTTTCGAAAATCATAATTGTGGGACGCTAAACTAAAATATGTCATCTCAGTATAATAATAAATTTCAAAGAATAAATTGAGATATGGTAGTATCCCTGGTTGTATGCAACCCAGCGGTACATAAGTGCTTATCACGTCTACATAACATTTCAGACACTTTTCTATTAAATATGTTTAGTATCGTTCCCTATATAGTTAAACCCGGTGTACGCTAAGCATTTTAAATGTCAAAATATACAAGTCTCGGCATGTCCTCAAATAAGTCATTATCCAAGGAAGCCCAAAAAATCTAAAATTTTCAATTCCAATTCTATATGTATTTCTAAGTATTGTTCTGAACAACCCACTAATCAACCTTACAAGTATTGAGGAGTGGTATAACATTTCTCGCCGGCATCAAATATTTTAAGGAAGCTAAAGACTCTATTTGTTAATTAAGAAATTTCATTTAATTTTTTTTTCTCCATCTAAACGATTTCTCATTTGTATTATCAAACGGAAATAAATATAAAACAAGTCGGGTACGCTAATATTCAAATATTACTGTAAACAAGACTGTAAAAACGCAATTTATGTATACTGTTCAACTTATTTTACACAAATACGGAGCTAATAGCTAATTTGATAATTCTAATATAAAATTATGTTTCCAATAATAATATTGAAACTCAATCGAGTACAAATCAAATTTAGTTTCAGGAAATACTAGTTTCAATAAACTCAAATAGTACGCTACAAACAAAATTCAAGAGTACTATAATTCGTTGTATCTGAAATTGTGTCTACGAACCCTGTAATCATCATTATTTCTTAATAAAAAATGTAATCTACAAACTAAAATACATTGTAATTAATCTAAATAGCAAATCAGTTCAACACCTCCTTTATATAGTCTTAGTATTAATCAATTTGTCTTTATACCAAAATATTTCCTATATTTCTTTAATTGTGGGGAAATCAGTAATAGAGTGCTTACTTCAAAGGCAAGTTAGGGCATTATAACAATGTCCATAGATTTTTCGAGGTTCTATCTATTTTAATGGATCAAAATAACCACCATTTCCTTCATAACTTAGCAACTATAATTGTAAAAAGTCAGTATTATTCCTCAGATCATTATAACTGCATGTTTTTCCCTGAGTGACTTAAAACATTATAATGCAGTAAACAAAGTGAGAGAATTCTTTAAATTTGTTCTCCAAAACTTAAAAAAAAAAACGTGTGTGCCGTCCGTTTTTTAAAATTATTAAGAGTCTTTAGAATCTCAAACCAAACAAAGTGGCGCTACTAATTCAATAATATATGCCTCATATAATTACACCGTTGGAGGTTCATGTCTCAAATAGCCATAACTTTGAAACTTATGTTTCGCCACCCATTTTTTTTTAAAAAAAACTAATAACTTAGTTCATACACTCTATCCATTGTCCCTAAGTGTCAATATTAACTGTATTACGCTATTACATCAGTTATGAATCTATTCGCTTTGCTTCACTCTATGACATCCAATAGATTAAAAAACTGTTATTTCGCTCTACGCAATTTCTACTTTCATTTAAGCTCCTCCCCATAAAATTTAATTTTATATGTGTCCAAAAGAGATATCATCTATAAAGTATTAAAGTTTTCTCGGAGTATCATATACGGCTTTAGCACGGTGGAGGTCCCCCCCATGCTACTTCCTGTGGTTCAGGAATATAATAATAAAATATAGGTCCGTGTCTCCTATAGCCTAGTTGTTAAAAGTAATAATAAAGCTTGTTCCTTACTAATCAATTAACGTACACGTCCTAGTTGTGGGAAACCCACCAATGGGGAAGCAACGCTAAGCTATGCTTCATATAGCCACAGATCTAAATGAACTCTATGTATTATCTTGGACTTTAAACGTAATTTTACTCGATAACCGTAAAATTGAAAGAGTATATTTTCGGTGAGTCATAATCCTAAAGATCTAAGTGGAAAATAAAATTCAATTACAAAGCTAACATAAAAAAATAACATTACGGTCAATAAGCGTAAACTGCTCTCATTATGCGGCGTAAAGCATCTAGATGTTAATGGAAATTATTCTACAATTTCATCTCATGACTTGTCCCCCAGCTGGACACTCTTTATTTTTACTGCTACCAACTCGCTGGATACGCATAAAATTTTAGAATTCAAACCCTTTAAACTTAATTATTCTGTCACGCACCAATTCCTGTAACATTGGCAATGCCCCATTTCATATAAAGTCAATACTTTATACTATCAGTATGTGAAATCAACAATAAAAAGCTTAGTATTCGATGACTATAAGGAAACATCCTAAATGTCATTCACTAAACTTGACATCACAATTTAATGGTCATATTACAAAATAAGGAAAACAAACGTAATAATAATAAAGGCACTGAAAAACAACCAAATAAGATAATATTCTTGCAATTAATCCTTTTTTCGCAAAACGAAGGAATCTCTCTTTATATATAATCTCAAATTGATTCCTAGTTAGAAAACCTTAAACACCAACGTGATAAATACGCATTTCACACTAGTAAACTCCAATAAATCACTTCAACAAATAATGTTTCCTACAACTTTGACTCTAATTCTGTACTACACAATAATAAAATACAAAAATCTCCAAAACGGAAAACAAGTTTGAAATTAAGCTCAAAATGTGCAAAATTCCAGCTCATAATAATAATAATAATAATAATAATAATAATAATAATAATAATAATAATAATAATAATAATAATAATAATAATAATAATAATAATAATAATAATAGAGCTTCTTTACTGCTAAACTTTTTAGCGTATGTGCCTTCGGCAATTAATTCTTTTATTCCTACAAAGCAGTATTCAACTCTGCTTTCCATTGTTTATTAGTTTGTTCGTTTCATTAAAAAAAAAAAATCGGTGCTAATCAGGTCTATAAACTCAAGTACAATCAACATAATGAAACAAATCTCTTTCAATAAAACAAAGTTTAAAACGAAATATCAATTTCATGAATCAATCAATCTTTGCAATATTTAATTCTATATTTTCTGTGTATAAAATTAGCTAAAGTTTTCTTACCTTAATTCTGCATAAGCGCTGAAACAATCTTCAATGTCAATACACCTATCTGCAGAAATCAAACACCAAACTAGTACACCAATAAATTCTAATACGACCACACAATAAATCTTCTCTATACCAAGCGCAGTACTACACAAATAATAAATCGGTTATGGTCGGTCATGTATTTATAAAGTTCTTCAATTCCGTCAAAGCATAAGTTCATTTACCTGCCCTCCCTTCTCCTATCTATGATTAGTTACAAATATCTTACAACTTTCTACCATTATGCTTATTTTAAAGAAAAAAAAATAAAATCTGATTTCCTCATGCATTTTCATCAGATATAATAAATGAGGGGTCAGTCTCCTGCCTTGTCCTAGTTTTTGGGTTAAGCAAACAGTTAACCAATTTATTTATTTTATTTCTAGCCAGCATGTTATTCCAAAATAAGATTGCACTTAAAAGAGAAAATTGTGGAAACCGTTTACTGATTACATGGCAATAACCTCTGTAAATAATGACCCCAGTATACATAGCACTTTCTTTCCTTAACTAGCATTCCATCAAAGTAACCTTTAGTGGCCCTTCCTTTTCAAATCGTCTATTAGTACACAATTAGAGGCGCCTTACAGACATAAATATCTTCACATAAGTAAATCTTAAAATATCTAAAGAGTAACCATAAAGTGGTTCTTTAGATAATATCACTCATTGGGCCATCACTGCAGATAATATCATCTATAGGAGAAAGTCCCATAGAGGTTCACAAAATAGCACTAGAAATCAAAGCATGTATTTATTACAACAGCTGTGGCTATTAATCAGATATTGTCTACATTTATAACTCGTCAACAGTCCTCATTTCAAAAATACTTTATAGTTCTTGTGTACATCAAAATAGACACAAGCATCAAAAATAATATTTCAACAAGCTGTATTTCAATTAGAGGTAAATGACATTTTAAAAATAAATATGAGCCACATGGTTTCAAGGGTGAGTTCCAAATTTCCAGTAACAACGAATATCCCGCTACAATCACACGAAAACCCATCGCTAAGGGTTCATTTCAAACATGTCATATATGCTATCAAGTTCTCCAAGTCATTGTAGTACAAATATCTGCCACATGATGTCAGCACCTCCTTATACGCAAAGAGAAATTTATCTTCGAAAGTATTAACACACAAAAAAAGATGCATAGCTGGTTTGTCTTTGATTTTCTTTCAGTAAAGAAAACTAAAAGTTACTATAATATATGAAAATGTTATTATAACAATAAATAATTCTAAGTTGTTCGGAAAAATCAACTTCATTCTACAAATAATTAAAAATTAAAAAAAAAACTCCGGAATCATAAAACCACAATCTGTGCGGTTCATGTGTCATCAGAGTGCTACGTCAAAGAACATCAGTGGTAATATTAAAGGTAACATGTCTTATTACTTAAGTTAAAATATTAAATAAACATATAAAGTGTGCCGAAAATACCATTAGCGTCCGTGGTTACCGAGCGGCAAAATACATAGCAGGCGGGGCTAAAAACTCGCGACGGTAATGGCGCCAGCGGAAAGCAAACATTCAATACAGTGCGGCAGTCAGTAATATACAAAGTGGACGGGCGGAAAAAGTATAAAGGAAACTTGCACTACGGTCAAACAGTAATGGCGCCAGCGGCACCATCTGCCACGCGTTATCAATCCAAAATAATACATTAAACCCTTTCGTAATTAAATAACATTATAAGGTAATAACGGTACATATATCATCATACGCGATTACATTGAAACTACGCAATCATCTTTAATTGAATAAATTAATAGCTGTTTGATTAAAGGGGTAATCAATTTGATAAGAGATTAATTAAAGGGTTAATTAAATTGATATCAAAATTTAATTAAATTATATCTTACAATGTTGCATAATTTACACTATAAATATACAAAATATAGGGAATTTCAACCCTTTAGGGCATAATTTGGCAACACCGCGGCGCTAGAAAGCCCATAATACAGCGTAAAAGGCCTCGATTAATATAATATCGCCTCAGGGAGGTCAGATTTGGAAATGTTCCTACTTACTTCGTGTTTCATTTAAGCATATCTTTAATTATCTAACTTTTAGCTTATCTAATTTTCATGATATACCGTAAGACGAGGTTACTTTGCACCAGGATTAAGGGATTTTAAAGGAAATCGCAGTAACTTTCAAACGTAATGATTTAAAACGCTGTATTTTAAACATATAATAGTTAGATATGTATGAGGAAAACATTTGTGTAAGTGCATGTAGTGGTGGGAATACTTTGCACAACTTTTAAAATAGTATGTTCAACATATGAACATAATGTTTCTATGCAATGTTTTTCCTTCAGTATTTATACATTTCACTTCCTACACAAAACTGCATGGACTCTACAAATATTGATATTAGAATGATGGTACTAGTACCAGTACTTAGTATGAATTATCGATATTTGTGTAGAAAATTATGTATTTTCTGATACCGGCACAGGAACAACATTCTGATAGTTTAGCACGTGCCCCATAAAAATGCCAACTCAGGAGCAAAAAAAAAAAAAAAACTCTTGAACTGATTTGCTTTGGTTGCTCATTATGTCCGAGAATATCATCCCAAATGTAATCAGTGGAATATTTACGAGGTTTGCGACTTACAGGCTGAAGAATACCCAAATTGCATGATTTTTTAAAAAATCTAATGTTAGTCATTTCTATGCGTATAAGCATCAAGCCTCCCAAAAAGTCTAGTGATTTCTCCCAAAAAAAAAAAAAAAAAAAAACTTTTCTGATTGAAGCCCCTCTCAAACTAATTTTCTGGATCCGCTACTGCTCGTAATTTATTTTTCAACAAGCAATCCATTCCGACATCTACCTAAATAGGAAATGTAATTAAAATTAGAAGGCAGGAGGTACCACCAGTAGTAATTTCCTATCTAAGGGGTTACTTTAGACCGGTGCAAAGTAACCCTGATTACAGGCTGAAACTACCTTCTCCCCGTTTTATCTTTTTTATGACTTTAAAACGTTTCATACTTCAATTTCAACTATTGTCTCAAAGTCCCGTTATACACAGTATTATTCTACGAAACTGACAACTTTGACGGAAATTCTTGTAGGCAGGCGCGGATCCAAGGGGAGGGCTATAAGGACTATAGCTCCCCCCTTGACACAGGTATACACTGGATAAAATCGGCTTCAATCCTACTTTCTTTACACTGGATGAAGCGGCAAACTATGGTTTAGCCTCTCTCTTGATCATATAATTTATCCGCGGCTGCTTGTACGTGATGTTTTTAAAATTTTGTCGGCCTTTACAATGATTGCTTTCCATACCTCTACAACAACAAACCTCCCCGGTAATTAGAACTGAAGTTAACTGTCAATATTATAGCTAAAATACAGTTAGATGTTCTCTTACGGCAACAGTTGAAACTTTATTTTTACAGTTCATCGTTTTAGCGACAGAGGACTGTGCAACTCTTTTCATATTTTGTGCAAAGTAACCCCTGATGTGGTAAGTAACTCCGTCTTACGGTACCAAATTCGGTAAGAATTTTGTACAATGTTTCCCTCCTAACTGAGTCATAGGACTTTCTGAAATCAATAAATAATTGATGTACCGAGGTGCTAAAATCTCATTTCTTTTCGTTATCTGACCGATAGCTGATTGGGTTTTGTCTATATCTATACTGATAACACAGGTCTGCAACCGAAAAGCTGCTTGCATAAGTTTAGCTGATTTTTACGCTTCTGGGTGCACCGAAGTCAAAAATGAGTCCCGTTTCTTCCTGGGACGTCAAGGTTTTGCACAATCGAAGTGTAACGTGGTCAAACAGGTAGATGGAAATCGCTAAATTGCAAATGCATCACACGAAAATCAAAGTGAACAGGTAAGATTAAATGTATTTGTGTTCCTCGAAACATGAAAATACATCTATATTGGTCTGGATAGGGATCACTGACACTTATCGTAATGTGTCATGAATGAGAGTACGAGATTACAAAGAAAAACCAAAAACAATAAATCTGTTCATAAAACGAATTTAGTAAGATTATATGTTAGATTTGTAAAACGTTGGTAAGTAGTTCTGGCTACACTGTTTGTTGCTCAATTACTACGAGTACGTGAGTACTCGGGTTTTTGTTGGCCATGATATTAGAAAACTCATATCCGACAAAGACTTCATCAGTTCAATGACTCGAACTCAAAAAGAGACTTGGGTTGCCTTCACTATGGTCATCAAAACGTTTTTGGGAAACCGAAAGGACCCACAATACAAGGAAATGGTGGAAAAAGTGTTGCACGCGTTCCGAAAGCTTGGTTGCCCCATGGGTTTAAAAGTCCATTTTCTCAACTTCCACCTTGACTACTTTCCTGACAATGTGGGAACAGTGAGTGAAGAGCAGGGGGAGCGTTTCCATCAATATATTAAAGAAATGGAACGACAGTATCAGGGGAACTGGACCGTTACGATGATGGGAGATTACTGCTGGATGTTGTTTAGGGATCTTGCGTCAGCCACCTACAAAAGGACAAGCTCCAAACGAAGTTTGACCTTTGAAAAAAGACGATTTCACAAGCAATCTTATTGAGGGTGGTGTTATTATTTTTGTCTTTAGGCTGTGAATGGTGTTTCTGTAAATCGCATATTTGTGTTCATATTTTTGTTCAGCAATGACCACCCGTTTGTTCGAAACCCAGACTTCCCAGGACAAAACGGTTGTCATTCCTGGATCCAGCTTACCCCAACACATACGAATCAGTTAACTAAACGGAAACAGCTTAGCATTGTTTTATTTTTGCAGACCTGTGTAATCTCCAATAATTTCATCCGTATATGGATATTTCATATCTTTTATCATTATAGTTACTAATGCCCAAAGATGCATTATTTTGCAACAGAGTATCATTTAAAAAAATGGACCTACAGTATATAAATGTTCAATTTCCTAATGACTTGGAATATTTTCCTGCACAGTACGCGAGTGAAATTTTCTTAAACCCTAATGGGATTTTTTTTTCTGAGAAAGACATGCGTAACTTCTTGCTATTGTACTACAAGCATTCTTGTAAGAAAATAATAGTAGTGACTTTGACTTTGAAACTGCAAGCACGAGTTTCAACTTAAAGAAAAAGCATAATTTTAGAATAGATCTAGAGGGAATAAAAAGCCTAAGATAAAACTAAGAAAGAGGAACAACAGCGCCGTAACTTAGATTTTTTTCTGTGGGGGCAAGCATTAGTACGCGTACTTGGCCCCCCTAGAAAAGCTGTTTTTCTAATTCTTGGGTGCCCTTCTTTCCATCTTTCTCTTACTCTTTATGAACCCCTGGAACCTGTGGGCCCTAACGCACGGCAAGGTTTGCTGGGATGTTAGTTACTCCCTTGGGCCCGTTCCACACATGACAAATTAATTAAGGGGACAATATTGACAAATCTCAAAGCCATACAAAATAAATATTATTTTTAGTTCCTCTAATAGTAGACATTTTTTACTGAAATGGGCCCATGACTCAGTTTTGTTTTATTTACATTTTATGTGCTTTTCTGTTTATGTAATGTAGTGAACCTGTTTTATGATTTATTTAAAATTTCATGTTCGTATTGTATACGGAGTAAAAAAAAAAATGTCTTAAAATGGGCCCTCTTCGAGCAGCAGGGAGCTTCCTTGAGGGAAGCAGTTGCCCCTTGATTCCCGACAAGTTATGACCCTGAGGAACAAAGACGTATTAACCTGTGTGCGGATTAGGGTTTCAGATCTATCAAGATAACGTACTATACATTAATAACAATTACACGTAAACACAAAGAATAACGTTGTAAATTTTGAAGACATAGCGAACGAGTTAAAGAAACATAACACGACAGTTGACAATTATTCGAATTAAACAGCAGCAGTAATAATGACAGCAGTTCAAATATAAAGCAACAGCAACAAAATAAATCAATTATAACAATAAAATAATAACAACAAAACTAAATCAAACGAAACTTAGCGGAAATCTGACAAGACTACATCCTCAGCAGTGACAACGCCAGAAGGGGGGGCAGGGGGCGAGCGCCCCCATGGTGGTTACTCCTGCCCCCCTGACTGCCATCCAGACTGCCCCCCCCCCAGACTCCTACAATCATAAAACATTATTGTCAGATCGTACTATCTATACATTTACTATGTTGCAGATTAGTCCTCAAGCTTTCTCCTTTGAGCGTCTGGGTATGCACGCATATTTCTGTTTTCTAATTTAGCGCCTTTTCCGGTAAATTTTAGTTACAGTTCTTTCTTATGAATTTTAATTACTGTGCCTAGCGAACAATAGTAGATTTGGTCGACTTGTTTTCTTCTCATTGGATCAACTTCGATTAGAAACAAAAGAAAGGTAAAACCAATTACATAACTTGTTTGTATTTATCCAGTTTTGAAGTTTTCAGTTTCATATTTTGTTTCATTTAAAGGTTTTATACTTCTATTTCCTGAAACATTATTCTCGGCTTTCAATATTCGGAGGATGGGCTTATAACAGCTTAATTTGCGACTACCAGGGCTTAGTTTTTTGAAGTTAAAAAACGTTGTGTTTTCCCTTCCTGCAAATGATAATAATAATAAATGTATGGAATTAAATCGATTATTTATTTAGCTCCCAATAAAACGTATTATCAGAGTGTTGATCTTTAGTTAGTAATTGGTATGCACTAGTGCTCCCTTACTTATTTTGTTTCAAAGAACTGACATGACGTCTACCATATTAACTAGAAATGTACGTGGAGCTACTGAAAATTCGTAGCCCAACCCTGGAGTGCACGTGGAATGGTGAAGTTTTACTTCTTCTACACTTCCCCCGAGAGTCAATATACCAGGGTGCGAAATCCCGGGGGGGACGGGAGGGATTCCCCCCCCACCAAAAATTTTACACTTGAGTTTCCCCCTCACCAAAATCTGTAAGGGGGGGACACCTTACAGGAGATAGAAAAATATAAGTAGGTCTATAATGAAAATTTTCAGACAAACAATAATTTTAAATGCATGCTGTTTTAAAAAAACGTAGTTTATTTGTAAAAGGATCAGGTGTTTAACTTTTTCGGTTGTTCGGTTGTTGACGAGATGAAGACCTTTATTCTTTAGCATACCAGTTACCTGCAAAATTGGTAAAATTTCTCAAACAAACAGATTGTTTTTCAATTTCAGTGGACGAATCTACAAACAGGTTTGCGGGTAAGCACTTGCTGTTACATGTAACATATGTGGACGAAGAAAATAAACCTTGTTGTCGTTTTTATAAATTAGTGCCTGTAGAAAATGCCGATGCAAAATCCCTTGAAGAGAAAATTATTCAAGCATTTTCCGAAGATGGCATAGATATTTTTAATCTTAAAGAAAAACTTGTTGGATTTAGTTCGGACGAGGATGCAGTGTTTATTGGGTGAAACGAAGGTGTTGCTGCTCAAATTGGAAGAAATGTCAACCCGTGTTTAATTAGCGTACACTGCATGGCACATCGAATGGACCTAGTTTCTGAAAGAGTTTTTGGTATTGTGAATGCTGTTCACAACTTTGAATGTTTGTTAGGCGAACTTTACAAGGTGTTCAATAAGTCATCTACAGCTGCAAAACTTAAAAGTATCGCGATAGTCACAGATGCCGCAGGACTGCTGAAAATCAAACGATTGTTTCATATACGTTGGATTTCAAATGAGAAGGATGCATTATTGGCAGCCTTTACATATTTTTCTTGTATGATGCAATTCCTACTCTTGGAGTATGAAAATAATGACCATTTCAATAGACAGTTTTAAACTGAGTGGTATTTACATAGAAAAAAAACTAACTGTTGGAGAAAAAGAACATTCTATTGTTCGGTTTTCTTCTGGATACTCGTATTGTGTCCATTCTGTCTACTAGTGAAACGATGCAAAAGGAAGCAGTTTCGTACAATGAAAGAGAAAAAATTGAACCTACAATCCATGTTCTGAGGGAAATGCGTATGAAAGATGATGTCTACCAAAGTCTTTGCAAAGATAAGTATTTAGTGCACTGCACACAAGCATCTGATACAGGGAGTGATGATAGTGAGTTTGATCAAATAAGATAGCAGGTAATCCAGGCTAAAGTGCTTTTCAGTGTTTGAAAATAAAGATCGTAATAGCATGAGTGGTTTATACGGTAACGTAGACGTATATAAAGCAGCTCAATTGTTTGGTTTGAATCTTGATACTGCAGTGTCAGAATGATTTCGTTGGATTTAGTTTAACGTCCCACGCTTATGCCTGCTAGGCTAAAGGAGACGTGGACCTACTGATTATAATGGAATCCGAACCACTTTGGTCGTTCAACTGTACCCCACCGGGAATCGAACCAGGGACCACGCTAACCGAAGTCAAGCGTGGTAGCCACTAGACCAAGCGGGGGTTCTACAGTGTCAGAATGGAGAGAGTACAAGTCAAGTTCTAAGTCGGTAAATGATTTTCAAGTTCTTAAAGCCTTAACGCGGAAAGTTCGTTCTGTGCCATTATCAACTCTGCCTGTGAACGTGGATTCAGTGTTGTTCATATTAAAAGTTCCGAAAGAAACCGTCTGTTGGCGAGTATCTTGCAATCTTTATTGATAATTAAACTCAGTGGACTTCCTTTAAAATTATGGGATGCTGTTACTGCTGCTCGTGCGTGGGTATCTTCTCGCCATCACATGTCCAGCTCTCGTTACACACGGAAAGAAAGTGAAGTTTAATCTTAAAATTTTTCTCAAAGATAAGAAACGTTATTGCAAACTATATTTTAGGTCTATAAATACAGCAACACAATCATTGAATACTTGTATTATTGTGGCTCTCTTCGGTGGTCTAGTGGCTAGCACGCGCGCACCATCTTCGGTGCACGGAGTCCTGGGTTCGATTCCCGGTGGGAGAACCTTACAAAAATTTCAACGATTACCGTGGTTCGGATTCCGCCTTAAACTGTAAGACCACATCTCATAGCCTCGCTGCTGAAAAGGGTCATTAAACTTAAATCAGCAAATCAATCGTATTATAGTGTTTGTGCTTTTATTTTCTAAAGTTTAACGTCTTATGAATATTCACCAAGGCTAGGGATGCGCTCGAGTCGAAACATGTCTCGAATCTCGACTCGACTCGACTCGAATTCGAGTCGAGATACTCTTTGTAAAATTCGAGACGAGTCGAGACAAACGTATTTCTCTACTCGAAAATTCGAGTCGAGACTCGAGTCGAGTCGAGACAACTGGTTAAAATCTCGACTCGACTCGAATGTCTCGAAAATCTTTCTATAATTTTTAATATTATTTTGAAGAAAGTACTCGCTCAGAAACACTCGGCACGAGAATTTCGGAAACTGCAGGACTTGTCAGGTGTTCGAGGAGTGCTGTGGTGATTGTCTTCAACAAGTGGCGAAACCAAGAGGAAAAGGCGTCCAAATGTCGAGGGGTTGGGCGGCCCCTACTTCATTAAAGATGTGGAGAATAAGAACGAGGACAGAAAAAGAGGACGAAAACAGAAAAAGAACGAAAATTTAGATGGCTCACTGACCGTTGGGAATTATCCCTTACAGCGTTTGCACACGTCCCCGGCAATGCCGGATCCGGTTCCGACAATGCCGGCGATGGAGTCGGCGGCAATGTAATCAAATGGTAGCTGGCACACGCTTTCCGACCCGGCAAAAAAGCCGGTGGAACTCCCGGCTCCGGCAAATGCAGCCGGACTAGCCGCCGACATGTCGGTGCCGGCTCCGGCTCCGGTTTTGTCGGCGGCAATGTTTTATTATGCGTAGATGCACACGCAGCCGGCAAAGACGGAGCCGGCTTGTTGATAGGTTTCTTCAATCTAGCTACAGTGAGTGAGTGGCAAGGCGTTGTGTATTCTTGTTTCTTTTCCTGTATTTGGATTTTTTGTTTACTTTAGGGTTTTTGTTATTTTCTTTTTTCACATCATATGAATATGTAATGAAGAATGAAATAATAAAAATGGCTGTGAGGTACCACAGATATAGTGGCTTGCTATTTACATAAATTCTCAGCAAGGGAAATTCGGATCTTGTTTGAATTATCCAACTACGGCAACGCGTAAAGTGAGTTTCACACATGTATGTATGTATATTAATTTGTTATCTTCTACAGCTGAAACTTACTTAAACGATTTAAACAAAGGGGTCGTTGGATTCGTTTTGATAGAGAATATGTCTTAGCATATATAAAGTCATAATTTTTAAAAAATCAACTTGGCGGAAATGAACAAAATGGAGATACGAAGAAATTATGAATCTAGGATAGTTGTCCAGTGCTTATCCTGTTAAATTATGCAACCCAGTATGTACGGTATAAATATTTATCATAATCGTAGAAGTAGGCATTTTCAAGCATAACAAAGGTTGTAAATAAAATTAAAGTAAATAAAAACTACAACACAGCTACAGAAAGAACTGAAAATGCACAAACGGAACAAGAAAATTTCTATTCTTGTGGTTGCATACTGTTTTACCTTATAGATCGTAATAAAAATATGTACTCTGTCTTGTCTGGTATTTGTTCCATAGAACGATTGTATACTGAGTGAATAGGCAACCGCAATGTTGCCTTTGTAGAGCTTATTATTATTATTATTATTATTATTATTATTATTATTATTATTATTATTATTATTATTATTATTATTATTATATTAAATAGCTTGATCTCAGCATGTTTCAATTTTGAGAAATTTAAATAGATGTTAAAATTATGGCAACAAAAGTGAAAAAAAGAGAAAGAAACCAAAAGAAGGCCATATACCTCGTGCGCACACATTCACACACACAAAGAGCAAATATACCTTTGTGTACTAAAGAAAATATATTTGGGGATTTAGACGTTAATGCTCCTACGTCACTTGATTGACGTAATACAATTAACCTTGTTCTTTGCATTGAGCTATTTCTCAGATATTGAACGACTCTTCCATTTATTCAAATCAGTCTGTAATATTACACGTCTCTTGCAAAAAAAAAAAAAAAAAAAAAAAATCTGAACAGCGCTGAATATGATTACTAATTCGTTGTACTAAGAAATCGAACGTTTGTTTAGACATGCGAAAGTAATTAATAAAAAAAATTCGAATCATATGTACGCAGCTTTTCTATAATGTATAAAACAGACTCATGTTCTCTCCTTCATGTTCAAACTCAAACTACCTTTCGGCACCGGCATTACCGGGATGTGTGTGCAAAGCAGCGCCGGCACCGACATTGCCGGATCCGGCTCCGGTTTTGCCGGCTGCGTGTGCAAAGCAGCCCCGGTTCCGGTTCCGGCATTGTCGGTGCCGGATCCGGCATTGCCGGGGACGTGTGCAAATACTCTTAGTTGAAGCGATGGTTGGAGTAATAAAACCAGTTAGTATTTCCGCTGTTGTATTGTTGATTTCACAGAAATGTTCAAAAATAAGCAAAACGTGACTCTGTACAAGATGTTTACTTACCCATAGTTTTATTATTGTCAACTGAACCCTGAGTGTCTGGGATGTTTCTGTCCCTTCACACTTACAACTTGAGAGGGGAGGGGGTATTATCATTAGGGTACCACTAGTAGTACACCACTAAAAGAAATGCTTTGGTGCTGCGTCGGAAGCGGCATGTTTTGTATATATTTCTTAAAATGTTATCCAGTATAAATTCCCCCTCCCTCCCCTCATTCTGTTTCCAATACAGAGAACCGACTCTTTAAATGAAGAACGAACCCTGAACCTTCCCGAAAATGCTAAAATGATTGATGCGTACAAATAACAAATCTGTGGATGAATCAGAAAATGCAGATACATGAGAAGATGCTTGATGCAGTGCAGTCCAACACATGTAAATAGATTTGAAGTGTTCATATTTGTGTATGTGTACGTGTGTATGTGCTTGTTTCTGAGTATTTATATGCGCGTGTGTCTCGTAATTGTTATATTAATATCCACTGGATTAAGTGGAAGTATAAAATGGATTTGATGACTGCCAAATTGACGTCACCTTGGTAAGTCATTATTTTTTAATATTTAGTAATATTAAATTAGATTATAGTTTAGCGTCGTTTTCAGGAGCAAAGCTCTACAAGACGTGAGCGTACAGTTTAACGTCGGATTTAAAACACATGAGCTCCTACCATGAATCAAACCTCGTTCGAGAAAGGCGCATCGCTAACAACATAGCAACGGGGAGCTAAACATTTAGTAATATGTATATTAAATTGTAAAATTATATTCGTTTAATTTTCACTAATATAATCTTCACAATGTAAAGCATTCGCTAGACACGTTATCTTGTTTAAAAACAAAGAGCCTATCTCTTATGTTTCCGTCTCGGGGTTGGACTGCGGGATGATAGTTTCTGAAAGAGATGTTTTTATTATATTTTGTACAGTAGATCTGCTCCTTCATAATCACCGTGTTTGATAAGAATGAACCTCCCTGGCTCACGAAAATGTATACGTAATATAACAAACCATGCACATTAAATGCCAGACTAATATAGCAAACATTGAAGATGCCCCCCTAGAAAATTTTCTTCCGCCGTCCATGTCTAGAGGTACACAATTTCGCAACTCAGTGGATACGATGTGGATGTATTCAAAGTCCACTGATTTACCCATCAAATTTAAATTTTATAAAAATATTATCAGTGAATACTAACCTGAGGATAACTATTTTTTTTTTTTTAATTTGATCGCAAAAGGAGTTTTTTTTTTTCACCAGGTCTCGGTAATCGTCCGGTACGAAAACTGAAGTTTGTACAAGTGTTTCCCCAGCAATTTCTTTGAGAAAGGAGTCCTCCAGGAGCGTTATTTATGGGGTAATTCCTGCATTTGCTATATACACATATAGATATAAATATAGATATACTGTATACATATAAAGATAAGTAGGAGCGGGTCTTTAAAATTAGTTCGGAAAGATAATATGAAAATCTGGTATAATTTGCAAGAATCTATCTAGTCTAATATAAATAAAATAAACAGTTTGTTTGTGTGTTTGTCTTTCTGTATGCGGCCTGGGGACCAGACGAGTGGACCGAGAGTTACCAAATTTTGGTCAGGGGTACCTTGGCCTAGGCCCGAGATCAAGATGAAAAGTTGTTTTCAAATTTCGAACCAGGGGAGTCTCAGGGGGAGGCGTTTACCGGAATCGGCTTGGGAACCAGACAAATTGACCGAGAGTTACCAAATTTTAGTCACGAATACCTTGGTCCAGGCTCCAGACCAGAGTTAAACGATTTTGTCAAAATTCGAACCAGGGGAGTCTCAGGGGGAGGCGTTTACCGGAATCGGCTTGGGAACCAGACAAATTGACCGAGAGTTACCAAATTTTAGTCACGAATACCTTGGTCCAGGCTCCAGACCAGAGTTAAACGATTTTGTCAAAATTCGAACCAGGGGGGTCTCAGGGGTTGTTTACCGGGACATGTAAAAGTAGTAGAAAATAACCGATATTAGTGTTGAATTCATAGTTTTCGCGGTCGTTGAAATCAATGGTGAAACTCCGATCGCATTAACTTCCAAATTCATGCTATGCGGCATCGGGCCGGAGGTCACCGGGGGGGGGGGGTTGAGATATCGAGACATATAAAAGTAATCCACAATGACCGATATTAGTGTCAAATCCATAGTTTTCGCGGTCGCTGAGATCAATAGTGACACTTCCATTAGCGATGATTTGCAAATTCAGCTACAATCGCATGTAGGCCGGGAGTCAGCGGGGGGGGGGGGATACCGAAACAAGTAAAAGTAATCCAAAATGATCGATATTAGTGTCAAATCCATAGTTTTCGCGGTCGCTGAGATGAATGGTTACTATTTCATTAGTGATCACTTGCAAATTCAGCTACCATTGTATGCGGGCCGGGAGTAAGCGGGGGCGGGGATTCCGAAATATGTGAAAGTAATACAAAATGACCGATATTAGTGTCAAATCCATAGTTTTCGTGATCGCTGAGAACAATGGTGACACTTCCATTAGCGATGATTTGCAAATTCAGATACCATTGTATGCGGGCCGAGAATCAGCGGGATTGGGGGATATACCGAGAGATGTAAAAGTAATCCACAATGACCTATAAATATATTAGTGTCAAATCCATAGTTTTCGCGGTCGCTGAGATGAATGGTGACACTTTCATTAGTGATCACTTGCAAATTCAGCTACCATTGTATGTGGGCCGGGAGTCAGCGGGGGGTGGGGATACCTAAACATGTAAAAGTAATACAAAATGACCGATATTAGTGTCAAATCCATAGTTTTCGTGATCGCTGAGAACAATGGTGACACTTCCATTAGCGATGATTTGCAAATTCAGATACCATTGTATGCGGGTCGAGAATCAGCGGGATGGGGGGATATACCGAGAGATGTAAAAGTAATCCACAATGACCTATATTAGTGTCAAATCCATAGTTTTCGCGGTCGCTGAGATGAATGGTGACACTTTCATTAGTGATCACTGGCAAATTCAGCTACCATTGTATGTGGGCCGGGAGTCAGCGGGGGGTGGGGATACCTAAACATGTAAAAGTAATACAAAATGACCGATATTAGTGTCAAATCCATAGTTTTCGCGGTCGCTGAGATGAATGGTGACACTTTCATTAGTGATCACTTGCAAATTCAGCTACCATTGAATGCGGGCCGGGAGTCAGCGGGGGTGCGGATACCGAAACATGTAGAAGTAATACAAAATGATCGATATTAGTGTCAAATCCATAGTTTTCCTGATCGCTGAGAACAATGGTGACACTTCCATTAGCGATGATTTGCAAATTCAGCTACCATTGTATGCGGACCGAGAATCAGCGGGAGGGGGGATATACCGAGACATGTAAAAGTAATCCAAAATGATCGATTTAGTCTCAGACCATAGTTTTCGCGGTCGCGGAAATGAGGGTAATACTTCCACAGACCTTGACTTCCATGCGAAGAATGGGTATATTTATCTAATATATATATATATATATTGATCAAAAAAATTAAGGAATCAGATGAAAACACATGTAAAACTTCTTACGAATAATGTGAGAACACTGTATCTTGTCCAGTTCAGATTAAAATCATGAAGGCCCAACGTGCAAACGAACCGTTTGAAACATCTGTGCATGTGATCAGTGACGTGGCGCTAACAGATATCATTTTGTAGTGTGGCGCTGCCAACACATTCCAGCTCCAGGATACCTTTGTTCTCATTGTGTTTAGTGCGTCACAAATCTACGTAGTGAAATTGCGCAACAACGTGATTTGCCAGAATCGTTGGCATGGCGAGCTGTCGGCAGGTTGGAAGTTGGTCAGTTACAGCGGGAGGTGTCACATGCCATAAGAGTGGCACAAAGTGTGATTTCCCGATTGTGGAATCGATTTCAAACAACTTGCCCACTTGGATCCGCCTCTGTGTATATATACACAGAGGCGGATTTAAACGGCATATATATATATACAGTAGAGCGTCGATTATCCGAAGTAATTGGGGGACATGGGTGTTCGGAAAACTGGTTTGTTCGGATAATCGACAGCTTAGATACTGCCGCTACTTCTACAGCCAGTGCCAAACCGACAGAAGTATGTTGATTGTTGAAACACAGCGACTGGCGGCTTGGCCGGTCAGCAGCGCCTTATGAAGGCCCCGTTAGAAGCAATGTTCCGCCAGCGGTGGCTCAGTGCGGCGACTACTGTGGGAAACTTGGTTTGGGAGTGAGGGGGATGATGGACGGTAGGGTGGGAGAGTAACAGGTGCGAGCGAGTACACAGTTCGGTTAAGCGGTCGTTCGGTTGACCGACGTTCGGATAATCGACGCTCTACTGTATATATATATATATTTTATATATATATATATATATATATATATATATATATATATATATATATATATATATATATATATATATATACATGAGCGAAAATGGCCTCGAATCCATACTCGCTGAGATGAACAGAAGATGCCGTTTAAATCCACAAATTCAGCCCCATTAGTACTCTAAGGGGGATGGTGACATGTAAAGATAATTGAAAATTATCGGTATTAATGTCAAATTCATAGTTTTGGGGCTCCACAACTTCATTGGTGACAGTTTTGGTGCCCTTTGCGTCCAAAATGAAACGTATTCTCCCCGTGCGAAGAACGGATATTCTGCTAGTCTGTAATAATAACTAACGGAAGTTTCACTTAATATATTTCTCGCTGCTCAAATTTACTCACTTGTGCGGTATATGTGTGTAAAGTAGAATTAAAACCTGTTGCTTTAAGTATTTTTCCGTTAGCGAAATACATTGTATATATAGTAGGACGTCGATAATCCTAACGTCAAAAATCCGAACGCGGTCCCTAGAAGCTTTTTACATTTTGTCTTAACGCTAGCGAGAAACAAACAATAGCGTGTCCATCGACGTTAAGTCAGTGTTTTTACAAAAGTTCATTTATATGTAATTGTTTGTCATGTATTTTTTTTAAATTTTTTCTTAGGCCTATAAATTTTAAGTGTGACTTACAAGAACAGCGTGACTGAGAGTACAAGCAAGTTCTTCAGAAACATTAAATGTAAGTAGCCTTACGTACGGTATTGTAATTACTGTATGTACTGAATAACCACTGTATCAATAGAAGAACATACCGTACAGTATATGTAAGCCTAAATGGCATTTTCTTGGTCATGTTCGAAAATCCGAACAATTTGAAAATTCGAACTACCTGTGGTCCAAATTAGTTCGAATTTTCGACTTCCCACTGTATATGTTGCAGACATGTTACAGCAAGTAAGATTACTAGCATCAGGCCAACAAATAGTTTTTAAACTACATTTTCCTGTTTTTGCCAATATTTCCGAACAAATTATATTTTCTAATGGTTTCAAAATTTCCGGAATTTTACATAGAACAATGAAGATATCTCTATGAAATATGTTTGATTTAACATATTAACTAAAATGATTCTGTGATTAACAAAAATGATGATTCTGATAATACCCAAATTTTCCGTTGTTTCCCCAGCTCGGGAAAACCGTAAAAAAAACTGTTTTTTTAAACCCAAAATTTCTGTTTTTTTTCACAGACCTTCACAACACTAGTCTGAACACACAGTGCACCGAACACTCCTAACGATGGCGAATGTTAACACCACGACATCGGCAACTACAACTGAAATGAACACGTTACCATCGCCACTAGAGCTTGGCACAATGGCAGAGCGTTGCATTATCTGATGAATCCCGATATCATCTTCATCATGACGATGTGAGGGTGCGAATCCGTCGTGTTCCAAGGGAACAGCTCCTTGACATCTGTACTGGGGGGCGGAGACAAACTGGCTGCGGCTTAATTATTATCTGGGGAACATTCAGGTGAGCATCCATGTGTCTATTGGAACTCGAGCAAGGCACCATGACGGCCGAGGCATCGCACGCTGCTTGCAGACTACGTACATCCCTTCATGATGGCCATGTTTCTCATCGGTAGTGGCATTTTTCGACAAGATAATGTACCATGTCACAAGGCCAGGAGTGTGATGGGGTGGTTCGAGGAACACAAGAGCGAGTTCCAAGTGATGTGTTGGCCCCCAAACTCTCCGGATCTGAACCCAATTGATCACTTTTGGGATGTGATTGAACGTGACCTGAGGACGCATCACCTCCTCCCCGGAATTACGGGAATTAGATGACCTGTGTGTGCATATGTGGTATCAACTCTCTCCAGCGACCCACCGAGGAACATTGCGACCATGCCAAGACGCGTTGCCGTTGTTATTCGAGCCAAAAGGTGGATATACTAACAATTAGGTAGGTAGTCATAATGGTCTGGGTGATGTGTGTGTATATTTTAACTCGTATATTTTGTCTCGACTCGAATTTCGAGACGTCTCGACTCGAATTCGAGTCGAGTCGAGACAGAGACTGTCGAGTCGAGACACGAGTCGAGACAGCAACATATTTTCGAGTCGAGATACGAGTCGAGACAACATTTTCTCGAGTCGAGTCGAGACAGGCTTAAATCTCGACTCGACTCGACTCGTGCGCATCCCTAACCAAGGCTAAGGAAAACGGTCATGATGAGATGAATTATAATGGTTGATTAGGATAGTGGAAGGAAGCGGAAGGACCCCGAGAAAACCCCACACAATTGTTTGTATACCACAAGCAGAATTTGGCGCGAGCTAGGATCCAGCCAATGACCCCACGTACCTGAGGTGAGCGCTCTACCACTGTTGTTGGCTCAGCTCACTTCTCGGTTTGAGCCGATAGTGAATGAGCTGTGAGCCGATCTGCTCGAGTCGTTGACAATTCTAAACCCGAGCCGAGCAGTTTTGAAGATATTTGGCCAGTGCCCTATAACTTTTAACAACGTTTGGCTCGAGCCCGAATACTCAACCTAGACCCTCAACCCAAATTCAGAAGCTCGTGAACAATGGCCTTTACTCCTAGACTTCACGACTACCGAGGTTGGCAATCAACTACTTTTTTAGTATTCATTTATATAAATCGCCTATTTTTCATGTTTATACACAGTGTTGTTGTTGTTGTTATAATAATAATAATAATAATAATAATAATAATAATAATAATAATAATAATAATAATAATAATAATAGAAGAAAAAGAAGTTGTAGTAGTAGTATAACCATAGATAATAATTATATTGTCTATGTAAGATACTTGAAGAGAGTACTCGAAACTATACACCAGATTTGACTCGACTCGACTCGAAACTCGACCCGAATTCGAGTCGAGTTGGAGGAAATTTTTCAAGCCGATTCTCGGCTCGAGCTCAAAGATGTCTGTTTCTAGTCAAATCAAGTTTCAAAGAAAACTTGCTCGAATTCACTGGTGCCAATCCCTACGAGTAACGCAGTATGGCATTTTAGTCAATGTTACATTACATTAAAATGTTCATATAGTTGTCAAGTAAAAATTTGTCCTTGCATTTACATAAATCGATTCAAAACGTGCAATAATAATAATAATAATAATAATAATAATAATAATAATAATAATAATAATAATAATAATAATAATAATAATAATAATAATAATAAAATAGCGGTAGTAATAGTAATACGGAAAACTGAAGTAATAAGATTTTTTCCACATATTCAAAGTTTCGCACCTAAAAGTAACGCGTTAGTAACGCGTTACTTTCGAAGTAAAGTAACAGTTACTTTTTTGAGGCAATTAACGCGTTTCTAACACGTTATATTTTAAGAGAAAGTAAAGTAACTTGTAACGCGTTACATTTTTACAAGTAACTTACCCAACACTTGGTGACTGGATACCTGAACGACCAAACTGAAACACTACATACTTAGCGAAGAAACGGTAATTTCATAAATAATAATAAAAGCTATACTCTGACTCTACAGCTCATAAGGATCTATGACTGGCCAGGTGGAGCATTTCAACTTAATAGATCTAATGCTTGGTTAGCACAACGTTTCTCAGGAGCTATTATTTCTTACTTCTAGATCTCATACTGCTATTTTCGTGAATGCAGTCTTCAATATGATGGTAAACACAAGAGGAATGTGCTCCCATGGGAGTCTAACCCTGGACCATACGCACCGAAATGCAGTAGATATTAAATGCAGTAGATAAGTGTACCAATTTTGGTTGAATGAATAAATAGCATTAAAGTATTTTTAAATAACAATGACGACTAGTTTGAACATAATAATAATAATAATAATAATAATAATAATAATAATAATAATAATAATAATAATAATAATAATAATAATAATAATAATAATAATAATAATAATAATAATCCATTAATATTTCAATTTTTTGGTGGCTCCACGAAGCATTAGTGTGGATCGCTGAACTTCTTCCCCCCCACAATTTTCAAACGATATCGCACGCTACAATATACTACCTTGTACAGTGCGCCAGTTTTGCAGAAGTTAAAAAAAAATCTGGAGACTTCCTCGCACCACTGTTCGTAACACTACCCTATCAGATCTAAGTTTGGGAAATAAATACAGGCAATAGTTAGACGGAGCTAAATCTGGGGAATAAGGATGATGATCTAGACGTTGAAATCCTAGATTATGCAATGCTAATTATGTTCGCAGGGGTTCCATGGACGGGTGTATTCTCTTAAAGGAACACAATTCCTATCTTTTCATTTTCCGCGGTGTTGAACTTTGAATTTTTCTTTCAGTTTTGTGAGTAATGTAGAGATTCGGAATTAAATATCTGACCGTTGCGGAGGTAGTCTATGAGTACGACTCCATACTTATCCCAGAAGAATGTTGCAAACAGTTTTTCAACCTACTTCTGTGTCTTGAACTTCTTGGGGCGAAGGAGAAATGAGTGCTACTACTCCATTGACTGTTGTTTCGTTTCAGGATCATAGTGGTATAAACATATTTCATCTATGGTTACTATTCGTAAGCGAAATGATCAGCATTAGGGTCAAATTGGAAGAAGACTTCTCTTAATGCCGTCACTCTTTTATTCTCCTGACAGATTTTTTGGGAACCCATTGTGTCAAGAGCTTTCGCACACCCAAGCCATTCTGAACTATACTGCCGACGCGTTCCAAAGAAATGCCCACAATCTCTGACACAAGTTTTACTGAGACGGTAAAAACTGGGGAAGGGGGCTGCAGCCAGACCTCAGACTATAATAAGTATATCATGAGTTTACTATACACTTTAAAAAGTGTATAAATAATAGCTTAAATTATTTTTGTAAGTCAAAAACTAGGGTGGTGTAGGAACCCCGGTCCCAGGTTATATCTACCACTGGCTGAAATGCTGCAATTTTCAAGAATAATGTTACAAATTGCATCCATGATTTCGGGAACAGTCACTGGATGTAAAGTCATCCTGGATGTAAAACATAATTTATTGAGAAACCGCCACGTTTGAACTAAGCCATCACTTCTTCACCATTGTATATAATGGATGAGAATCCCGTAGTGTTTCACTGATTTTCTCATAAATTTACTTTGGTGACTATCCTTGGTGGAACAAAAATGTTATAATAGTTGTGATCTGGATGTTCGTGAAATTCGCTGTTTGGGCACACATAATCACTTCAGAGGCCTGAGAAAGCAATAAGAATTTCATTATTAATATGAAAATTTGTTGAAAACATGTTTTTCAAAACTACAGTTTCATCTTTCTACCTAGTACTTACACTCATTCTGGAGGAGATTTTCAGCAGCCCCTCGTAAATTATATATATACGTAGCATATAGTACTAGACGAATTTGTTACTTGTAGCAAACGCGAAAGTAATTCAATTTAGGTTTCAAAAGTTGCATTGAAAAGTATTTCATGTGCAGACGTTACTTATTTGTTAGTTACAAATTTTACTTGAAATAAGTTTATCATATAGGCCTAATATAAAAACAACAACGAAATACACAATGTAAAATAAGTCAAACATAATAAATGTCATTTTTGGTGTGGAAAATAGCCCCCCCCCCGAAAATGTATCTGCCCCTCCTTTGCTCCCCTAGGAACTTACAGCTGGCGACGTCACTGATCCTCAGGAGATGTAAAGTGCGAAGAGTCAAGGATGGCAAAATTTCATGGATAGGGGTTGACGACAGAAACACAACCTCCCGTTCTATTCGGTGGTGAAATTGCTTATCTAGGTCAAGCTTCATGATTTCTTGCTATCACTTATAGTATATTTCAAATTAGAACTAGCCAATTTCCACTGTTAGCATAGAATTTTCGACATTGAATCAGTTCAATCAGTTCATCACCACCTTTGGCTGGATCTTCTTATGTACCTACGAAAATTAAGACAATATCTTAGTTTTACGGAGTTTGCTTTCCTGAATTTAGAGGCTTGTGCAAGGGAATAGCTATTATATTCGTAAGAAAAGGGTATCCAATATCATAAATTTCGGAGGGAGGAGAAGACCAGTGGCGGACTTACAGTTTGTTAAAGTTTAGAGTTCCTTTTCAGTACCGAGGCTATATATATAGGACGTTGATCTACAGTTTAAGGTGTAATCCGACCCACTGCAATACGTTCAATGTCCTCTCACCGTTGAATCGAACCCGAAAACACGTGAAACAAAGGCGTGAGCTATAGTCACTAAACTATTTAAAGGACAATGGAAGATCTGCTTTCACAGTCTAAGCTGAACATAATTTTCGAATCTTGATTAACTGTTGCTAAAACATTTTGAAAAACACAATTATCGTAAGTTTCTAAGCTCTTAATTGAAGCTAGCATTAGCAAAGCTTCTTTTGTCATTTATGTCTCTGTCCATTATTCTATTCCACAATAACTCTCGTAACACTTACCTGATTTTAACATAACTTTGTATGTGCCTTCCTTTAACATACTGAAATAACCGTATTGTTTGGGGTTGCAATTCATGGAGAATAATAGGATCAAAGGGAAGGGAGAGGCTGTTGGAGGAGGGTAAGTTTGAACGTTTACATACAAAACAATTTTAGAGGATAATCCAGGGGCGGATTCAGGACGGACTTCTGAGGGGGGCGGTGGGTTGTAATACTGTTACTTAGAGCTACTTTTAAGAGCTCTGGAATGGGTTTTTATTTGTATATAAAATAAGAAAGTTTCCTCTTCTGGGGGAGCGATCGCCCCGATCGCCCTCCTGGATCCGCCCCTGGGATAATCTACGTAAAAATTATTCAATTTCGTTAAAACCGTTGGGCAGTTTTTTTAATGATCCGATGATTCCCACAGCTTGGAATTAAAATCTAAATAATGAAAGGACGATTCCCCATCCCCCAAGTTTAAGAAATATATTCCACCAAAATTTTATTTTAAAAGGTATTTGAATTTTATGCAATATACCGAATACATTCTTTGAGGCTTCTAAATCACCCCCTTCAAATGAACCTAAAACCATGGAAGAGCAAAAGGTAGATTATCAGCTCCCACCTTGATTTACTTTTTAAAAGTTCCATTATAACTTTCGTAAAAAAATATTCGCTTTTGTTAGAATATATGAACATTTTCTGTGAGGCTTTCTTACATCCTCAGTGCTTGGAATTAAAAACTATTAAGAATGAGCGGTGAATTTAATCCCTGATGTACGGTGAATACCCTCTCTTCGATTGAAGAACTACTATATGTTCAACGATACTTGTCGTAGAAAATAAATTTTGATGCGATACCCTGGGGAAAAAATTCTGTAGTTTAAATTACCAAATATCAATGTGAAATTACCCTTCATTTTATAAGTTGATATACATTTTCTTAGATTAAATTACAAAATTTGCTATTTTGTTTACAAATTTACAGTAAATTTACAAGAAAATATGATATTTTTATTGATAAAAATGTAATTTTATACCATTTCATATTAGTAATTTTACTTTGTAGATGTAAATTGATTTACATAGAGGCTTACAATGTATGACTCATATTTTTTGAAGCTTCATAATCATCTCCATTACTTGCATTTAAAATCAATCGAGACGAGAGAGTAAAATTTTCTCCTATCCTTCCTCCCAATACAAAAAGTATATAATTCATGGCTTTTCTCCGTAATATTTACTTCGTTTTGATACAACACGAAATTTTTATGAGGCTGTTCCTGATGTCTGTCGTTGAAGTCAGTAAAAAATGAGCAGTCATCTCCCCTTCCCACAAACACTACCATATAAAATAAAATATAATTCAACAATGACTTTTGTATACACAATTAAATCATTCGATTTTGCCTAAATATGGCTAAATTTTTCTGAGAGTCGCTAGCTGAACTTGATCAATTGTAAGATCGGGAAACGGCTGAATTATTTGGAATAAATTGTTGAATATAGTTAGCATTTGGTTCTGGCCGTTTTCTTTCTTTCTTTCTTTCTTTCTTTTTTTTTTTAAATCATATTTTCATTAAAATGTGTGTGCCAAGGAGAAAGAGACAGAAATGTAGCTAAGGTTTATAGCGTCCCAGAAACAATGTCCATTTCGGATCCCTGAAAAAGAATAAATAACGACGAACCACGTCTTCCGCGTTGCTACTTCCGATTCCCAGTCCAGTTGACAAAATAATAAAGAACTGAATGGAACAAGTAGCTACAAGCAAAGCCTGGCTTTGAATGTTGTTACGAGATTTTGGGACAGCATCAGAATTAGTTATACTGAAGAGTCAATTGGGTATAGAGTAACCTAAACTCTACGCATTTAACTCAATCATAGGTATTGATGACACATAGAACAAAATTTGAGTATACATTAAAGCAGACGATGATTTACCTCATTTTTAATTTGCACATTTATTAGCAAAAGTTTCAAATATTTCTATGAAGATATTTTACAGTGCAAACGTTAACAATGAAACATAAATAGGAGTGAAGTCGGTCAAAGCCTTTAAAAATACCATCTCATGTTTTGAAACTGAGAAGAAAGTCTACAAAAACTTAGCTAGGATGACTAGCCAAATGATTGGCAGCAGCTATCTCCTATCAACGCAAAGCGAGAATATTAAAAACATTTACCTAGTCCGAAAAGGATCCTCAGACGAATATTCGGACCCAAGAGGCAAGGGCGCCGATTTCTCTGTAAATTTAGGGGGAGGGGGGGGCATTCAGATGCAGAAGGCATATATGAGGATTTTAAGACAAATTGTATTCAAATTATGCCAAATATTGTATATTCATAAATACAATATTTGGGGTCCCACATGAGCTTTGGGAGGGGCTCGGTCCCCCTCGGCCTTCCCGGGTCGGCGCCCTTGCCAAGAGGAACGTGAATGGGAGAATGACAGGAACTTCATAACGAGGAACTACATAAATTATAAGGCTTACTAAACACTGTTAGAGTCATGAAATCTAAGAGGCTCAGGTAGGCAGTCATGTAGCCAGGATGGAAGAAAGTAGGAGCGCTTTCAAAGTCTTAACTGGAAAACAAACCGAAAACGACCATTAGGAAGACCTAGGCGCAGATGGGAGGACAATATTAAGACGGATCTCGCAGAAATAGGAATACAAAGTAGAAACTGGATTCAGTTGGCTAAGGACAGAAGTTAGTGAAGATCTTTTGTGAACGCGCCACTGAACCTCCGGGTTCCATAGGCCATAGAGTTAGTTAGTTAATACTCTGAAAAGACTACAATGAGCATTCCTTTCTTTTCTTGGATCGATATTAAGTTACGCGTTCTGGAAGCACCATGGGACACCAATAAAGATAGACACTTACTACCACATTGACATATGTAGGCCAATAAGTAGTGCTTATATATGAAGCATGTAAACTATAATATACAGTATTTTCTTAATTCAACTTGGTTTCGTCTGAGAAATTGCTCAGTAGGCGCTCGGGGCGAGAAGCCCACAGTACTGGATGAGGGGGATTGAATGATGAGTGTCACAAATTTGGCCAAAATGAATAGGTAAAGAACGAACTCCATAGTTATGATATTCTAGCTTGCACAATTTAACCACACGCGCAAAAGACCAAATATATGAACGGAGATCACTTTAAAAACACATTTCATGAATTGTGGTGCGACATCCTGTCGGAATACTAAGTGTCATTGTGGAAAAGACTATTTATTTGGATAAATCCCACAAGCAATATTTTTATTATAGAACACGTTAAAGTTACTTTAAGCAGAAGAATAGATGGTGTGATAAGTTCGCTTAATACAGTCTGCGTAATAAACTCTCAAATAAATCCCTTTGCGTTTTTCTTGAGAAGATAAATGTATTTAGACACCTTCTTAGAACATCAAGGCATGAAGCTTCATTCTCCCTTGTGGCTCTAGAATTTATCCAGCTTTAGCACTCTGTGCAAGACCGTTATAATGAGATCAGTAGTAATCTAGGCATAATACATTAACACGTTTATAGATAGTCACTCTATTTCTTAAATCATTAGGATATTGTAAATATTTCTATACAGAGTATTACCGTAACGCTTTTAAGTTTAAATCGCCATGTTGTGCTTCCACTTTTCAAAAATATACATTAGCTAACCTGCACTCTCTACGCAGCGTATCATTCACACATGAGCATGAATTTCCTTCTCATTCCTCACAAGATCTGTACATGTCCCTTTACAGACACAAGTAAAAGACGTCTTGATACAAATCGGTAAGGAATACCATGGAGGGGAGATTCTTTTCGATATCTTGCATCCTTTTCCAAGATTTGAACCTACTTCTGGTTGGAGTTTCTAATCCATGTGTGATCAGTATTTTCTTTCTTCTTGTATGCAGTATGTAATAAGCAAATACATTACTCACACAATTAATTATAATGTCAGTGATATATAGTGTTCATTAGGCAAAACACTCCAAACAATACATATCCATCTTAGACTGGAAAAATGGTTATCTTTCTTTTTCATTACCATTTGACTATGAAACAAACGCCTGAGAGATATACTACCCTATATATAAATGTGTGGTGTTGCAATGTATAACTCATAGGATATGATGCTTTTAAAATTTCAATAGAATATTATTATTATCGGTTGTACATACTATTATTGTTATTATTTACCGGTTGTACATACAAAAATGAAGGGGCGAAAGTTTGAGAAATAATATTGAGGTGGTGGTCGCCCCTTCCCGCCAATGTAGCGCCGCCACTGATTCCAATGTACCTCTAAAATGCAAGAAAGAAATAACGGACCATGTTTTTTAAAAAATATTCACTTAAAACTGAACAATCTACACAAAATTTGCAACCTATCACTGAAAACGGCATCTTTCTAGAGTTTGTGGTTTCCGAGATATCATTATCAATATAATTGGCCACAAACATATAAACTTTCACGTACATATAAACTTTTCTTGACCACAAACATGTAAACCTAGCATTTTAATATATAGATACACATTGTGCAAGGATGAAACATGTATCAATTGGTAGAAGACTTTGAGCTGAGCAAAATGACATTTTTAAGAGTAAACTTTCATGCGCGCTTTTCGAGAAAATTGATAATTTTTATTGAGCTAAAAAAATATGTCGTTTATTGTCAATAATAAATTGTTAGCTTTTATTTTTCTGGAACATATTTATTTATTAATGTACTTCTTCTTGCTCACCTCAATCATAGGTTGGTGGGGAACATGGAAATTTTAAAACTTTTCTCTCGCTTGGGAGAGCTATTTTATACTTTGATAAGGCTTCTTTTTCGTAACTGCATCTAGATATTCTATCGTTGGTCTTCCTCTTCCTAGTTTTCCTTCTGCCTTTCTCTCTATCAACACGGTGATCCAATCGGAGTGCCGAATAAAATATCCAAGCATGCTGTTTCTTCTTTTTCCTATTATCTTCATGATCTGTCATCCTTCATTAGCTTCTTTCAGTACGTCTTCGTTTCTTTTTCTTTCTTTCCATGATATGCGCAGCATTGTGCACCAACACAACATTTCAAATGATTTCAGCTTGGATATCTCAGCTTTGTCCATGTCTCTGATCCGTAAAGCGCCACGCTCCGTACCAGGGTGTTAATAAATCATTAATGTACTATAAATGTTAAAAAAAAATACTGTAAAATAATAGATAGTAACTATTGTTGTTTATCTTCTACTAAAGGTAACTCATATGCTCTTAATAGTAACATACAAAGTGCTTACAAAGTCACTGAGTCATTATGTGGGCTGTTATTCCTTAATAATGCTTAGATCTCATAGTTAATTTGTCGGCGTAAGGGAAAAGTGCTTATCTAAACCCATATACGAGGTATGTTAGACAAGTAATGAGTATTTCTATTAACGATGAATTTTATTTATTTATTTTTTACAAACCTAGGCTATCCGCTTCAAAATAGCCCAATTGGGCAGTTACACAACGATGGAGCTGTTATTTCTATTCTTCGTAGCAGTGCTTGAAGGCTTTTGCTGGAATACATTTCAGCTCATCGGTTACACTCTTCTGGATATCCAAAGAATACCAAAATAGTGCCTTTTCAAGTAGTTTTGGAACTAAATAATAGTGGAATAAAAAGAAGTCTTACGGACTGTCATCCGGCGAAATAGTTGGCTGAATAAACACATGAAAGTTTTTCTTTCTGCCAAAAATTCATTGACACAGGCTGTCGTGTGACATGGTCCTTTATAATGGTGCAGCATCTAAGTGTGTGTGTGTGCAATGTTTTATTGCGCACGTGCCAGGCTTTTCCTGAGTCTTTCAAGAACTTCCCGCAAAACAGTTTGACAGTTTATCTTAGTGGCACAAATTCATTGTTGACGATCCCCTGACTATCAGAAAACAAATGAGCATCAATTTTATTTTCGATTTGCTAATTCTCGCTGATTCGTCTTCCACTTGTTTTCGACCTTCTAAAAAGAAGTTCTGCTACGTGAACACTTGCGCCCTAGATAGGGAAAGTTCTCCACAAGCCTTTTGTAACTTTATGTAAGTCACAGGAGCTGATTCGCCAAGCTTTACACAAAATTTGATGGCATAAAGTTGTTCAAACTCTTGCTAATCTATTTCCGTAACGCGCTTCGCAAACACAATTTCACTTCAGACGTTCTCAACAATCGTGTAGTAACTGGAGCAAGTTCATTTTTCTACTGAGTCAGCAGCAAAGGATAACTTAACTGCCATATGATGGTGTAGGGAGCAGCATCGTCGGTTCGTGTACAACGTTGTTATCTCATTTCTTTTGTAACATACCTCATATATTCAATAATACTGATGGTGGTACAGTAACTAAATACAATCCTGGCTACTGTATTTTTATTCTGTTACATGAGGTGTCCATAATGGTTTACCCTGATTATAGTCGTGTGTAACAATTATATTTATGGTACTAACTGTGTATTTTTCTTTAGAAGTACACACGAAACTCTTAAAGACACACAATAATTGCGTCACCTATGCCATTTTCGTCTCTAGGAACGCTATGTGAGCTGTCGTTAAAATAGCTTTTCTGCAGGAAAAGGCACAATGTGTTGAATGGTTTGCAGAAGCAAAATAACAAATAATGCAGTCGATATAATAATAAAGTCGATTGCTGATGCGGTCTCGTGAATGAAGTTTGAACAGTCTATTGAGTCTCGTCAAAAATGGATGATCTGCCTCTGCTTGAGGCCTCTTTAACGGACCCTGTTGTTAAAAAGTTGGTCACTCACCTGATTTTAATTAACTTTACATCAAGTGATCTTTCCATACCATGTCCAAAACATTCATTGCAATAGCTATTGGTGATTCTGTTTCTGCAAGTCACACAATACAATATGCCTTTAACTATAGGGCAACCATTTTGACGACAGCTCACACAGTGTTCCTAACGGTAGAAGTGGTGTATGTGAATGTGAAACAACTGTAGTGAAACTTTATGAATTCCGTGTGCATTTGCAACAAACAATACACAGTTACTACTATCAATATGGTTGTTATAAACTATTATTATCAGGGTAAAACGCTTGTAGACCCAGGGGCGTAAATAAGGGCCCAGCAGACCCCGCATTGCGGGGTGCCTCAAGCCATCAGAGGCCCCCAAATCGTGGAGTTGGACGTGGAGAAAGGGCCCCACTCCACGCTGTCTGTGGGGAGGCCCCCAAACCTTTAGTTACACCATTGTGTGGACTCCTGTATTACCACAAGTCATTGATGAATATGCTTGCAAGTTATTCTGAAATTACAAGCTAGAGTAACATGAGATATAATATTATTAAAATAAGAATGTTCTAGAACAGTGGTTCTCAAGCAATGTGTCGCGGCACACAGGTGTGTCACACAGTACCCTGACGTGTGTTGCGAATTTTTAATTTAAATTTAATAATCATAACGAATTTAATAATAATTAGTTAAAATCCAGAGAGACTGTACCAGTCAACACCTGCTAGCGGTAGCAATAATGCTCAGTGCTATATATAGTCATTATAAAAACTAATTGGTTTCACTATTATAAGAAGATATTATTATTATTATTATTATTATTATTATTATTATTATTATTATTATTATTATTATTATTATTATTATTTATAATAAAAATATCAAACAAGTGTGTCTCGATGTGGTGGACGCTCAGTAAAGTGTTTGTCAGTCAAAACAGGTTGAGAAGAATTTAGAAGATATTATAAATTCTTGTTGTGATTAGGGATGGCAACATTTTCCGGAAAAACGGAAAATATTTTTTCCGGAAACCGGAAAATTGAAAACGGAAGACGGAAAATTTTCCGGAAAATCGGAAACGGAAACGGAAAATTTTCCGGAAAAACGGAAAATGTGATTTCCGGAAACCGGAAAACTCTTTCCGGAAATGGCCATCCCTAGTTGTGATATCAACTGAGGCTCTGTTATATCGAGAACACTTTCTGCAAATAAAGATACGTTCAGGGCTGGATTAAAGGAGAGGCTTAGGGAGGCTTTAGCCTCCAGGTGGACGGGAGCCTCCACTCTGATCAAGCTCTCAGCTGGCTGTCTAGAAAGAATGATACAAGATACAATCACCATCATGAGATAAAATATATCAAAATTATGAAACATAGTCACTTAACGTTTCAACCGTACTTTGATAGAAATGTATTAAGCGAAGTCAGCACAGGGATCACATATTTTTTCTACCCCCGGTCCTCCAGATGGGTTGATCCGGCCCTGGATACGTTATATATATATATATAATCGAATACAAATACCATAGTAGAACTCTACTACAAAAGTTCTATATTTTGTTGTCCAGTCCATGGAAAAACATCTGTAGAGAATTGCAGATTTTGAAAGTGGACTTCACATTTCCTTAGTTTAGAAGAAAAAGATCTTCAAGATGCCTTCCAGATCCTTTGACTTATTAAGCATTCTTGTTCTCTAAGCAGCTGAAGAATGCATGAAGCAAACAAGTTTTGTCACTACGCTTTTCTTTACGACTCCTCAGCGACCTCTACTTTATTAGCATCCAAAAGGATGTTAAATTTTAAACAAAAGAAGACAGTTTTCCCCCTTAACCAAGTTCTTTTTATCTTTTTCGCTTTATTTTCATCCCTAAACATAATTATGATTTTTTTTTTTTTTTTTTTTTTTTACAGACAAGAAAGTTTTTCTTAAACAAAATCATTCATTAGTATGCTTTAACTTGTATATACTTACTTTCACACACACACACATAAATATACTAACATCACTTTTTGGACGGAAGGGAGTTAGATGTGTTCAATACAATAATCATTTCCGGATCTCCAATACTGGAAGGCATGGGAAGAAAGAAAGAAAAAGATGAAAACAAAACCTTCCGAAAAGAAGTAGCAGAATCTTTTTTTTTTCTTTTTATTTTGTTCAAAATTTAATAACTATCGAATTCTTCCTCTCGAATTCCTCTGCGTATCTGACAGAAAAGACAGGCAAGGGAGAGAGAGTTATCCGCAGAAGGTGAAGCCCCATTTTGTATCTCTTACTAGGACTAGAATATAGGGCTTTCTTTCGTGTCAACCTGAGATCAATATTGCCAACAATGTCGAAGAATTTCTCACTAAAGCATGTATCCAAATGTACAACAGTGGCGCTGGAAAAAGTAAATAAAAATAAAAATTGAATTAACAAAACGTATACTTTTATTCCAAGACAAGTTCTAGCCCATTAAATTTTGTTTGGCAGAATTTGAAAGTGCCATTAGATCAGTAGGGGAAGCATAGAGTAACGAGTTTCTTTCCAAGAGCGTCATTTGGTGTTTCAGGGGCACCCTAAATGTGAGAAATAAAGGGTAAACCATAAAGAATGCAACTTTTGAAATGTCAGCCATTTCTGTTTTAGTAAGTTGGCAGCACTGAATGTTACACGATTTTCATCTGTTAGTTTTGTGGGTAGTAGTCACGGAGGCATTTACGCCGATCCCAAGAGTTTCAGTATTCGCGTGCTACCCTGGCCAGCTGTTTGAAATTGGTCGTGTAAAATGTACAGAAAAAATTGATCAACAGAACAGAATCTAACCAACCCCTGCGGGGCTTCTAACCCGTTCCTACTACTACTATTATTATTATTATTATTATTATTATTATTATTATTATTATTATTATTATTATTATTATTATTATTATTATTATTTACTACTATTACCATTACTACTACTACTATTACTACTACTACTACTACTACTACTACTACTACTACTACTTTTATTATGGATCCGTATAGTAAAACTGCAAGCTTATTTTAATGAAAAAAAGTGTTATGAAAATGTAAAAAAATTATCGGTAAATCACTTTTTTGGGTATTATTTTTAATCCTATTTTAATGAAAAAAATTGTTATGAAAATTTAAAAAAAAAATCCTTGGGCAGGATTTGAACTCACGCCAAAAACGAATTTCATCACTATTTTGTTGCGCTAGCACGCTCGGCTACGAGGGCCGACAGCAGTTAGCTTTTAATTTCCGCTATATGTAGGACATGACTCTTGAAGTTCTATCTGTATCGGCCAATAAGATCAGAGGATATCTGAAACTATTGGGATTCGCGAAAATGCGTCACGCAGTACCGAATAGCGCATGATCGTCATCTGTTTTTTTGTTCAAAATGTTTTCCACTGCTAAAAATATTGAATTTCCCCAAGTATCAAGCGATGTTTTTAAGCAGGGGGAAAACATTTTGAGTAATACAGAAAACAGAGGACTATTTTGCACTATTCGGCGTGTCGTGACTACTAACTATAAAGACAAAAGATGAAAATCATGTAACGTTCAGTGCTGCCAACCTACTAGAACAGAAATGGGCGACCGTTTCAAAAAGGTGCTTTATGGGACACCATTTATTTAATTTTAATAGATACTATATTAATTTGAAAATGGAAAACTTGAAATTGTACTTTTATAGGAAAATCTTGTCACACCAAGCAAATAGTGTATTGCCTTGCCTACAAGACGAGACGATAAATAAGCATTTCTTGCCTAGTAAATTTTTTATTCAGAAGCTTCGTGTCGTTTTGATTCTCATAAAGTCTTAAAATCTCGCTTTGTAAATTTATGTACAAAATTTATGACCAGATTTTTTCTTAATTTCTTTAAGAAGTTATCAGAATCCTTCTGCCGCACGAAAAAGCCACAACAACATTCAAATAACATTTATTACTGAAGCATAGTGTGTAATAATTTGCGTATCTTTAAACGTTGATAAATGGCTTTTCATTGTGTTCGTACAATCACTTCATCAGTTTACTATATATATAAATAGTGTAACACAAAAACAGTTTTTCAGATCCAGAAATTGAGTGAAATAGTGGTGCTCGAAAATATTTTCTTCTTGTCTGGAATTTGGAAATGCTCGTCGTCTCGTTTTCGAGACGAGACGAAAAATTTCAAACACTACAAACAAAACCCGAAATGCTGCTGCTGTTCCTTTCCCCCATATCAGGCACGTAGCCAAAGGGGAGGGGTGCGCACCCCCTTCGAAATCAGAAATTAAAAAAAAATAAGGAAAGATGAAACAAAAAGAAATGAGAAAAATGAGAAAGAATCAGCGTTAAATATAAAAACCTACAGCAAGCGTTTGGTTACTGTTTGTTATGAGGAGCTTTTGTGGAGGAAGCGGTCGGGGGGGGGGGGGGGGGTGAGATAAGGGAATTTTGAAATATCTAGAAAAGTTACGGAATTCTCAAATTTTTGCTACTAATGAGAGAAATTTCAGGCTTTCGAAAATTCAGTGTCGTTCTGTAGTAGTGTGGATATTTATCATAATTTTTCATCATCACTTCTCTGTGGTATCAAACATGTTATTTCAAAAACATTTTTCTGCTGCTCCTTTAACTTGCTATTTAAAACAGACAATAATTGACGGAATAATAAAAACGAAAAAGTTATATGGAAACAAAAATTCTGTTAACATTTGATTCAGCAGAGAAAGGAACGCAGATTTTGTGAAATATTTTACAAGACATTATTGGATATATACTTTTTAAAATAGTGGATATGTACAGTACTTTTCATAATATAACGTAAAGTGTCAGAAAAAGTAAAACTTACGGAAAAACGCAAAAATCTCTGGCAACCCTTGGACATACTCTTGTATAGGTCCCGTTTCATCCTTAGTATTTATTAACATATATAACTGATCCGTCCGATGTCCTTCCATTGTAAATAGCCTTCCAACTTATATCTTCAACTTCGTTAATTAACAGAAAAAAATATAGAAAATACAGCAAACATATGAATCCAGCGACATGGTTAATCTGATAAAAATTAAAATTAAATTTCCACATGCAGTAATAAAGAAGTCTCTAGATTTCAGTGAGAAAATAGCTAGATGAGAAAAATGCTTGAAATCAGAGTGAAAAAGAACACCTTTGAGAATGCTTGAAAAAAGAGAGAAACAAAAGAGATTCGTTTATTACTGAGTTTTGGTGTCATAAAAGGTCCAGACTCATTAACAGAACTCAACATGATGAAACACGTCTGACTTGACCTTTGTGCTGCAATAAGGAAAAAATCTGCGTGCTCTGCACAATGTTAAGTCAACAAGAAAAGAAAGAGGGAGGGAATTCTCTTGGAGGGAATTTTTCTCTTGCTTTTCTCTAAGCAGTTGGTTATTACACACGTATCATCACGCACGAAAAATGGCGAAGAATTTATCTAGATCTTTTTCCCTTTAGCTGTCATCCGAGAGTAGCGCTTCAACAGCACGACGCTGCTCGGGCTCTGCTTCCTATCTTGGGAACGGCTGCGATGTTTATCTTGATAGTTACAGCTTTTGCTGTCGTACATTTTGATTCCACAAGCTAATTTTTCACGCAACATAAAAGCAATTCAATCTTTTCATCTTTCTTTTCTTTCCTTCTCTCCTTGTCGTTTACCATCTTCCCATTTCTTCTTCTTCTTTTTCTCCTCCTCCTCGTCGGAATATTTATTGTAAATAGGATTCATGGTTTATTTGTAAGCGTGTTTACAAGTTTTTATGTCAGTATTTTGTGCCTGTCACGCTGTTATTACGTTTTGTTCTTTTAGAAATAATATTAATAATAAAAAGGAAATAATTCATTCTTAATTTTAAAAACAAATATAAAATTATATCTATAACAGGTATTATAACGTATACGAAACATTTAGCGGCCCTACACACAATCTGACTAACTGTCCAGTCGCAAAATGTCAAAATTTCAGCAGACTTCCAATAACAGTGGATAAAGTAAGACGGGACGTTTGATACTTTATATCAGAGATGCCAGGCAATAGTTTCAACTGTTACTTTCTCTTCTACGAGAGTAAACGTTTACAGTTAATCACTTGAACGACAGTTGAAGACAGCAAAATGATATGGGATCAAAATTTATTATACTGTCAATGAATTTTAATATTTTATTCTCAGTATTGGAAATATTGTGTATTTCAATTTCAGTCTGGAAGACTTTCAAAGATTACTTTTGTTTTGGTATCCAGTTTCATAAAACACAGTCTGTGAATGCTGTTAATGTTGTAAATTCTCTAAAAGGCTTAATATAATTGTAAGCATTTTTGTAATTTTATGTTTTGTTAACACAAAGACGTTACATCGGACAGTATTATAAGTTTTGTAAAATTCAGAGTGCTGACATGACGCTCAACTTTTAAAAAGGATTGGTTAACTAAGATTTCTTCAGAGAAATCTCATAGCAAATATGCACTTGTAATGATTTTGACCCGAATTTTGAGAGCCACAAGCTGCAATGCAAGTATCTTTGTTGTATAAATACTTCAGTTTATTTCGACACAGTCAGTCTTAGTCTGAATTAGAGTCTTGTACTATCATAATTGGAGGCTTTGTTGGAGTCACACTGGAAGTGACAACGTCGATATTCAACAACAAGTTAGAATCAAATATTTGTGAAGTTATTCGAAAATATGTTTGTATATACACCAGAGATGGCTGTATTCAATTGTTGATTTTCTCGGATTTGATTGTCATTATCATCTACGTCAGGTATGATCCAGTTAACCTATTTTCTTTTAGCCTGAAAATTGTCATACACTTTTGAATTACATAACAGACATTCGTTACACAAACCCACACTCAAATACATTAAGAATGAATCAAAATACATGTTAACTACTACTTTAAATTGTGTTCTACACTTACACACACGGGTCTGTTTTGCCGACTCAAAACAGTGGTGGAGAACCCCGAAGTGCCTCATAGGAACGCATTATAGGTACGTTCATTTAACATTAGCAACATGTATAATGTAAAATACCTTGAGCTCATGCTACCAATCTGAGTTTACTCAAAGTGCTCTATTAGTAAAAATGCTACATTCCAAAGTAAACTTTAAAGGAGTAACAACCGAGGTTGACAATGTTATAAACAGCGTGAGATTCTTTTCTCCATGGGTCTCGGCGGGAAATCACTAAAAACCTTTGAATACATTACGGTGGTTTGCATTTCACCCTAAACAGTAGTCCACGTCTTATAAAACCTCTATGCTGAAGAAAACCACTAAAGATCAACAAATAAATAAATAATGGAATGAGTAATCCATTAACAATCAATAACAATACAGAAAGGAAATGGGAAGAAGGGACTCTATTTTAAAACAGCATCCTGGCATTTAGCTGGTTTAACGAGAAAAGTCACAGTCAAGATGATCACAGGACTCGAAACCAGGACATTTCGATTGCAAATCATGAACGTTGAACTATTAGACTACTACGCCCGATTAAAGCTATAGCAAACAGAAATGGAAATTAATTTACTGAGCGACCACAGCCCCTCATAAAAATTGGTGTAGAGCTATCTGGTGGCATTTTTCTTTATCTTCGTGTTAATCTCTGAGTAACGGATGAATATTTCAAAATTCTGACAAACTTTTAATTTGACTCGTACTGTTGCTCGTCGGACATAAACGAAGCGCTACCTGGAGAGTGGAGATTCGACATAAATATAATGCAAGTTGCATACATAATGAGCTATATCTCCAAGATAGTTCGAATTTGTAACCGTATTAACTGGAATTTTGGTATCGTACCGCTATAAATCAGGAATGGCGAAAATCGAAGTATTCCTGTATTATTTTTTTATTTGTAACTAGGCAATACCATTTGTATGTAGAGTAAAAAAGAAAAATATAGTTCTAATGTATTTATTCTTAGATCATGGCATAGTATATACAATGGAATATTGTGAAACAAATAAATGTACACCTGTTTGTGATTCTGGTATCCCTGCACCAACTGGTGTTGAGAATATGAGAATTAAATCTGTCAAATTTATAGTTTCTTGGGGAGAGACAGTGAAAGTTTGAAACACACGCTTAACGATAGAACGTAGAAGCCTCTGTCCTGCCGGAAGGCTCTTCCGGAAGGATTTCTGTACACGAGCCGTCGTCCTGCCTGCAGGGCGTACCTCCTTAATGGAAAGAATATGAGTTTGTCCTTCCGAAAGGACGGAAACCTTCCAACAGTACGCATTTTAAAACATACAATAAACATATAAGAGTAGGTTTAGTGTTTCTCAGTTATCACCGAAATTCGCTCTACTCCACACATGATTGGTGTTTGGTGGATCAAAAAAGGAGCGTAAACGTACACACGATAACATTTAGAAAACATCTCGACAGTCTCGACATCTCGACATTATTGAACTAACAGTTGTACCAATATGTTTTTTTTTTTTTTTAAATTTTGAGCTTTTTGCACTAAGATTATATGAAGACGGAACCAAAAGTTTAACGTAGGTTCCGAATCATTAGACGCCATTGGGAATCGAATCTAGGAACAGATGCACCAATTGTGGCTTGAAATGAGTTGCGATATATGATTTTTTCATAAATATAAATTATCATTTTGTATAAACTACTTGATAGATAGAAAAATGTTTTACACAACTTTAAAGTCCGCAGGGATTTGTGATAACTTGTCAAATTTTATTTTAAAAAAATTCATAAACATAAGATGGGAATAATATTTTACAGTAAAACATACACTTAGTTTAAAGTGAAATTCAAATTACCTGCATACACGAGGGAAATATACAGTAGATTATTATCCACTGCTCTATGATTGTCTCGGATACAAATTTTCTATATATTTTTAACTATACTCATAATACAATGCATATGAAATTTATTTTAGCTAAAAGAAGAAAAGATGTAGACATAAATCTCACACATCTATAACGAACCGACGTTATTATTCGCTCGATTGAGACAAAAAGGGATCTGTTTAATGTATTTTAAGCTTTGGGTTTTGTTCTTTCGTATCTGTTTGCTTAGCGCACATACATCAGGTGTTATACATATTTAAATATTTGAGAATTTATACCACCTCCACATAACAGATCATTCTAAACTAAAATTCCAGATCGTTCCCCTATTTTTAAGAGAATCATTCTCTTGAAACAAAATGGAAACCAGAGCAGTCACAATTACGATTTGAGATGAAGAAATGAGCTAGTTCGTAAAGCGCTCTTTTATCTATAGTTGTGGTTGTAATGCAGCACCAAAATCTAGCTGAACAGACAAATACTGCGTGAAAATACTGTAAAGGGCTATTTGGAAACGTTCTCGGCCACTATTTAGGTTTTCTTTTTCAATTTCGTCACAATGATCTTTAGATGTGTCAAATTATGCGTAAATATTTGAAAGAAGAATAAACAAAACAACTGCAACGGTAGTTTTCTTTGTACCAATTATTAATGAAGCAGTGTCACTTTAAGCTTTGAACGATATCAGTGATTACAAGAAATAAACATTATTTTATATCTGGGGTTATGCTTTGTTGACATATGTACAACTTATTTACGATTATTCCTTATATTTAATTTACGTAGAAGCGGATCTGCAGTTTTCTCAACTCTGTCATGACATTTGCCAAAATGCCGTGCGACTCCGGAGGAACTTGATTCACATACATCTACTATAGAAACAGATAATCTCTGCACCACTTTCACATTCAATTCTTAGACAATATACGAGTTATTACGTTGAAAGAGATTCTTCAAGGGGTAACTGAAAAATAACTATCACACAGAAGGACTGGTGATGTGATTTGCACTCGACCTTTCATTTTGTCCCAGATTAAATGGAATCGGGGGGCGGTGGCTCAGTGGTAGTGCGTTCATCTCCGGTGCTTGGGGTCCCTGGTTCGATCCCAGCTCGCGCGTGTGGACTTTGTGGTGGACAAACACTGTGCTCGTGAGTTTTCTCGGGGTTCTCCCGTTTCCTCCCACTTTCTTCATTCCACCATTTCACTCATTTCTTATAATCACCGTCTCCTTTAGCCTAACCGACATAAGAGTGGGACGTAAAACTCAAACATTTCATTTCATTTAAATGGAATCGGTTTGAATTACAACCGAATTCCTTAGCCATGAGATAGCAGATCAAGAAAAGTTTCGTTCTTCCCAAATATATCAACCTGAAGTGTGAACTGAAAAAAAAAAAAGCCGTGAGAGTTTCAACCTTATGGATTTTATTATTATTATTAATAATAATAATATCATAGAGCTTCTATAGCATTGGTTGCTGGGCAATTAAGATCGTGCTACACAAATACTTCTGACAAATGTATAGTAAATAATATGGGAATGTTTCCGCTGTAAATTGACTTCATATGGCACTATGGACGCAGATATGTTTTCAACATTGATGGGACGGGCAAGGGCGTTCGCATAATCTACTTAAAAAAAAAAAAAAAAAAAAAAAAAAAAAACAGTGATTAAGATATTTATAAAGTTGAAAAACAATGTAGTGGAGGATCAGAGGAGCAGGATTGTCTTCAACATTTGCATTTCATTTTCAGAAATATGTGGAATAAAAAAGAAATGTTTAGTGTTTTAGCTCTTAAATAACATACAAATACATATGTATTTTTTCTGGTATATACTGTATTTCACAAACGAAAGAGAAAGCAGCCTCCTCCCCCAGTACTAGACAACGCTAAGTACAAGTTCTCGAAAAATGTTAGTGCATGAATATGAGGTTTACAATTTTCACATTTCAAGGAATAAAGTTAGCAAAGCCCCATGAAACAAAACCGTAAATATCCCACTGTCCTAGTAAGGCAATCTCTGATGAATCCCAGCACACCCTTTTAGCCAAATTCTAAGAATGGTCATGCACTGGCAACCGTTCATTGACCGAGGGGTAGGCCCTTGTAGGGGTGGGTGTCAGTGTTGTCGGATTTCCCGTGTTGTTGTGTGTGATATATGGCTTTTGAATATGCATTCATGCAGTCTTTGTGGAAATCCGACAACAATGACCGGAGACGTTGCCACGGGTTGTCAATTCACTTTGACATTTTGGTGTCTTTGTAGGCGAGCGGTGGTGTGCCAAGTGTTCTTATCTGCATTGCTTTTACAGTCGCGGCCACCGTTAAGCGACCCTTAGTGCGTTTGCACACGACAACGATAATATCGGTGGAACCACCGATAATGTCGGCGGTGAAATCGACTTCAATGTATTCAAATCGTAGCTTGCACACGCCACCGATATTATCGGCCGATCCTCCGACACGCAGATGCTGTCGGCCAAGCCCCCGATACTGTCGGCGGTATCGCCGACACTGATTTTGTAGGGGGCAATGTTTTCTTATGATTGGATGCACACGCCACCGATAATGTCGGCTGGCCAGCGGGTTAGATGAAGAGAGTGAGTGACAAGGCGCTGTGTATTTTTGTTTCGTTTCTTGTCTTTGGAATTTTGTTGTTTCCATTTTTTCTATTACAATTGTATATTATTATTATTATTATTATTATTATTATTATTATTATTATTATTATTATTATTATTATTATTATTATTATTATTATTATTATCTTGTCCTATCAACAACTTCGGAACAGCTTATTATTTTTTTACAGTCTGTTTTTGAGTAGCTAATTCCCTTTATTAAATAAATATAAAATGTGGGAAGTCTGAAGAGTACTGGTTTCCCTCTAAATAGCTATTACCAAATAGAATATAGGAAATTTAGATAACCAATTTCTTGATTATTTTCCACTCCTTTTTATTTTTGTTCTTTCTTTCTCTCTCACACACACACTCTTTGACGGTATATTTTTAAATCTATTAATGCTTTTAAATTTTAATACATTCTGGAAATTATTTTTAAGCGTAATTTTCAAAGTTTGATACACTGTGAACATAAGCATATGGAAAAAATCCTGATTATTATTACTTTCTTTTATTTTCATCAGAATTGTGTGCAAATCGCTTTTCCCGGCTCCACTCAATAAGCAATGATTGAATAGAATATTTGTTGAGAAGTCAAAGTAGAATTTATTTTAAAACGAAACCATCACAATCAAACACTCTTTCCAAAGCTCCAAGGACAAGTTACTCATTTGGTATTTTCTTGATTGTGATCTCAACAATAGGGATGTGACTTCATGCTTCACTTGTTGCAGATTTTTTCTCTCAGTTCCAAAACTATCCCAAATTCCCCCTTTTTAAAAATAATATGTGGAATGGCAATTGAAAACAAAGACCAAAGCTATGTATCCAAGTTTTCCCTCTCCCCTTTATACCGGGATCGACCCCCTGATAGAGTTCTGCAGTTTAGCTACAGTGACTGAATGAAAAGGTTGTGTATTATTGCATTCGTATCTTTCTAGCTTTGCTTAGATTTTTAGAGATGGTAGGAATTTTTCCATTCGATATTTTAACCCTTATTGAACTTGTGGAATGTAGACCTTGCATATGGGATAAGATAATATACTCTTTCAAGGACAGAATTGAAAAGCAAAACGCATGGCGAAAAGTTTATGCAAGACTTGCCCAGGATTTTGAGTTCATGGACAAAAAGAAACGGGAGACGACAGGTATGTATGCAACAGCGCAAATCTGTCTTCAACATGGGGGGGGGGGGGGTAAGATCGTTCCCATATTATATATACGGTACCGGGTGCGTCATTTATAATGTCAAACCTTGATGACGGAGAAACCAAAAAAGAGAGAGAAGCGAAACTTTGCACGAAGCAACTATACAAAGGGGCGCATTGGTAGACGTATTATTTGACATCACTGGATGAATAGTGTTGCCAACCCAATATAAAGTTATGATTTTTTAAATGGAACGACCTAAATTGTATTTCATAATTTAATTCAACACTAAAAAGGAAGACGAAAGATATGCTACCCGCAGGTCAGTGTTGCAAACTTCTCGAGAAATAACGTTAAATATGTGTCACATTTAAAGGCCTTTTGCACACACAGGGAGTGAGGTACACACTAGTTTTGCACAATAATTTAACTATTGGCCAGAACGGTTTAAATTGACACCAAGTTTAGATGGGTCCGTTAAAAAGTGTTGACATAACTGAAAAGACAAAAGTCGAGTTTGGATATGGTGCAATAACTCGAAAAAGGCCATAAGTACATTACGGTTTAAAATTTATAGGACAATTTGTGATGTCATAAGAAGCATTCTCACGTTTATTTGAAGTCGATAAGTCAAGTACTTACCGAGATATTCGGAATTTTGTAAAAGCTGAGAATTTTGCGCTGTAGAAGTTGGTAACGCTGTCTCAAATTCCCACTTTTTCCCTCAACGTTGAGAAATTCGTAAAGAAGTGGTTGAAACAAAATATAAACATTAATAAACACACATACAATGAAAACTTTTTTTTCAGTACTTGAAATGACTAACTAAGCGTAATTTACTGGATATGAAAAAAAAAAACGTAAGGAAGTAATAGGACTTCATATGACAAGATAATACAAAGACGTAGAAGACATGTAGGTACCTAGTAGCTACTTTCGCACCATGAAAATATTTATCCTCTTATAAGTTTGGGACACCAAAATCAAAACAATCCAATATCTGGATTAAGCTACGAAGGTATGTATCATATGTTTGAAAGATTTTCACATACTGATATGTAGGGTTACCAGACGTGTTCTTTTATGAGTACATGTACTGTTTTTCAAGGTATTCATTTTCTACCCTCTCATTTTGAAGTGGAATATTATTTTGTACTTTTTTTTTTAATAATGTGTGACTCCTGACATGCTGAATACTTTTTCCATGTATCTGTTAAAAGGAATTGGTAACATGCTGGTAATGTACACAGTGAGTATTGGATTGTTTTGATATTGGTGTCCAAAACTTATAAGAGGATAAATATTTTCATCGTGCGAAAGTAGCTACTAGATACCTACATGTCTTCTACGTCTTTGTATTATCTTGTCATATGAAGTCCTATTACTTCCTTATGTTCCTTTTTTTTTCATATCCAGTAAATTAGCTTAATTAGTCATTTCAAGTACTGAAAAAAAGGTTTTCATTGTATGTGTGTTTATTAATGTTTATATTTTGTTTCAACCACTTCTTTACGAATTTCTCAACGTTGAGGGAAAAAGTGGGAATTTGAGACAGCGTTACCAACTTCTACAGCACAAAATTCTCAGCTTTTACAAAATTCCGAATATCTCGGTAAGTACTTGACTTATCGACTTCAAATAAACGTAAGAATGCTTCTTATGACATCACAAATTGTCCTATAAATTTTAAACCGTAATGTACTTATGGCCTTTTTCGAGTTATTGCACCATATCCAAACTCGACTTTTGTCTTTTCAGTTATGTCAACACTGTTTAACGGACCCATCTAAACTTGGTGTCAATTTAAACCGTTCTGGCCAATAGTTAAATTATTGTGCAAAACTAGTGTGTACCTCACTCCCTGTGTGTGCAAAAGGCCTTTAAATGTGACACATATTTAACGTTATTTCTCGAGAAGTTTGCAACACTGACCTGCGGGTAGCATATCTTTCGTCTTCCTTTTTAGTGTTGAATTAAATTATGATATACAATTTAGGTCGTTCCATTTAAAAAATCATAACTTTATATTGGGTTGGCAACACTATTCATCCAGTGATGTCAAATAATACGTCTACCAATGCGCCCCTTTGTATAGTTGCTTCGTGCAAAGTTTCGCTTCTCTCTCTTTTTTGGTTTCTCCGTCATCAAGGTTTGACATTATAAATGACGCACCCGGTATAGCGATGTTCAAACTATTTCTGTAGTCGAGAAACAATGCTGTGGAGGATCAGGGGAGCAGAGTTGTCTTCAACATTGGGAGGCGGACAGATTTGAGCCTTATTCTGAGTGGACATTAATTTTATCTCGCTTTCCTTTCTGGCGATCGGACACAATCAAATTTATCTCTCAAAAAACACATTTCAAATCGGATTATTGAGGGGGGGACAATCTCCCCAGTTCCAAGATTGGAGGAGACATGTCCCCTTCATTCCCCGGGATTTACGCCAGTGTATGTATGGAGCAATATAAAACAGAATTACTAATTCGAATCTTATCGTTTAATCTACTATGACATTAATGTTAATTGCATGGAAAACAAAATAATATACATACAATATGTAACAGTGTCCCAACAAAAATTAAAACTAATATAGTTTGCAATGTACAGCAGCATCAATTCTCATCGAAACGAAAATAATATGTTTACAGCATCTATTTAAAACGGCACTGTTAAATCTAAACATGTTTAGGCATAGGGCTATTTTTTTAAGTTTTGTACCGTCCTCCACACCTCTTCAGAACAGTTTTTGTAGTATTTGTTTTAAAAAATAATTTTCCCAATTATTATTTTGTTATTTGTTTTCATATATGGAGAAGATTTTCTTTGTGTGTGTCGCTTACGTCGCTCATCACCGGCAACGATATTATCGAGGCTTCCACCGATATTGTCGGCGACGTGTGCAAAGTACGCCGACACCGACACCGATATTATCGGGGCTCCCACCGATATTATCGTTGCCGTGTGCAAACGCACTTACCCATACCCTTCGTAAGAAACAGCTCCTTCCACAAGCATGACCACAAGTGACCACAAAATTGTTTTCTGCACGTGTTGAGGGACAAGGTTGTCACATTTTTTCTTGAAAATGTCTGGACACCACATGTTCTTCCTTCTAGAGAGAGCCATTGAGAAAGCTGTAGTAGAAACGTATTGACACGTGAATTGTGTAATAAAAAATGATCTAAGAAAAATGTTATGATCGGGTGTCAACAAAATTCAAATAGGGCGAAAATACCAAAACTGAACACAAATTATTTATGAGTTTTTAAAAAGATATATACACTATTATATTTTAAAAATTAAAAAAGATTATATCTAAAGTGACTTACTCATCAATACCTTACTCAAACTATTGTAGATAGAAACATGGATTTATACAGAATATTCCTTTGTCAAAAGGCAAGGGCTAATAAAACAATTTTAAAAATATATGTCCAATAGGAGACAAAGAGAGTTTTTTTTTTTATTTTTTTTTACTTAGAATATATCTTAAATTCTTGAAGTTAAGAAGATGGAACTAGGGGATAAATTCTTCATTAAAATTAACAGAAAACACGTTTCAATGATTGCTAAAACTTCGCTCCTATAGGAGAAAAGAGGGGGTTTGTATTAATATTCAAATTTCCGATTGTTTGTTTAGAAAATGCCGAATGTGAGGATTCGCTTAAGAAGGAGTAAAATTCAGCACATACACTTCTCATTAAAAAAAAAAAAATATATACAGGCCGCGACCTTCGGATTTTCTTTATTTTTTTAAACTCTGTTCTTGAGAAGGGGAAATGCAATTTCTATAATATTATAATTTTAGTTTTACTAAAGAAATATCCTCCGGTAATTAGAAACAAAAATTAGTGCAAAATGTCAGCAAAACTGCAAATTTGATTAGCACTCGGTTGATAAATCTGTCAGTGCCGAAACTTAAAATAAAATTGAAAACAAGCTGTTGAAAATGATACCTGTAAATACTTTACTTATGTATTGAAACCAATGTAATTCAATTGAGTACAAGTATCGTACATGAAAACGTATCCTAAGGTTAGTGACGTGGGCTGGGTCTATGGTTTCATCATTGAAACCAATAAACTGGTGATATTAAATAAATGTTGTTTAGAATTATTTTATATTATTCCGATATGTGATCTTCTTTGATTAAAGTAAGGTCACTGGTTTGGGACGCGCAAAAACTATTTAACTCAGACTTGACTAGTGTTGTCCACGAGAGGAGACGTCTTGTTAAGGTTGAAGAAGTCTCGTCTTGTCTCGATTATCAAATAATTCTTTATCCTCTCTTTCGATAATGTTCTCGTTTTTTAAGTAATTTTATATCCTTGACTTTTGAGAGTAATGTACGTCAATTTTTGCACTTAGTAATAAAAAAAATTAAATGCTTTGTGGGGATAAGTGTTGAATAATTAGCATTAATTAAAAAAAGATACATATCGCCCGGGTTTCTTAACCAATATTCATATCGAATCCAGACCCTAGCTAGGGGTAGCTTCGACCACCTTCAGCCCCCTGCAACTTTCGTGTTTTGCTTCCTCTGCTTTGCTTCACTTCCAAGTACACGATTCTTTTATTTGTAACTTAGACTTTTCTGGCCAGAAGGACCAGGTTGCTTATCATCTGGTACCGCCGAAAGAAATTAGACATTTCCCATCAGCAAGAAAATACGTAGACACCACCAGCACACTACAATCTCTTCGAACAAAATCTCAAGGGAAAGTAAAGAACTAAAACTTACCAACTGACAATGTGAAAAACATTGATGGTCATAAACAATAAATTGAAGCGTTCTATAAGGAATGAAATTTTTTGAGAAAGCATTCCAAGCTAAGATTTTCACTTTCTTCTCTTCGTTTCTTTAATTTGCAAAACAATACAAAAAAAGTTTTAACTTCTTTTTGTGTTGTTACTCAATCGTGGATGAAGACGTAAAACATACTGTCTTTTCTTCTTTCTTTATATATATATATATAAACTTCAAAAAAATCATGCTTAAATTTACAAATATATGATTCATTTTATTATGGCTTGCAAAAATCGGAAAACTATAAAGGGAAGAAAGGAAAATCACGCTACTACCTGCCTTTAGTTGTAAACTATAGTGCCAAAAGTTAGGCTCTTGCAGAAATTGGGAATAAATATTTACCTTTTAAGTGCGTAAATTTTCACTTTCCATACTTTTTTTTTCTTTAAAAAAATGTCATCCTGAAGAAAATAGAATCCGTTTTTTAAAAATGAGATACTTCGTTAGCTCATTTTCCCTACAGATCCTTTATGGGCAATAAATAAACGTATCATTTTATCGAGAACTCTCGAATAGTAACATAATGCAAGTTGGGTCTAGGTTGAACTAAAAAATAAGTTTTTACTTCTGCTCTCTGCTGTTCCCATATGACAATCTGGAATGGAAACCTTCAAAACAGAGAGGAACCAGTTCATTCAGTTTAGAAATCTGGCATCATTGAGTCCTTCGCGACCTCCAGTGCAGTTTGCGGTTGCTAAGCCACAGGGGTTAGAGGAAAGTCTTCCTTCTTCCAGGAAAAATAGTCGCTTATCCATGGCCCCGACTTTACATTAGTTTGTGGCGGTGTTTAACACTTTGTTTTGTAGTTTTGTTGTGTTTAGTTGTTATTCCTGATTTTCAATTTGCGAATAAACCGCAATGGCTTCAAATTCTCCTCAGTGCTACAAACAGCAGCGGTAACAAGGCAAACCTCTCACTGCAGGAAAGAAAAGAATCTTGTTAAATGTGTATACATACTTTCGTAATCAGGGGGAAAAGGGGGCATGGAAACTGTTAGAGAGACTTTGAGAAAAACATCTGAAGCGACTCTCATTTCTCCCTCCACCATTATGAACGTGAAGCGGGAATTTTTGAGTAATAATGGTCAAGTGTCCACTCCTAGGAAGAAGAGACCGGATGATAGGAAAGTGACTCGCTGCAGAAATATGATACCTTTACACAAGCAGCAATACGGCGCAAAATTCATAACATGTATAGAAAAAACGAACTCCCTACTTTAGCGAAAATTCAGCGCGTTATAAATGAAGATAGTGACCTACCGAAGTTTTCTATTTCTACTCTTCGAAGATTCATCATTGATATGGGGTTTAAATTTATAAAACGTGGCCGTAAATCGTTGTTGATTGATAGAGAAGACATAATAGCATGGAGGCATAGGTATCTGAGACAAGTAAGAAATTATAGAGCTGACGGCAGAACTATTGTTTATACAGATGAATCGTGGGCGAATGCCGGAATAACCAAATGAAAAGCTTGGAAAGACACATAAATTAAAACGGCAGAACAAGCGTGGAAGGAGGGGCTAACTCCAGGTCTCAAACCGCCGTCGGGGAAGGGAGGAAGGGTCATCATAATGCATGCAATGTCCGAAAATGGCCTAATTTCTGGCGCTGCCAAATTGTTCCACGGTAAAAAAAAATCAGGTGACTATCACGGCGAATTGGATGCTGCTGCGTACGAAAAGTACTTCAAAGAAACCTTATTGCCTAATTTGCCCCCCCAATTCAGTTATTGTAATGGATAATGCACCAATGCATTCCGTGAAAGTTGAAAAAGTTCCTACAAAATCATGTTCAAAAAAAGTAATCGTCCAGTGGTTAGAAAGTAAAGGAATTGCGTGTGATCCGACCTGGAACAAATTTGAAGTAATTGAAGAATTGAATAAGACATTGCAAAACATAGAGGTACCGTATAGAATTGACATTTTAGCAAAGGAAGCTGGTCACGAAGTGCTACGGCTGCCCCCTTATCATTGCGAACTTTCCGCCATAGAGATGGTTTGGAGCAAAATTAAAGGATACGTAGCAGGGGAAAATCAAAATCGTACTAGTTTAAGTGTTATAGAGAGATTACTTAGGGAGGGCATGGAAAAGGTTACAGCTGAAGACTGCAGAAATTACGTAAAACACGTAAAAAATGTTGAAAAGGAAATGTGGGAAGCAGACGGTCTTATCGAAATAATACACGACAAGATATTAATAAATCTCGAGAGTGACACGTCAACTAGTTCTGAAGAGGAGGATGATTGTGACATTTGGGAGGGAGCAATTGATAATACAGTGGAAGACGAAGAGGACCTCGGAGTTAGGATTTGACAAGACTGACCTTACATGGTAAGTTTTTCGACGAATTTATTTATCTCATTTCATTTCCATAAATTTGCTTTACTTTCTCACAGAATGCAATTAAATTATGAAATTCATAGTTCACGTTAGATAACTTACTATGAAACTAATGTTACAGTGTGAACATAATTAATATTATTTGACCTTATATATATATATATATATATATATATATATATATATATATATATATATATATATATATATATATATATATTTAATTTAGTCTCTGAAAACAAAACAGTGTAACAATTTTCTTCCCTTCCTTTTTTAACTGCCTGTTCAGTGCCTGACATTGGAACTCCGTGGTCTGAAGCAGACGACACCATTCTCTCGCGTTAAGCAGCGGCAACGCTGCACTTCGCTTCCCCTCACTTCCGCTTTGTTCCGAACTAAAGGTGAATTTTTGTATAGTAGGATGAAATTAGTAGTATTAGTAGACATTCCATTGGGTTGAGATCATGGAAGCCAGTTCTTGTAGCCACTTCTGAGTATGTAAAATGTATACACATCATTGTTGTCGTTCATAAACACAAACCTCTCTTGGTCTGGAAAATTTGCAATTAAGAATAGAAGCCAGAATATAAATATAAATCTGGCTGGTCATTCGCCCCGACATTGAAATAATTTCTCCTGGGTCAATGGCTCTAATGTAGCCATTGGCCCAGGAGAACTGATTTCAATGACTCCATTAGAGCCTTAGAAATGTGCTGGCAGTCTGCAAACGTTGAGACACATACCTCGCAGTGTTGCCAACCAATTTTTCGAAAAATCAGGAAAATTCTTATCCAAAATCCAGGAAAAATCCAGGAGATACAATTTAATATCTAAAGATGTTAATTAGGATGATTATTTTTTTTTACAAGGCAAACAGTGAACCCATCAATGATTATACTTACCAATAAAAGGCTAATCATCTTTATCTGCGTACATATTAACATTGACTCTGCTGGTCAGAGAGCGATTCACAGGGGATCCTAGCATGAGTTGTTAGAAGTGAGACTTCTTGTGTGCAGCAATCCTTGCAAAGTTTGGGTATCAAATCTGTCTGTTTCGTTTTAATCAAATTTACGTTTGAAAACACTTTTTTTTACAGTGACACTTGAGGAAGGTAGAGCAAAGACATAACGAATGTGAATAAATTCGAAAATATTAACTGGTTAGACTATCTACTTCTTTTACTAACAAGCATCAGAGGCGTCATTTAGAGAGGGCGGGGAGGGGCAATTGCCCTCCCTGGAGTTGGAGATTTATATTGATTTTATCAATAGAATACTAGCGAATCAATGAAATGTGCAAAATTTTACTTATATCAACGGGTCTAATCCCCCTAACCAAAATCTGAAATGACGCTCCTGACAAGCATCCAAAAATCTTGAACAAAAACATCATTTTCAGTTTACAAATCTGTGTTTCGCAATAACCTCCATTCTGTGTCTACTTGTTCCAATTTATTCTATTCTATATCATTAGGAAAGTCAGCTACGAGAGGAGCAATTGATTGTGCCGATTTCTTTAATCTCATTTGATGGGCTAATCATCTCCAAATGTTTCATGACGGTATCATGAAGCGTATCTCTCTCTCGAGTTGAGTTGAGTTGAGTTTAACGTTTCGTTCAACAGCAAGGCTATGTGAGACGTGGACCTACTAATTAACGTGGAACCCGAACCACATAAGTTCCCACCGGGAATTGAACCCGGTTATTCTACGCCAAAATCGTGTACGCTAACCGCTTAGCCACGGAGGAGCTCATATCTTTTTCGAATTTGATGTACTGCTTCAATATATAATTCAAGACAGCTGAGTTAAAAATCTTGCAGCCCATAATTTGGGAGATTTCTTGATGCCATGGATAGGGAAACTTTTGCTGCAAAGTACATTTCATCTGCAGATAAGAACTTTTGGTTTCTGAACTCTACATTTTCTAAGAGCTTTCGGATCATGCGTAAAACCAGGAGTTTTCAACATTTTTTAAAGAAAAATCAGTATACCAGGAGATAACTTGAAAAACCAGAAAATCTCCTGGAATATCAGGAGACCTGGCAACACTGATACCTCGTTCCTTGTGACCTATAAGGAATAAGTCTTCCTCATTGGTCGGACTGGAATACTTCTCATCATTCCATGTAGTTAGATCCCAGTATGCTTGTAAGAATTCAGTGTTCTATTGTGCCCATTCTAGTCGTTTCGTCTTGTGTGCTTCTGTGTGACAGTCTTCGTGGTAGGACAACAGTTCTCAGGCAGACTGCCTTTAGTCTTTGCCGTATGGTTTTATGGAAAGAGCCGTATTCTACAGCATTGTCTCTATGGTATATGGATCATATGGTATAGTCTACGGTGTATTGGATCTATGGCGTATTGGATTATTCCTACCTAACGTCTTCTATCAGCACTTTATTCTGAGCTGCAGTTGTTGCTCTAAGTTTATCTGGGTGAAGATTTGATTAATTTAATTATAAACTTTTGCGAACAGTTAGTCGGTTACAACCAAGTGCTTTGGCGATTTTAGATGCACTTTGGCCTTATGATGCATTACCCATTAATTCACCACACTGACCTATTGTCGTTTCCTGACAACCACGCGGATTTGCTTCTCAGAATGAATGTTTTGGATAACAAGCTGTACACAACACATATTACATTACTGCACATGCTTCTCGGCAACAATTGTGTAGTTCTTCTTACTGTTATCCATTAAATCAAGGATAGGGAACATTTTTTGTTTGAAAGGACACATTGCCAATGCTAATTTTCCAAGGTCATATATGATGGTTTTGAACATACCTAATCTTCGTAGTTATTTTACAGTTATTAAAGTTACACTAACAATTTACATGAAAAACGTAACTCGATAACATATTGAAAAGATACAGTAAGAAAATTTATCATTCATTTTCTTTTTCAGAAGTATATTTCATAGTTTTCACAACAAGCTCGTAAGGCCGCACTTTTTGGAGACGAACGCGGCCCTAAATAAATATTTTTGTTTTCATGGATCGTACAAAGTTAACATTCATCGTTAATATTATATCAACGACAATGACATTTCTATCTTATTTTAGAGTAATATATTAAAGCCTTTGGCCTACGAAGAAACATTATTAAAAAAAATAATGAGATACTTTGAGTGGATTCGATTACGATTCTTCATGTTTATAGTTAGCTATTTTAACCATCAGACTACGATCACTTCGCGCTGTCTTTACTCTAAACGAATTCTGTGTCAACACTTGGGATCTTCTACGATATTTTTCTTTGATTCATAGATTCGTATGTATTTCTCTTATGTTGTCGTTACTTATATCTACACTATGCATCATTTGTATTTATAACTTCTATCTGCTTATGTAATGTTTTCCAGACTTTCATTGCCTCTCTCCAGAAAACCAGAGCTTTGTCTAATTTAGTTATTATATTCTCCACACTAGTCGGCGTAGGAAGCCAGAGCCATGAACAGATGTTCATTTACTACTTGACAGGTAGTACGGTTGCTGTATTTTTTTTCATGCATGGGGGGTATTTTCTTAAAAACGCAAATTAATTTTTAGGGGGGCTGTTTTACCGGAACTTCTTAATATATTTATCATGTCTGTCTGTGTGTCCGTTAATCTGTTAATCTGTCAAGGAGGCAAAAAAAGTATGTTCACCCGTCCGGAAGGCAAAACATCTCAAAAATTACTTTATGGATCACCATTAATTTTGCTCAGGATGTACAGTATAAAGAGTCAGGAATCGAGTCCGTTGATGGAGGGGATATTCAAACAGAAAGTGATAAAAACAAACCATTTCCGGTTTTAACGTTGATCAATATACAGAAAAAAATATTAAATGCCAAGAAGCGGTTTACTGCAATCGATAAAGTGTACCAAGAACACATTTCATCCTCATCCTTAACTATCTACTAAAACCGGAAATATGGAAATCCAATGCAACTTCCGGTTTCAATATTGATTTAGAAAGAACAAAAACGATAAGGGAGAGCAAGAAGAGTTTTCCTGGGGGGTGGGGTCGATTTAGCGTTCTAATAATCGACCTAGAGTACCATCTTCTCTCTGCCCTCTCTATTCAAACCCAAAATGATAGACATCAACCACGTCTGCTTATAACGTTGATCGCAATAGAGTAAAAGCAGTAACCATAGGCGTGCGCAACGTGGGTGCCATGGTGCCTTGGCACCCCCATTAGACAAACTTTTTTATGTAGAATTATTACAAACTGAGAAGAGATTACGTGTAAATTATTTCCCGTCTGCATGTGTGCCGTGCGTCGCCGATGCAGCGTCGGGTGCAATGACGCTATCTTTTCTTAGGAGTAAGGGGAGGGGGAGGACGACATTCCATATGGTGGTACTTTAGATCTGGCACCCACATTCCCAGTGTCCTGCGCACGCTAGTGGCAGTAACAGATAGTGAGAAACGGCTTGGTAATCAATAGGAGCGTCATTTCAGATTTTACTTGGGGGGGGGGGGCAAGACCCCTTGATATAAGTAAAATTTCGCGTTTTTCACTTATTTACTACTATTCTATTGATAAAATCTATATACATCTCAAACTCAGGGGGGGGGCAAATGCCCCTCCCTGCCCCCCCCTAAATGACGCCCCTGGTAATCAACCAATCGTCCTAAGAATACATTCCATTTCTATTCTAATCTTTCTACTAAACCCGGAAGTATTAAAAATTACTACCATTTCCGGTTTCAACAGTCATTGAGGAAATATCAAGCTATAGAAACTAAACTCTTTCACGTGGTAGATGTACACTGCCACTCGTTATTTTGCACGATTACAAAAGTTTGTTTTCTGATCTATCTTCTATACATAAAAAAATGAAAGTCACTATGTTTGTGACTTCGTATCTCTTAAATTATTCGACTGATCTCAATCAAATTTTCAACGTAGATGAGGTTCGGGCCTGGGATGGTTTCTATCATTTCACTTTGACGGTACTACTTAGGGGAGGTTAAGGGGGATATATTTATAAATGATCAAAAATTACTGATACTAGTGTCGAATCCATAGTTTTTAGGGTCGCTGAGATGAACAATTACACCTTCAATGTCGGTGAAATCCAAATTCAGCCCCGCAACTTGGGGAAGGGGAGATATATAAAAATGATCGAAAATGCGATATTAGTATCGAATCCATAGCTTTCACGGTCACTGAGACGAGCAATGACAGTTCCGATGCAGTTTAAATCCAAATTCAGCATTTTATGTTCAAAATGAAACGTATTTTTCCTGTGCGAAAAACGTGTATTTTGCTAGTAGGTCATAAATAAAATATATGAGTTGAGAGAACTAGTTAGTGCGAAGAATCACAAGTTTGATTCAATTTGTTGCTTATACGTATTAATGTAAGATTGGTTCCAGTTTATGATTATATTTCCGGAAAGAAAGTTAAATTAATGTAAATATCTTTTAAAGCTCTGTGTACATAATTCCTTGTTTAATAGAAGTCACTTTCAAGAACTGCATTATTGAAATAACTTGAGCGCTATTCAGAAGAATGGATAAACCACAGAATCTGGGACAGTAGGTGCAATCCAGGATTCACATACTAGGCACAGATCCAACTTACAAAGACCTCTTCACTTCTCTCTTGAGAGAAATTACACCTTCAAAAGAGGATCATGAAACACTAGAAAAGAGGAAAACTAAAAGAAGAAAAAAAGAAAATAGATGAAGAAAGAAGGAGGAGTTAAATTAACCAATGATGTTTTTTTTTTCTTCTTTAGGAAGAATATCTTTAGACAATTAACATGAGCCAACTTTTGACAAGGGTTTGTCTTCTTTGTTTATTTTATGAACTTTATTGTTCCTCCTCAGCACCCAGGCTACATGAGATTTTAATCTACAGTCTAAGGTGGAATCTGAACCACTGTAATGCATTCAAAGCTCTTTCACTTGAAATCGAACACGGGACCACTTTGATGCTAGCCACTTTTTCTGTTTTAATTGGCCCCAATCGAATATTTGACTCCATGGTCTTCTATGTAATCTGAATCACTTTTCTACGTAATGCAATACGACAGGGCCACGAATACAGAAACTTCGATTACAGTTAAACAAGTAGCGCGATATTTTTTCAATTAATATTAAAACCGGAAATAGTAGTAGATTTATACCACCTCCGGTTTTAATAGAAATATTAGAGTGGAAATGGGACAATTGCAGAAAATCCAGTCGCTGTCTATTACCATTTTTACTCTAAAGCACTGGCGTCTCTGGCATGTAAAATTTGGGGGGGGAGACATCAAAGAAAGTTTTTTAAATGGTAACCTAGCTCAACCTGTGTATTATCCACGATTCCATTTCTTGCCTTTCTGCTTACCTTCACGGATCTCGTGAGGTATAGCAAGAACTCTGTTATAATCGTTTCACAGCCTGAATATTACCTAGGTATATTCCAAATAAATATAAATATTATTATTTATATGTTATTCTGTCGTCAGTATATAAATTAAATTAGAATAAAATCTTGAATATTTTGTCCTTCAAAATATTGGGGGGACGCGTCCCCCTCGTCACCCCACCAGAGACGCCCATGCTCTAAAGTTAAAATCAGAAATAGTTGATATCTGCTACTTTCAATTTGAAATGAAATGAAATGAAATCTTTGAGTTTTACGTCCCACGGTTATGCCGGTTAGGCTAAAGGAGACGGTGATGATGAGTAATGAGTGAAATGGTGGAATGAAGAAAGTGGGAGGAAACCCACGCACACGGTGTTTGTCCACCACAAAGTTCACTTGGCGGGGACTACTTTCAATTTGAATGGTGGCTCAGTAGTAGAGCGCCTAACCTCTAGTGTGTGGGGTTCTTGGCCCTGGTTCGATCGCTGACCAGGTATATATTTGTGGTGGACAACATCGTGTCCGTGGGTTTTTTCGAAGTACTCCCATTTCCTCCCAAGTTCTCATTCCACCAATTCCTCCATTATCATTCATTTACCTTAATTATCTGCCTAAAGGGGCATAATCGTGGGACGTTAAACTCAAAGATTTCATTTCTTCATTTTTCAATCGAGGTTAAGAGGGCAGATGGTACCTATTCTTACGAGAATGCTAAATCGATTGCAAATCAACCACTTCTTGTTTTCTCTCATCATTTTTGTTCTACGCAGATCAATATTGAAATCATTATAGCTTATTTCTATCACTTCCAGTTTTAGTAGAGAGTTGATGATGAAGATAAAATATACGCTTAATCGATTGCAGGAAATCGCATCTCGACATCTATTGGCGTTATAGTTATCAAAGTTGAAATAGTAAATGATTAATTTCTGCCACTTCCAATTAGAATTTCACCTCCAAACAACGAATTTGATTTCCTCTGGGTAACAGGAGCGGATCCAAGGAGGGGGGTGGGGTGATCGGAGTGATCGCCTCTCCCAGAAGAGTAAACGTTCTTATTTTATATATAAATAAATCCCATTCCAGAGTTTGGAGCTCTTAAAAGTAGATCTAAGTAACAGTATTACAACCCCCCCCCCCCGAGAAGTCCATCCTGGATCCGCCCCATGGCAAAACTGATGGTGAAATATTAAATCGTTCTTGAGATTGTTTTGTCTCCCCAACAGACACGGACAGAGCAGATACATAAAGTAGTTTTGATAACAAAAATACCCTGGTTTCTCTACCCCCGCCTCAACTGAATGTCGCCTCACGATTTTCAGCCTAACGCTTTGACCACTCGACTACACCACACCAACAGACAGTAGTCCAGCGGAAGAAATCAGAATACCTCCTCACATCGGAAGAATATTAGCGTGTTTGAAAATCTTTCAGTTTAACGTCCCACGATTATGCCCTTTAGGCGAAGGTAGAAGGATGATTAAGGCAACTGAATGATGGTGTAATAATCGGTAGAATGAGCATATGGGAGGAAACGGGAGTATCCCGAGAGATCCCACGGACACGATGTTGTCCATCAGAAACTTACTTAGCCGAGGTCGAACCAGGGACTCCACGCACCAAAGGTAAGCCACAGAAGCATCATGTCGCTCTTAACGTGTTTGAATATTATACGATATCCTGGAGAGAATGGGGGCCCCTGTGGCTCAGTGTTAGAGCGTTTACCTCTGGTGCTTGGGGTCTCGGGTTCGATCCCAGCCCACGCCAAGTGAACTTTGTGCTGGACAAACACCATGTGCGTGGTTTTCTCGGGGTTCTCCTGTTTCTTCCCACTTTCTTCATTCCACCATTTCATTCATCTCTCATCATCACCGTCTCTTTTAGCCTAACCGGCATAACCGTGGGACGTAAAACTCAAAGATTTCATTTTCATTTTTCCTGGAGAGAATGAGTATAAAATTCCACCCATGTAATATTTTTCAAATAAAATTTTTCCTCACTGAGTAGCGAATGAAGTGGCACTTTTATAATTTTGCAAATTATTTACAGTAATCATTCACAGTGGTACCTCGGTATACATCTTAATGCGTTTCTGATCCTTGGGCTAATGCCAAACAAAACGGATCCCAAACGAATTTTCATCATGAGAAATGAGGGGAAAATGATTAATCCATTCCCATTAATACAAATCTTATTGTTATTGGCATATTATACATTGATGGTGTTGTATGAAAATACGTACATTTAAACACTGCTTAATAGTGAAACGCACAAATACAAAATCAAGTGGATGAAAATTCAATTTCACTTAACCTTGTTGTGAATAGTTGAGATCCCATTACGATGGTGCAGAGAAGAGTGGAGGAGAAAAAAATGAAATGAAATCTTTAAGTTTTAAGTCCCACGGTTATTCCGGTTAGGCTAAAAGATACGGTGATGATGACAGATGAGTGAAATGGTGGAATGAAGAAAGTGGGGGGAAACGGGAGAACCCGAGAAAACCCACGAGCACGGTGTTTGTCCACCACAAACTCCACGCGGCGCGAGCTTGGATCGAACCAGGGACCTCAAGCACCGGAGGTGAACGCTCTACCACTGAGCCACCGCGCCCCCCAAGAGTGGAGGAGATGTTACTGTTTGCAAGAGTAGTATATTTCCAATAGAACTTTAGGAATCTACAACTATGGTGTTTTTCCTCTTCCTTTTTGTTTATCTCTTTTCATTACTTAGATCTGGTTGAGGTTTACTAGGATTTACCCGTACTTCTATTAAACAACAGTAGCATGCAATGCCGTGACTTATTTTTTACTCATACAAAATTTAGTATACAATTACGATCTGGCTATCCTGAATACCTTCTGCAAGAAGAAAGAAGAACACTTTATTGCATATAAGAGTGGCACCGCAAGGTCTCAGATCAACTTCATCTTATGGAGGAGGCAAAACGTACATGATGCAAAGGATTGCAAAGTAATGCAAGATGAGAGCCTAATGAAGCAACACCGCTTTGTAGCAGCCGATATTTTCATCAAAGAAAAAGTAGGAACAAGAAACAAAATGACCGTTAGAACGAAGTAGTGGACACTAGATGGAACAAGTGCTAAAATGATTTGAAAGAAAATTACTACATCTCAAATGCTGCAAATAAAGGAAGAAGAGTTACTCGTGGAAGCGAAGTGAATCAGAGTATCAGTAGCACTCATAGAAACAGCAAGAAAAGTTGTGGGAGAAGGAAAATGAAGAGGCCTCCTTGATAAGGAAACATGATGGTGGAGTAAAAAGGTTCAGGGAGCTGTGAAGAAGAAAAAAGAAGAAGGAACGATACAAAAAAATGACAAAATTGGCAATCAACTAGATCTGTTGGATCACAAGGAAGCGAAGAAGAATGCTAAAAGTCAACGGAGCGAAAGGCAAGGCTTAAGATGATTTGTATATACAACAATCTGGAAACAAAACGTTGAGAAAAGATGATATAGTATACAGGCTTTCTAAGATAAGAGAGGGGCAAAAGAAAGATATTTTCTGAATAAAGAAACATAAATTTGAACAATAAAGAAACTGTTCCATTTTCCCCTTAGGAGAGAAGTTTTAGTAAAAGCATATTCCCTCCTTTCTAATTAGAAGTTTATATGCAGAATTTAACATCTATAACTTAAGCAGTTCTTCACATTGCATATTTTCTCAACAAAGAGTCGGAAATTTGGATATAGAAATTGTGCGGGATTTTCGAAAACGTTGAAATACGTGTTAGATTGTTTCTATTGAGAAGTTTATGGACCAAGTTTAATCGCCCTAAATTCAGAGATTACTCTTTTATTGACGAAATTCGACACCCTTCTTTACTTCCTCCTTAGGACATGTATTCCAGAAAATCTCTTATTTCCCTTCCTTTCGAGACAGAAAGGAATTTTCTATACAATTTCATGCTTCTATGTAGATTAGTACGGTTTGGCGTTGATGAATGAGTGAGTCACGAGTCACTTTTATTCATTTATATAATAGTGTGAAGCAACTGTGAAGTGACAATAAGATGACTGTATGAACTCTCGATTTAATTTGCTAAATTCTATTCGATTATTTTTATTAAATTACGTTTATCTTCTACAGAATCATGAACTTTTAAATTTCAAGAAACAAAACTTCTTATTCATGTTGTACATTTGTAGACAGCTTGTATAAGCATGTATTTCTCATTGGTCATAATTGAAATTACCAATAAACAAGACTAGTTTCCTTCTTGATTTTCCGCATTCCCTTCCGCCTAACCTGAGACTTCCCAGTTCACCGAACGCCAGACTCATCGTTTTACGGCTAAACAAAATTACGGACACATCGATAAGGGGTATTCGCCACAAGGTTTGGGAAGGTGCAAGATCGTCGTGAGAAGCACATCGCACCATTGGAGAACGACCAACTCCATGTCTTAGGAGTACCATTCTGTAGGTTCATGGCCACAGATTCATTTCAGCTTAACATCTTTCTAGTGGAATGGAGGTGAAGAAGAATATCGTCGAAGACGCATCGTGAAGAGAAAACTCGACGCCCCTAGCACTTCAACATGATTGAGATCCAATTGTTCACTGATTCCGGCTCTTCCAGGTTTCTCCAGAGAAAGTCATTCATAATCCCAGATGACCAGGACGACGCCAGTCTCATTGAAATATCAGGTTAGTGCTCATCCTTCATTTTATAGTTAAATCCTTTCTCTTTCTCTCACCATTCTCACAACGAGCATTCTTAAAATTGAAACACTTGAATTTTATTTAAATTCAATAATAACTTTTACAATTAAGTACTGCGTTGCCACCAGTTTCATCCCCAATTGTCACATTCATTTTATGAATATTTTAGAGACTGTTTTGAACTACAAACTGATGGCACATTGAGGCACATGATGAAGATGCTATGAGGCTTACGCCCTTGGAACGATTTCCTAGAAACATAGCTCATAGTCATAGAATTATTGATTGCTGATTTTTTTCTTTATAGAAAAGTATATTTCATGGTAGTAATAGGTAAGTCAGGCATATTAGAGATTTGTAATGATAAATCATATTGTGTTGAACATAATTAAGATGCATTTTGATTAAAGAATATAGTGTAATTTATAGTTTTTTTGCTGAGAAAACTATAAATTACCGCTCACCCTCGTTAAGTTTGTGCATTTGCTCATTTAGAATAACTTTTGTTTTATTGCTTTTTTATTGAATAATTAAGTGGGTGAGAAGAATCACGAGTGATTTTGCCAAGTTGTTACATTTTGTTTCTCTTTCTGATAGTATATAAGAAGTGTTATTTACATTTTGGTGTCGGATATAAATAAATAAATATCTTACACTACTATGCATATATATATATATATACAGGGTTTTCATAAAGTCTGGACGGATTTAATTTGCTTATAATTTTCATAAAAATGCTCATAATGAAATCAAATAAAGTGCAAACTGTAGCGGAAGGATTAAATTTTTAGTTGGCAACACTGTTAGATAAGCGGCAACTCTGAACACGTTGAGAGAGGGAGAGGGAGGGCAAGGGTCAGTTTCTTACCAAATTCCGTCCATTGTTGTTTTCATTGTTGTTTCAATGTTGACTGTTAAAAGTAAGTTGTAAGCTGTATTGGTGTGTGTGTCTTTTAAAGAAATAAATAAATGAAAAACTCCTCTGAGAAGACTATTTTTTTTACCGTATCAAAGATGGCGTCGGTGAAAGAGAAAGCGCGATGTGTTCTGTGGTACGCAGAGCTAAAATCACCAATTCTGGTGTGTCGAAAGTTCACCAAAGAGTTCAAAAAGCCGGCACCGACTGAGAGTGCAATCCGAAAGTGGCATGCTAAGTTCTTGGAGACAGGAAGCGTCCTGGACCGTCCTCGAAGTGGGAGGCCGCCAACATCGCCTGCAACAGTGAGCAGGGTAAGGGAAAGCATCATCAACAGCCCACAGAAGTCGATTCCTAGACGGTCCATGGAACTCGCAATTCCACAGACAACGTGTTTAAGATAGCCAAGAAGACGATCAAGGCCAAAGATTACAAAATCAAGATAGTCCAGGATCTGCATGATGAAGATTTGGACATCCGGTTCAACTTCTGTGACGCCATGCTCAAGCAGTTGGAATATGGCGACGTTCTCCTTTCAGCCATCATGTTCTCAGATGAGGCAACCTTCCATGTCTCCGGGAAGGTTAACCGACACAACTGTCGCGTTTGGGGCACGGAAAACCCAAAGGAATTTGAGACACATGAGAGAGATAGCCCTAAAGTGAACGTTTGGTGCGCTGTGTCCTATGATCATCTGATTGGACCGTTCTTTTTTGAAGAGGAGACCGTGAATGGAGATTCGTACCTGGATATGTTGCAGAAATACCTCATTCCGGAACTGAAGGCACGTGGAATCCAGAACGACATCGTGTTCCAAGAGGACGGGGCACCCCCTCACTATGCAATCAAGGTGAGACAGTTCCTTGACGAGAAATTCCCTAACCGATGTATTGGCCGCGGTGGCTCGACCGCTTGGCCGCCAAGATCACCCGACCTTGCCCCTGCGACTTCTGGCTTTGGGGTCATGTGAAAACGGAAGTTTATGCAAAGAAGCCAAGTGGTTTGGAGAACTTAAAGGACAAAATCAGGGCGTCTGTGGCTGGCATTTCGGATCAAACACGGCGGAACGCTGTGAGTGGATTCCAGCGCCGCCTACGCGAATGTGTGGACGTAAATGGCGCGCAGTTGGAGATGTGGCGGTGAATGAACTGAGCTGGTGCAGCTTACAGGTAAAAATTTAATCCTTCCGCTACCGTTTGCACTCTATTTGATTTCAATATGAGCATTTTTATGTAAATTATAAGCGAATTAAATCCGTCCATACTTTATGAAAATCCTCTATATCTATCTATCTATCAATCAATCAATCAATCAATCTATCTATCTATCTATCTATCTATCTATCTATCTATCTATCTATCTATCTATCTATCTATATATATATATATATATATATATATATATATATATATATGCATAGTAGTGTAAGATATTTATTTATTCGTTTGATTAGAATTAGAGTTATAATGGAGAGTGTTAAAGCTATTTCATCCACGTTAGATCGTTTAGTTGAACTCCCCAGATTTTCTGGTAAACTGAATGAATCAGTTCAGTTATTTTAAAATCAATTTGAGGATTTTTCTATCCTTCATAAACTTCGTGATGTACAGAAACGACATTTGTTGCCATATTGTTTAGAAAACGGGGCTCGTGCCTTTTTGTTAGCTTTACAATCGACCGCAGAATATGAAAATCTCATGTATGTTCAAATTAAGAAGAAATTTATAGAGGCCTATCAAGATAACATTGTTTCACAAGATTTAGAGCAAGAAATGAGAAATAGGGAACAATTAGATTCTGAACCTGCTTTAAATAACATTTTCCATAAGCGGAAATTAATTCTAGCGTACGATCCGAAGATGTCGTTAACAGAGCAAATGAACTTATTATTTGACGAGTTATTGCCTTCATTTTATTCTGCAGTATCGAGAAAATCCGTTACGTCTGTCATTACGTTAGCAAAGTTCTTAGGTTTAGAAGAAAGAATTAGTTCTTTTGTCAGCATGCGTAGTCAGCGATCGATGTCCTTGGCAATAACAGACGAATATACTATACATCCTGTTGGTGATAATGCTATATAGCAAAAGCGGTTAGTGTACGCGCCTTTGGCATGGGAGAGCAGGGTTCAATTCCCGGCGGGAGCTCATGTGGCTCGGATTCCACGCGTTAATCAGTAGGTCCCGTCTCATATAGCCTCGCTGCTGAAAGAGACGTTAAACTCAAAATCAACTCAACTCAACAGCAAAAAGAAAATATTTTAGATTCTAATAAACAGAACGTAAATGAAGTTGTAATTTAGCCTGTAAAAAAAAGAAGAAAAAAAAACTAGCTTGATCGCTCAGTTGCGGGATATCAAAGTCCAACTTGAAAGTTTTGTGCAACGAAGTGCGCTCTCAGAAGCTGATCACTCACACAAACAGAAATATGTGTCTATACAATCTTATGAGCATTCACGTCTGAAGCGTAGAAATTCATCTTTTCCATCCTCATCTCATTCACGGCCTATTGCTTCTGTTAACACAGTAGATGAAAATCAGAATACTAAGTCGAATAATATTAATAAAGCAAAAAGTAGTATGTGTAATAATATTCGAAATAGTACGCGATATTATGTATCCATTCAATTTAAATCTAGTTTGCCTAATGTTAAAGTATATATTGATGATTAACCGCATTTATTTCTATTGGATTCGGGAGGTACTATTAGCATAATTTCTGGCAATATTTTAAGTAAGAAGCATAAGATACTCAAAGGTACTACGGTACTTTTATTCGTGGTGTCACTGGAAATTCTCAAGAAAGTATTCAGATCGCTTTAGTGAAATTTAAGTTAGGAGGACAATATTTTACTCATCCTTTTCGAGTGTATAAAGATTTTCCGTATAATAGTATAATTTGCCAAGATTTGTTGAAAAATCATCTTGCTATGCTTGATCACAATGAAAATTCTTTCAGTTTTGTTAAATTTGGTATTCCTCCAAGAGTTGAATTACCACCATACGTATCATTTGATGAAATTTCTAATCATATAGCGAAATTATATGAAATTATATAAACCTAAATTTTTAGTGGCTCGTTCTGTAGTTTTGCCTCCGAATTCAAGTGTTCAGGTGGCATCGAAGAAAGTAAATGATCTAGCATATACCCGTAATTTACTATTCGTAATGAGTTAATAGATAATCAGGCAGAAATTTTTATACGTAAAACAGTTGTAGACGAAATTCACACAGTAATTTCTGTAGTTAATTCCACCAAAAGTAAACTTTATTTAAAAAAATATGTTGTTTTGGGTTCTGCCGAACATGTCATCAGTAGTACCAACTTAAATAAACAAAATTGTGCTACCAATAATGTATATGGTGTCAATGCAGTAAATACAAAATCTTTTCCTGAAAGTTATGATAAATACCGTCTTAATGTTAACCCTGAATTGTTGCCACATCAACAACAGCACTTATATGAATTAGTAGAGGAATTTTATTCTAGTTTTTCTTGGAATGAATTTGATTATGGTAGTGCTAAAGGATATAAGCATAAAATTGAATTAGTAGATAATATTCCAGTCAGTCGCCCGCAATTCGCCATTCGATATCATCTAAGGGATGTGATTCAAAAACAGATATTTATTGAAAAGTAAGATCATTGAGGCGAATATTAGTCCCTATAATTCTCCAGTAATGCTTATTAAAAAGAATGGACAATACAGATTTATCCAGGATGATCGTTATATTAACAAAAAATGGTTCAGACAGTTTTCCAGTCCCTCCTACTCAGGAAATATTGACTTATTTAGCAAATATTTATGATCTAGCAATGTTTTGGAGCATTTTTTAATATCCCCCTCACTGAAGTGTCAAAACCTATTACAGCTTGGTAACCTTACTTTCCGACCACTCTTCGTAATTGCATATCGCTATCCACAACGTTACATACCATTAACAGAATTATAGAATTAGTAAAATGACAGTTTCTTCAACAATTTATATTTTCTTCTTGCAGTCCGTTTATAATTGTGCGTTATTTTTTTTTTTACTTTTCTACTTTAATACATTATTTAAACAGCGTTCAAAGAAGTATCAAATTAAGTATTATGATAATCATACTCTCATGATTTACATCGAACACTACACTCAACTTAGGACAATCTTTTTCGAGGGAAAAAAATGCCTTCCCTTAATATATAATATACAACTTATAATTTAATGCTGAGACGTTAGTATAGTTCTTGTATTGTTTCAAAATTTATAATGGACGAACACACCTCTACTTTTTTTTTCATAGAGGATTAATAATCACCATGAAGTGTTAAGAAATGTGCCATAGGCTTTTCAAGCTCTCTTTTCTCGTGGTTTTGATCTGCAAGTGAAATGTTCTGCACTCTGCTGACCTCCTAATACATGTTGAAGATCACAACGACACACTGCTATTATTAATTGTATTGAAATAGAATATTTACATTTTTTAAAGAGATGGAAAATAAAGTATTTCCATACTTGAGAATACGTAAATAAATAAAATTTGATATTAGATTTCTCTTGCAGCATCAAGCCTGTGTAAAACAGTAGATAAATTTAGCGACAAGCCGTGACTAAAACCAGTGTTCGTAGGTTTTCTTACGAAAGTTTCCCTGGACTGACAGGAAATTTTCCCTTTTCTTACTAAATTTTCCCAACCTTTATTGAATGTCCAATTCCAATAACAGAAGTTATGTGATAAGATTAAGTTGGCTATATTAAAGGAAGTGTCAAATACATTTTTTTTTTGCTATTTCTTTTACTTTTCTTTATTTTCTTCTTCTTCTTCTTCTTCTTAACCCCGCCATGGCCGGTCCCAAGCCCGTGCTGGGAAAGGGGTAGGGACATCCTGTGTATCGCCTAGTCACATGCCTTGTGGTGGCCAGGTAACCCTCAGGGGGAGATAGGTTCGAGTGGGGCTTGGAAACAAGCTTTATCTCGAATGTCCTGTAACAGGGTCGGACACTGTTTTATGTGCTGGTTTAAAGGCAGGACAACAACCTACCGGCGGAGGTGAGGCTTCGGCCATCCTCCGAAATGGACGACTAACTCGTGCCATTGAATCTGGGAGAGTACGTGTAACCTCGTTACGTTCTTAGCAAGATAGGTGGTCTTAGATTGCTACCACTACCGGCGGAGGTGAGCCCTCAGGTATCCTCCAAAACGGGCAACTAGGCCGTGCCCTTGGGTCCGGGAGATAAGGCTACGCCATACTCCAAGACGTATGAAAGAGTGGGTAGCTGGTGTGTCCAAAGTGTGGGCGTTTCCGGCGCCCTACCGGGAGGATGATGTAGGTACTGCCCTCAAAGAGCATGTAGTGCGTGCTCTTGGGTCCGGGATGGAATACTTAGTATCCTAACGCACACTCGTACTTCAGGAGCGCTGAGGAAGTGGTCCTCCTTCGTCCCAGTCTTTCGCAGCTCGTTCACTGCGTGCAGAATTCACGACCCTACCAGAGGCACGACCCTACCAGCTTCCAAATGGCATTGTCTTTAAAAGTAGACATTCTACATCAGCCATTGGGTCTGGTAATGTACGGATGATCTCTCACGTAAGAAGAGGTAGTTCCATATTGTTCGAACGGCCCTACCGAGGAAGGGTGTGTGTGTCCCTTCTAATGGTGGTTTACACGTACCATTGGGTTTCGGACAAGTAGCATTGCTACAACGTGTACGTGGTACCTAAACACGTTAAAGATAGGTAGCCCCGTATTGTTTGGGCGGGCCTACCAGGGGAGACACGGCTCCCAAATGACAATGTCTGTGTAGAACAGACAGTCTACATCAGTCATTGACTCTGGTAATATACGGTGTACCTCTACCGTAATTAGAGGAAGTTCCGTATTGCTTGGACGACCCTACCGGGGAGGTGTCGGATTACTGCCTGTTGGGCGACTGAACGGAGGTGGGGAGGGGCCAATCCCAGGAATATGGGTAATGGTTCTGAACCCGCGGGAGAGAGGAAACTCTGTAGGATATGGGCCGGCACCAAACTCAAATGGTGACTTAACACGTACCATTGGGTCCGGGATGAGATACGAGAGTATCTAGACGTGTGCGTGGTACCTCTACACGACAAGGCGGTTGCCAATTGAACGATAGAGGTAGGCAGGGTCGGGATTGAACAAGCACCCTCGAGCATTGCCTGGAGCCCCGGATTTGGGTTGGACTCTGCCGGGCTGTGGTCATACCGTGGGATTCGGTAGCTTATGGGAGCGAATCCCAGGAATCTGGGTAACGGTAAACATGGTGGGAAGTAAGCTGGCCTTATAACGCTAGGGCGCCATGCCTGCAGAGCATGGTAGGACTGGCTCGCTGGCAGTCTGCCTCCACCAGTAGGTCAACCGGTAGGCACTCAGGACTTCGGTCTGGCCGCGCAGTGGGCGTATCCCACACCCTCTGAGAATGGGGGTTACATCGCTTCGGCGAGTCAGGATTAGACCTACGGGACAAATCTTGGCGGTGCACCACGTACACGTGGGTACTAATCCAGTATCGAGGAACTACGGACGGAGTGCCTAAGTTGGTGGAACCCTCCATTAAAGAGACCGAACGGTCGCGGGCATGCTCTCCATGCATGCAATTAAGCGTGGAAGTAGTATACCACTAGCATCAACGTATTATTATTATTATTATTATTATTATTATTATTATTATTATTATTATTATTATTATTATTATTATTATTATTATTATTATTATTAATTACTTTACAAAAACACAGATAAATAGCTACACTCAGTCAAGAATTTGTACAAATGTTGCTACTTTGAACACATGTACACAGACATTATTACAATATGGTTCATTTATGAAGAACAAAGGAAAGTTTAAACTTATATATTGGTTAACTAGTTTGCTCTAGAATTTCCCTGGATTTTTACATTTAATCAGAAAAGCCCTTTTTCCTTCCTGCTAAATTTACATACAAAATTTAGTGAAATTTCCCTCAAACTAGGAACACTGACTAAAACTAGTAAAACTGCCTCTGACTTCTGCGGGGAAAAACAGTAACTATTTGGTAGTCCTGCATTTTAGCGTCGTGAGTTAAAATTAATGATTTCAGGGCTACCACATATTGCAACACTCCAAGAATGAAAGTAACCCAGTCTAAGCAAGAGCACCGATTTCTCCGTAACTTTTTTTGAGAGGGGAGGGGGGCTTTCAGATGCGTGTTTGGTTGCAGAAGGCATATACGAGAATTTTAAGAAAAAATTGAATTCCAATTATGCCAGAAATTGTATATTCTTAAATACAATGCGGGGGCCGACATGAGCTTTGGGGAGCCCGAACCCTCTTGCGCCCCCCCAGGATCGGCGTCCCTGAATCTAAATTATGAACGTCTTTTCATAAAGAAAATTGAAAATAAAATTAAGAAAATTCATAAAGAAATATTGGAAGAGATTTACGAATACTGACCAGGAGACCAATTTATTGTATCCTTCTACGTAGATTCTAAAATTTCGTCCCATGATTAAAGGAGAATCCAAACTACATAAAGAACAAGGAAAGCGTGATTCGCTGGAAAATGTTCTCAAAGACAGTTTGTTTCTACATTTTTTCTAAGATAAAAACAGAGAAAAGACTGGAGCTCTTGTTTTCCATTGCTAACGCCACATTGGATATTCTAAAAACGTGCACATCTGTGAGAAGCTCTTGGATACGGAAGGAAGTGAGATACATATACTAGTATTTGTATAAATGTGTTTTCAGAGGTGTGAAAAAATCTTGGATATAAACTTCCAAGTGTCAAACGGTGATTCGGTAGACGGAAACAGAGGCATCTAGTGAGAAATTTCATCAACACGCATCACCGCTACGAAATTTCCATTTCCTCCCAAAGGAAATTCTATATTTATTCCGTGCCGACAGGTTTCTTTAGTCTTTTGCCCTCTTTCTACACTTGAGCAAGCAATCACTGCTCATTCAATTGTAATTTACTGTTTTCTAACAACGTAAAAATCATTTTTTCTATAGCTATTTATTGTTTTCCAAAATCACAAAACGTCCCTTATATAATAATAACAGTGATTTTAGACTTCCAAACTATCCTAAGCATAAGTATGGGAAAACATAGAACGATTCTTGTTCGTTCGCCTCACTGTAGCCAGGTATCAGAGCAAAAACAGCAAGAGATAGCAAAAATTGGCTTTCTGGTATGAGAATAGCGACCGAAATTCACAGAAATAAACCATTTCCGGTTTCAATGTTTGTAGCAATGGTTACCAACCAGTGTGCCGCCCGCATAAAATGTGTGGTGAAATTTTAGAGCTTCAAAAGAATATGAAATACTAAAATACTAAATAATTAGTTAATATCAATTTTGAAACAGTTATAACTTTCATCGGTAGGAAAAATGCTTATTACACATAGGGGAAGGGTGTAGGGAGCAAGTTGTTCTAGGAGTTGTTCACGACTCTTTTTGCAGGATCAGACTTTTTTTTTATAAATATATGGAATCCATATGTAAATCTGTACGGAGCATACATTATCCATCTGCTACATACGTACTACCCTTTTTCCGTTTAGATGTTACATCATGAAGCAGCAGAATGTCTGACATTTAACAGTCTTCCGTATATTGTATACTTATACGTATGTTACATACGTCAGTTATATATTATATACGTCCACATCATATAATCGTACTTTATATTATATAATCGTACTTTAAGTCCAAAAACTACATGATTTACGCATGTAACGTACATTTTACGTACTCCACATAGTTTTTTCTCTGTGTAGATAGAAAAATTGTGTAATTTGATGTTTTTGTAGTTCAAGGTTGTGAAAGGTGGAGAGTGTTTGGGTGTTGGCAGTAGTACGGCGAAAAACGTTACCGGTATAGAATCTAGTACATGCCGAGTAGAATGGAGTTTTTTAATCTTGAGACTGTGAATCATAGATTAACAATGTAGTATGAGATGTTTCATCTGCTCTTCCCGCTCTAATTAAATCACGTGAGTGGAAACTGTGACGACGCCACTCAAAGCAGTTCGGGAAGCACGAACTACTGAAAACAAGGACGAATGAAATCATTCAGAGGGCGAGAGTTTCATAGAATTAGCCAATGATACAATCAGCTACTGCCAGTAGCAGACTATGCAATTAGTTACGACTGTATCCGGCAGTGTCGCCGGTATCACTTTCGTTGTATTGTGGAAACGATTTGAATTTCAATTGGGTATACGATGGTGCATCAGGGTGATCAATGCTGTGAATTATGAAAATGTGCATTGGAGGAGACTGCTGGAAGGTGTTTTGAGATAATAGACCTTAATAACTATTGGCTCATGACAATGCTAAAGGGTGATACTAAATATTCGTTTATGTGACTAAATTATGTATATCTGTTTATATTTATACCAGCTTTGGTGGAAATCCTAATAGATGTTAAAGAATTAATCTTGTCTTACAATTTTGCAATGTTTTGTAGGGTAGGCGGTTTTTGTACTGTATATGTTTCAGTGGCGGATCCAGGACGGACTCGTGAGGGGGGGGGAGCGGTGGGTTTTAATATTGTTACTTAGAACTACTTTTAAGAGCTCCAAATTCTGGGATGGGTTTTATTTATATATAAAATAAGAAAGTTTCCTCTTCTGGGGGGGGGGGAAGTGGGCGATCGTTTATATGTTTAAGTTATTATATCGTAAGACGTAACTAGCAAGCCTAACCCAATAAATGAAGAAAAGAAATTATATACAGGGAATGTAGTCCTAACACTAAAAGCGAACAAAATTATTTTTCAGACCATTAATAATTCACCATACATTCATACATATTACACATATACATACGTACACATATTATTATATTTCTATTGTGTTATCATTTTGGGGTTAACTGCTGTATCGTCGGACCAATTTTAGGAAATTTACCGGGTCAATTGGGGAATTTATTTAAGTTTGTGAGGAAGAATGAGTGAAAGCCAGGTAAGGAGAATAGTAAAAGTTAAGAAAATGGCAGTAGCGTAGCGTGATATTCCGAAAGGGGGATGCCAAAGTTAGTCATTTGTGCGATATAGTACTACTGCAAGCAGCAATACATAGCTATTCCGAATAGAAATATAGGGTTATACAAAATTTAGGAGGAAGCCCCCCTAATTGGAGGTCTAGTGGGGTATAAAGAAGCGAATGCGTGGACTACGTTAGAATTTAAAAACCAATTGTCTCAGCTCCTTCTTGCTACTACCGTTGTGACGAGAAAACTAGGCCCCACTTTTGTATGAACATTGTTTCCAGTATCGTTCCCTTCATTTCTTTCTCGTGGGCGGCTTTTTTCTCCACATACCACACGTCAATCTCGTTCTTTCAAAAAAAAAAAAAAAAAAAAAATATATATATATATATATATATATATATATCGCCCCTAGAAATTTGTCATCTTGGGTCCGGAACTCAGACGCCCGTTCGTGAATATGGGCCTGATTGTATATATCATTTGAAGATGTAAATACAAAGCACTTAAATCAACTCTGGGGGCCTGTTTCTGTATCCAGACACTGAAGTCAAGGGCGCAAATCTGTCTTCAACGTTCGTGGGATGGGTAAGACTGTTCCCATAATCCTTTCCTTTTTTAACGATGTTCAAAATATTTATGAAGTTGAAAAAAATGCTGTGGAGGATTAGGGAAGCAGAGTTGTCTATAACATCGGCAGGAGGGTACATTTTAAGGCTTATTGTGGGGGGAGGGGAGAAGAGACTCATATTAGAGTAGATGAATCAGATTTCTGAGGTAAACCTGTTGTACTCGTATATTATATACCAAATGATGTAGATGAAATAATGGTACATATCATTATTACAACTCAGTGCCGTGAGCACATTCTGAAATTTGAATATATGCATAATAATAATTGACATGTTTCTACTTACGCATCCACAATGATTCACATTAAAATTTTAGGACATTTGTTTTATAACAATACAAATAATGACTTCCCCAAAACTATGAAAGAAAATCAATCAGGCCTATATTTGGCGCAACAATACTCTTATCTGAGCAAAATTATGATTTCCACAATAGCATTATAGGAATTGTTACAGGAATTAAACAAATAGTGGAAAATAGACTACTAATAATATTAATGACAATGAAATATTAAAGAATACGATTCTTTTTTAAAAATGAAACAAGTCAAAGAACATCAGTTTCGTTTGTGGCAGTCGGATAGGAATCATCATCACAATCTCAAATCGGATTATTGGGGGGGCGACAAGATTGTAGGGAATATGTTCCCCTTATGTCCCCGAGATTTGTGCCAGTGACTGAAGGGCCCTGGCACAATCTTTGCGAGTGACGGGGAGTGGCTGCTCTCTTGTCCTACCATATCGGTGATCGTAATTCTACAGAATGCTTTATATTTATGCCTGTGTCTTTGAGCTCCTTTACGATGAAGATTACAATTACGATGCATTTAGTTGTGATTAAGGCATAACTATTTTAATACTATTATTTACTTAACCGGCATGCTTCAAAAATGCGTTGAACTAACCATTTCCGTTTTGTTCTATATCCTTTATATTAGGGCTCGTACGTTCTGTTCAGAAACTATAGCTTAGTTCAAAATATATACAGTTGGAAATACTTGAATATGCCAGCGTATATCTAAAGCAAATTTAGGGTTGCAAGGGATGAGGAGGAGTGAGAAGGGAAGTATTGCGCATGCGCATTCAACAGAAAGCAGACGAAAACCCCGATGCTTTCAGTAGGCCTGGAAGCCCGAGGAAAATAGCATACGACAGGAGGAAAGACAGAAAATGTGCATCTGAGCGACGCGCATGCGTGGGTTCCTCTTGTCAAAGTAAGTCGAGAGAGCGCGCCAGAAGATTGCAGTGGAAATAATTGTGATAACTACAAGCAAACAATTTATATATAATGAAATACGTACTTTTTCTTATTAACAAGGGATGCCGGGCATACCGGCGTTCTCTTACGCTACGCCGCTGGAAAATGGTTGTATTTGTTGGTTGTTTTTGATGTTGTAAGCAGCACTGTATGTGGACTGGAGGCGGACGGACTATTTCACGGAGAGGTACACTTGTTTCGCTGGATCCATAGTTTGTAAAAAAAAAAAAAAAGGCAAGTCTTTAATTTGCCCATTTCATGTCGAGAACAGAACCCAAACGGCATTGTATGTGGAGGCGGATGGACTATTTAGCGGAGACGTACACTTGTTTTACTGTACGGATCTATAGATTGTAAAAGGTACAGAAAAAAATGGGCAAGTCTTTAATTTGCCCATTTCATGTCGAGAACAGAACCCAAACGGCATTGTATGTGGAGGCGGATGGACTATTTAGCGGAGACGTACACTTGTTTTACTGTACGGATCCATAGATTGTAAAAGGTACAGAAAAAATTGGGCAAGTCTTTAATTTGCCCATTTCATGTCGAGAACAGAACCCAAACGGCATTGTATGTGGAGGCGGATGGACTATTTAGCGGAGACGTACACTTGTTTTACTGTACGGATCCATAGATTGTAAAAGGTACAGAAAAAATTTGGCAAGTCTTTAATTTGCCCATTTCATGTCGAGAACAGAACCCAAACGGCATTGTATGTGGAGGCGGATGGACTATTTAGCGGAGACGTACACTTGTTTTACTGTACGGATCTATAGATTGTAAAAGGTACAGAAAAAATGGGCAAGTCTTTAATTTGCCCATTTCATGTCGAGAACAGAACCCAAACGGCATTGTATGTGGAGGCGGATGGACTATTTAGCGGAGACGTACACTTGTTTTACTGTACGGATCCATAGATTGTAAAAGGTACAGAAAAAATTGGGCAAGTCTTTAACTTGCCCATTTCATGTCGAGAACAGAACCCAAACGGCATTGTATGTGGAGGCGGATGGACTATTTAGCGGAGACGTACACTTGTTTTACTGTACGGATCTATAGATTGTAAAAGGTACAGACAAAATTGGGCAAGTCTTTAACTTGCCCATTTCATGTCGAGAACAGAACCCAAACGGCATTGTATGTGGAGGCGGATGGACTATTTAGCGGAGACGTACACTTGTTTTACTGTACGGATCCATAGATTGTAAAAGGTACAGAAAAAATTGGGCAAGTCTTTAATTTGCCCATTTCATGTCGAGAACAGAACCCAAACGGCATTGTATGTGGAGGCGGATGGACTATTTAGCGGAGACGTACACTTGTTTTACTGTACGGATCTATAGATTGTAAAAGGTACAGAAAAAAATGGGCAAGTCTTTAATTTGCCCATTTCATGTCGAGAACAGAACCCAAACGGCATTGTATGTGGAGGCGGATGGACTATTTAGCGGAGACGTACACTTGTCTTACTGTACGGATCCATAGATTGTAAAAGGTACAGAAAAAATTGGGCAAGTCTTTAATTTGCCCATTTCATGTCGAGAACAGAACCCAAACGGCATTGTATGTGGAGGCGGATGGACTATTTAGCGGAGACGTACACTTGTTTTACTGTACGGATCCATAGATTGTAAAAGGTACAGACAAAATTGGGCAAGTCTTTAACTTGCCCATTTCATGTCGAGAACAGAACCCAAACGGCATTGTATGTGGAGGCGGATGGACTATTTAGCGGAGACGTACACTTGTTTTACTGTACGGATCCATAGATTGTAAAAGGTACAGAAAAAATTGGGCAAGTCTTTAATTTGCCCATTTCATGTCGAGAACAGAACCCAAACGGCATTGTATGTGGAGGCGGATGGACTATTTAGCGGAGACGTACACTTGTTTTACTGTACGGATCTATAGATTGTAAAAGGTACAGAAAAAAAATGGGCAAGTCTTTAATTTGCCCATTTCATGTCGAGAACAGAACCCAAACGGCATTGTATGTGGAGGCGGATGGACTATTTAGCGGAGACGTACACTTGTTTTACTGTACGGATCCATAGATTGTAAAAGGTACAGACAAAATTGGGCAAGTCTTTAACTTGCCCATTTCATGTCGAGAACAGAACCCAAACGGCATTGTATGTGGAGGCGGATGGACTATTTAGCGGAGACGTACACTTGTTTTACTGTACGGATCCATAGATTGTAAAAGGTACAGAAAAAATTGGGCAAGTCTTTAATTTGCCCATTTCATGTCGAGAACAGAACCCAAACGGCATTGTATGTGGAGGCGGATGGACTATTTAGCGGAGACGTACACTTGTTTTACTGTACGGATCTATAGATTGTAAAAGGTACAGAAAAAAAATGGGCAAGTCTTTAATTTGCCCATTTCATGTCGAGAACAGAACCCAAACGGCATTGTATGTGGAGGCGGATGGACTATTTAGCGGAGACGTACACTTGTTTTACTGTACGGATCTATAGATTGTAAAAGGTACAGAAAAAATGGGCAAGTCTTTAATTTGCCCATTTCATGTCGAGAACAGAACCCAAACGGCATTGTATGTGGAGGCGGATGGACTATTTAGCGGAGACGTACACTTGTTTTACTGTACGGATCCATAGATTGTAAAAGGTACAGAAAAAATTGGGCAAGTCTTTAATTTGCCCATTTCATGTCGAGAACAGAACCCAAACGGCATTGTATGTGGAGGCGGATGGACTATTTAGCGGAGACGTACACTTGTTTTACTGTACGGATCCATAGATTGTAAAAGGTACAGAAAAAATTGGGCAAGTCTTTAATTTGCCCATTTCATGTCGAGAACAGAACCCAAACGGCATTGTATGTGGAGGCGGATGGACTATTTAGCGGAGACGTACACTTGTTTTACTGTACGGATCCATAGATTGTAAAAGGTACAGAAAAAATTGGGCAAGTCTTTAATTTGCCCATTTCATGTCGAGAACAGAACCCAAACGGCATTGTATGTGGAGGCGGATGGACTATTTAGCGGAGACGTACACTTGTTTTACTGTACGGATCCATAGATTGTAAAAGGTACAGAAAAAATTGGGCAAGTCTTTAATTTGCCCATTTCATGTCGAGAACAGAACCCAAACGGCATTGTATGTGGAGGCGGATGGACTATTTAGCGGAGACGTACACTTGTTTTACTGTACGGATCCATAGATTGTAAAAGGTACAGAAAAAAAATGGGCAAGTCTTTAATTTGCCCATTTCATGTCGAGAACAGAACCCAAACGGCATTGTATGTGGAGGCGGATGGACTATTTAGCGGAGACGTACACTTGTTTTACTGTACGGATCCATAGATTGTAAAAGGTACAGAAAAAATTGGGCAAGTCTTTAATTTGCCCATTTCATGTCGAGAACAGAACCCAAACGGCATTGTATGTGGAGGCGGATGGACTATTTAGCGGAGACGTACACTTGTTTTACTGTACGGATCCATAGATTGTAAAAGGTACAGAAAAAATTTGGCAAGTCTTTAATTTGCCCATTTCATGTCGAGAACAGAACCCAAACGGCATTGTATGTGGAGGCGGATGGACTATTTAGCGGAGACGTACACTTGTTTTACTGTACGGATCTATAGATTGTAAAAGGTACAGAAAAAATTTGGCAAGTCTTTAATTTGCCCATTTCATGTCGAGAACAGAACCCAAACGGCATTGTATGTGGAGGCGGATGGACTATTTAGCGGAGACGTACACTTGTTTTACTGTACGGATCCATAGATTGTAAAAGGTACAGAAAAAATTGGGCAAGTCTATAACTAGATGGATTGGCGTGAATTTTTAAACCAACCCTCGTATTATTCCAACATCAATTCTTGGAAATGAAATGCGACTAATCAACAGTTGGAGAAGAACAATGCTCAGGAATTTCTCACCCAAAAGGTACCTCACATTTCCAGACAGCTCTACTTCTTCCCGTCAGTCCATATAAGGTCGAGTAATTTTGTACTCTCGAGAGAAACGCCAACTCACAAGTCCTCATGACGATGACAGAGTTTTACGTGATAATGTGAAAATTATTAATAATCGTCAATTCTACAATTTATTGGAACAATCAGTGTTTTTAGTGTGATTTCTATTAACTTATGAACCATTCATTATATATTATTAACAATATAATAACGCAAAAACTTAATGTTTTCTACGAACTATATTTTAGTTTAGTCAGTGTATTCTTGCGCTGTGAACTGGCAATTATGCGACGCATGAAGAGAAGTGTGTGTGTTCTCCAAGACGTTATACGATTTGAATGTACTAACTTTCTGTCTTCAGGAAGCCAGTAAAGTCTGAATAATGAAAGCCATATAATCAAACAACTGTAATACACACACCGCAATGTCAAGCTAGTGCAACATACTAAAATTTGGAACAGTACTACGTGTACAAATTATGTTTTAACAGCAATGGAAGTCTACTATTTGTTAATGCATTACTGAATTTTATTTCGTACAGGCGCCGGAACCGTCGTGCGCGCTTACGCGTCGTGCCGAAATCTTTGGGCCAATTTCTTTTCGAGTGAAATGTTAAAAGTAATATCAAAATATTAGTATTGTTCTAAATCATATGTAGTGTAACCCACATAGTGCATATTAATACAAAGTTATCTACAATTCTTGTTATCATTTGTAAAGGTGATGATAGTGCTAACCAGATGTGTTTAATACGTTATGCCTTTTTTCTTAGTGATTGAAATGTGTACCAATTAAAACGTACACGATGTGAAGTGTTTGTCAGAAGGTAAGGTATCTATCAATAGAGAAGTTCAAACATTTACTTTCATCTCCCACTACTCGTCTGGTGTTAATCACGCATGGCTATCCTACCTTGCACTTTTTTACAGGTATTGACCAATGTATCTTGGAGCTGACGTAACAGCGATGGTGGGTATATGGCCTAGGCCTCTGATACATATAACGCCCGAATCTTAGGACCGTGGAGGAGTGAAGATACTTGTTTATTGCCAGTTTCTTACGTCAATTTACTAATTTGTGTATTTGAATGAAGTTGTAAAGGAGACTTTGAGAGATCCAAGGTTCGAATCCCAATATTATTATTATTAGTCGGTCTTCTCACACTGGAACAAACGAGTATCGAACCCCATTCCCCTTATATCTGGCGCTTCGAACACGGACATCCGGAACTCGAACCCAGGACCGGCACTCCCCTTATATCTGGCGCTTCGAACACGGTCATCCGGAACTCGAACCCAGGAACAGACCTCATAAGTCTTTAATTTGCCCATTTCATGTCGAGAACAGAACCCAACCAACTCCTGCGGAGTTTCTAACCTGTTTCTACTACTACTGCTGCTGCTACTACTACTACTATTCCTACTACTATTACTTACTATGGATCCGTATAGTAAAACTGGATGCCTAATGTAATCTAAGTGTAATCTTAAGGTAATCCAACCAAATATAACCGAATGCAGTACATTTTGGGTTATTTTCGATTTTAAAATTGGTCCGGCGATACAGCAATGCTTCGTTTTGAATCAGATACTTAACAGTAAAGGAAATGTACGAATAAAGCTATTGTTTTTGAAAGTCTATTTCTTTGACTGCTTTATATGGGTTAAACGGTTTATTAAAAACAAACAAACAAACATCAACTCTACGAAAAACTGTTATTCAATAATATAGTAACAAATTCGCAAGTATATGCACCCAGTTAGGGAAATTACAGTATGAAGTGGATGGTGAATAATTTTAGTTATTTTAAAATGTTTACGTTATTTTATCTCACATTCTATTATTATGAACATTCTTTATTTGCTGTAAGTATTAAGTAACTTTAATAAATATATAACACATGAATCTCATTTGAGGGAGAGGCGGACCCTATTGCTCTCTGGGGCTACACTCCTGACATAGAATCACTACTTTACACAAACTTATAACCTTATATTGTTATAATTTATGTTATCATTAATAAAAATCTTTTCTAGACTGAAAGTAATATGTGTACCAAGTTTGGTTAAAATTTCTCTAGGCGTTTCGTAGTTATGGTGGAACATACACATATCCCATATATATGGGATATATATATATATATATATATATATATATATATATATATATATATATATATATATATATATATATACGTCTACCAACGTAGTATTACTGTATTACCATTTGTGGCGTATTTCAAGTTAAAGTCATAATATTTTTCGGTGCTCTTATGTAACTGAGTTTACACATATTAGTTGAGAACATCTTGAACATATTCAGTTTTGTCCACGCTAAATCACTAATTTCTTCTACATCTTGTCACATTAGGTGTTAGGTTGTTAAAGCTCAAGTGGATTATCCCTACATTCATTAATATTAATAAGACCGATGAGTTGTGGTGTTTTGTATAAATCAATGTTGCCAAGCAGTAGAATGAATATTAAATCATATGAATATTGAAATCCATTTTCTCCATGTTAAAATATTTGATAACAGAGAACATTTTATTATATTATATTACGGAGAGCATTTTAGTATATTACTATTTAAAATTAAGCAAGAAATACAAATTGAACAAATAACTGACTACCTAATGGTTTATGACTTACTGCTAAGCACTTCGTGCCCAACACAAATGAATACGGAGGAGCGATTGTTGTCAAGGAAGATTGTCACAATGCAAAGTATGTCCTTGAAGTTTTAGAGATGGGTCAAGAAGAAATCAGTTGATTCATTTAAATCACAAGGCAACTAAAATTAGTGTAAAAAGTATATAATTAACAGAAAAACTATAGTTCGCGTCAACCAAAGTGGTGAATTGCGTCAATCAATGAGTTCGTAGAATAATGTTGCCAAACTTCCGGTGAGAAACCCAGCTTTCAGCGGACAAATATTGCATGTAGCATAGGTACTCGTCCTACTAACATCGAGTATGTTATAACAATAATAACGTCAAAAAGTACTACACTAATAACACTATCATAGTATGTGTCTTACTATTAATACTATTTTCTGTTCAAATCTGGTATGAATAATATATTTAGTTTGATTCGGATGTTCACGAAACAAACAAAAGAACGTAAAAATAATTTAATTTAGTTGGCGTAGGTATGTCTCTTATAACCACATTCGAATCCATGCGAGGAACGAACATAGGATCCCTCAGTTCAAAGGTAAAGGACCTACATTAATTATTATTATTATTTTATCCCAATACAAAGAAAATCTCGCACAAGGGAACATTTACGTGTTATGCACCAATTCATGAAATATAAATATGGATGTCCATTCAAACCGTGAAAAGCTTGTGGTGGAAATATGTTTGTGTGTTTTTCGTTGTTTTTTCCCATTATTTTAATTACTCTAATTCTTACAACGTCATTAAAGGGCACACTGACTCAGCGATTATCTCTGGTGCATGGGGGCCGTGGTTCGATCCTGGATAAGTAAGTTTGAAGTGGACAATACCGTGCCCGTAGGTTTTCACAGATGGACAAATTAAATATACTATATAAAAGAAAATGAAATAAAATGAAATCTTTAAGGTTTACGTTCCACGGTTATGCCGGTTAGGCTAAAGGAGACGGTGATGATGAGAGATGAGTGAAATGGTGGAATGAAGAAAGTGGGAGGAAACGGGAGAACCCCGAGAAAAACCACGAGCACGGTGTTTGTCCGCCACAAAGTCCACACGGCGCGAGCTGGGATCGAACCAGGGACCCCAAAGACCAGAGATAATCGCTGAGTCAGTGTGTCGGAGGTGAACGCTCTACCACTGAACCCCCCCTACTATATAAAAGAGTTTTAGGTAAACCAAACTCCTTAAAAATGGGCTATCCCCAAAACTTCACTATCATACCATGGAACACTACGTATATTCTTATTGGAAATCTAATAATAAAATAAAAAAAGATGCTTTTCTTTAAATAGTAAAGCAAAATGTACTAAAACGTATAAAAATATATTGCCAAAGAAAATTGCTTTTCAAAAATCTATTTACACATAACGAAAAAAGAAATGAATGATATACTTTCTCATATAAATTTACAATATACAATAAATTCTCTAGAATCAATTTTTAATATAACCATACGAGATCTCTACCCACACTTTTTTCTTTTTTCCTCATCCATAAATAGTTTTAAGAAACATTTAACTGGACAACATAATTATTAAAAGAAAAATTAGTACTTTTTTTTTTTACTTGAGAGAATCAGAAACTAAGTTTACAAGGCCAATATTTCCGGAATTTCATCTGTTAAAGAGAAATGAGGAGGGTGTGAGGTAATTTTAATACATGGAGCTGGCAACTATGCAGAGCTTCGGCCGCCCACCACCTACGGCGCTAGTTGCAGGTAAACACAAATGACAACTCGTTTGGAAAACTGGTCTCGCGGAAAAGTGCGCTAAGTTATTCGATTTCTATGGGCGAAACATGTAACCGTGGCTGAAATTCACCGGCAGCTGGTAGGGATTTACGGATAGATTGTAATGTCTCGTCAGCATGTCGCAGAATGGTGTCGAAAGTTTTGGGGGCTGGTAGAGAAAACATCATCAACGAGGTGCTCAGTGGCTCACCCAGCACGGCACCAACAGATTTGAATACAGCTCGCGTGGAGCAGCTGATTCAGGATAACAGGAGGATCACGTTACGACATCTGATGGCAGAATTGGGAATGTCAGCTCATTCACTTCGGAAGTGTTCGTCACATTGTGCACGATATTCAGACGAGGAGGTCAAATATTTCGTTACAACATGGCTGAACATGCAAAGGACAGGATTTTTACAAACTCATCCCACAATGCGACAAGTGCCTCAACCGATATGGAGACTATGCCAAAAAATAACCTAATGTATGTACTATGTGTTGGCTGTATTGGTTGTATGAAATAATATATGCACGTTTCACTCCAGGCTTGGTAACCTTACTTTCTGATCACCCCTCGGATTAGTTTAACGAAAGCATGTTTTTTTTTTTTTTAAAAAAAAATATTGGATTTGTTTCATTGTCTATTTTTAGTCATAATTAAAATGAAACGAAATAATTTCAGTTTAACGTCCCACGATTTTGCCCTTTAGGATGAGAGAGACGATGATGAAGGCAAGTGAATGATGATGGAGGAATCGATGGAATGATAATGTGGGAGAAAACGGTAGTACCCCAAGAAAACCCATTTTCTATCCTTATAGAATTTTTTTGTTTCCTTTCCTAGATGGTTACCGAGACTGCGTGTAATTTGACACTATAGTCTACTGAGAAAGAGCTTTAATGAATTACACAAAAAACTGTAGGGTAAAATGAAGAAATCGGGCTGTCTAAAAAAGCATTAGGAGCTCTAAGTAGTTCGCTATAATACATTATAATGAATACCGCTTTTGCTCTTGTACTCCTAGATCCATTTCTTCAGTTTATCAACAAAAGAATTGTTTTTCAGCATTTATAAAAGCATTAATTTTATTATTTTTTCGTATTATTATTTTATGGTATTAATATTAGTGATATGAGGTGGAAAACTTTCCGCGGAAAATTTTCCATTTCGGAAAATTTTCCGCTATACTTTTCCGGAAAATTTTCCGTTCTAAAAAAAGATCAGTAATCAAGTAACAATTCCTCAGCAATCATAAAATTGGTTCAATTCATGTACAGAAATGTAAAAATGTGAAAGATCGTTTAAAGAATCTGAAAATTTTCATGGTTCACACAATTTTCAGTACTGTGTAGGAACAAGTTAAACCATTTTTCATGAATCGAAATATTGTCTCTTATATGGAAAAATTGAAGAACTTTTTATGAGTCGGAAAATTTTCATCATTTTGAAGCAAAAAGTAAAGCAACTTTTTGTGAATCGGACAGTTTTATTGCTCTGTAGAAACAAGTGAAAGGAATTTTCATGAATCGGAAAATTTTCATCATGATGTAGAAACAAGTGAAAAAAACTTTTCATAAGCCGGACAATTTTGGATATTATGCATAATGATGTTAGGTGGAAAATTTTCCACTATATTTAACTGCACATTCAGCTACAAAATTGAAATTCTGTAGAGGAAAGTTAGTCAAAAACAAATTATAATTTTCCAATTAGCTTTCGGGAACCGGAAAATTTTCTAATATTTCAAGTTGGGAAGTAAATTTTACACAATGTTTTTCTCTCTCTCTTCATCTGCGAGCTAATTCGTTGCTAAGCAGTTAGCATACGCGCCTTTGGCATGGAAGACCTGGCTTCGATTCCCAGCGGGTGCTCATTTAGTTCGGATTTCACGTTAATCAGTTGGTCCCGACTTATATAGCCTTCCTGCTGAAAGGGACGTTAAACTCAAAATCAACTCAATTCAACTCCTCTCTCTCTCTTTCTTTCTCTCTCTCTGTGTGTATGTGTGTGTAAAGTGCAGAGATCATGAGTTCGTAGAGTACAAATATCCCATTCTATTATTTAAAATTTCAATTTATTAAAAGTCATGAATGTTTTCTGATTCATAAAAACATACTCCACTTATTCCTACATCATTGTTTAGCCGTAAAAATTTATTGGTAATACATATTATCTTTAAAAGTTTCATGAAGTAAAAATCTAACGATTCTTCATTTTAAGAATGTTTCAAAAACTTCAATGCGTTCTTCCCTCAGAATCCACCTTTGATCTTACAATATTAGATTTCGTCAGTTTAATACGCATAAGACGGTTTTCTCATAGCTTTACTACTTTTATAGCTTTACATTCTGCAACATTTATAAATAAGTAGATATAAGAGAGAGAGAGAGAGAGAGAGAGAGAGAGAGAGAGAGAGAGAAACATTATGTAAATTTTTACTTCCCAACTTGAAATATTAGAAAATTTTCTGGTTCCCGAAATCTAATTGGAAAATTATAATTTGTTGCTGTCTAATTTTCCTCTATAGGAATTGTATATCTCAATGTGCAGTTCAATATACTGGAAAATTTTCCACCTAACATCACTATACATAATATCCAAAACTGTCCGGATTATGAAAAGCGTTTTCACTCGTTTCTACATCGTGATGAAAATTTTCCGATTCATGAAAATTCCTTACATTTGTTTCTACAGAGCAATAAAACTTTCCGATTCACAAAAAGTTGTTTTTCTTTTTGCTTCAAAATGATGAAAATTTTCCGACCCATAAAAAATTCTTCAATTTTTCCATACAAGACACAAAATATTTCGATTTATGAAACATTGTTTCACTTGTTCCTACCTAGTACTGAAAATTGTCTGAGCCATGAAAATTTTCAGATTCTTTAAACGATCTTTCACTTTTTAACATTTTTATACATGATTTCAATCAATTTTATGAATACTGAAAAGTTGTTACTTGATCACTGATATTTGTTAAGAGCGGAAAATTTTCCGGAAAAATATAGAAGAAAATTTTCCACCTCACATCACAGCTAAACAACGATATAGGAATACGTGGAGTATGTTTTTATGAATCGGAAAATTTTCCGTTTCAAAATTTTCCGGAAAATTTTCATCGCTATACAGGACAGACAATTTTTCATTCATGAAAAATTGTTTCACTTGTTCCTACATAGTACTGAAAATTGTCTGAGCTATGGAAATTTTCAGATTCTTTAAACAATCTTTCAATTTTTAACATTTCTATACATGAAGTTAATCAATTTTATGAATACTCAGGAATTGTTACTTGATCATTGATATTTGTTAACGGAAAATTTTCTGCAAAGTATAGGGAAAAAAAAAATCCACACATCATGGCTATACAACGATGTAGGAATAAGTGGAGTATGTTTTTATGAATCGGAAAATTTTCATCACTGATTACTATTATTATTATTGGTTTTGTTTTGTTCTCTTTTCACATTTATTCAGTTCTTCAAGTTTATCGTAAGATACTTGCACAATCTGAAACTAGTTTAAGAAGATATTCTAAATGTTATACTCCAAATGAAAACTTGAAAGCTCTTCTTCATACGTAATTGTGTATATACAGGGTGTTAATTAACTATACCGACAAATTGTAAGAGGTGACTCTTTACATCAATATAAGAGAAAAAAGTTCATATGGACCAGAGGCGAAAAGTGCATAGTTTCAGAGAAAGGGCTGTCCAAAATCGCGAAAAAGCTAAATTTCAACAAGCCCTATTTCGAATTCCAGAAACTGTGGATGGTGGTCCTTTTCAGCGTAAAGGAAGTCGGCATGCGCAATCCAAAAATCCACATTTCATTAATTTTCAGTCGCTGTACAGTAGGGTGCATCGAATTTCCACTTTTTTTGAAATCAGCTTACCCTTAGCGAAATTTTTTTGCGAAATGGTCTCTATATGTCATATAGAAAATCGCAGGCCGATTAGTTAATTTCTTCAGGTGGCACTAACGGCCTAAAGTTTCAAAAATTTGCTAAGAAATACATTTTTTTAAAACAAATTATACATATTTACTTTTACGAAAACATTATACCCTTAGTAGTTATTTTCGGTAGAAATGTACATATTTTACGTGAAAAAAATTTCAGCTTGACCGATCAAGTCCTTCAGGTGCTACCGGCTTCTTAAAATTTGGACAAAACCCCCCAAAAATATATTTTATTCAGTGTTTTGTAAAAAAATCGAGTTTTCGTCTCTTATAAACAGCTAATTAGGTAAAAAAAAATGGGGCAATCGGGGTTAAAAAAACAAACTTTACAGTAGATTGAATGTTATCAAATAAGACATACCGGTAGTTGTCCAGTTTATGTTCGTAGCGCGAAAAAAATAACAAGTAATTATTTTTGTAGAAAGACTTCTTTCGATAATACACCTGCACTGCATAGAATGAAGTCGCCCAAAAGCTAGTTTGTTGTAAAATTAAAAGTGGAGTAGCATCGGGAGAAAAGGAAAAAAGTGACTCCTTGTTAGTGTGTCTGGAGATGAGATTAGGAGTAATTTTGCGATGCATTCTAGACAGAAAAAATGGTGTTTGATGTGGAAACTATTTACGTTGCTGATTGTGTTTAAGTAAAAGTACGTGTGCATTTGTGTGCGTTTTTGAAGGATTGCGTCCTACTTGTGCTTGTCGGCCGCCATTGAATGTGTCAGTTCGTCATTCCAATGGTGCGGCAACTTTGTTGAGGTCTTGCGTTGACAAAAGTGTCTAAGTGTTCAAAATTGGTTTCAGTGAATAAACTAAAGTGTCCGCAAAGATGTCACCTAAAAACAAGTCACGTTTGAATGTAAGGAACTTTGTCCATAATGTCATTGGATCCCCAGTGGAATTCACTTTTAATCAGCTTCCAACAATCGCTGGTGTTCTTAAGCAATTCTTGTGGGAAAGAGAGAACAGGAAATGGGAAAAAGCTTCTCAGAAGGACTCTGCTAATGTGCTAGCTCATTCAGTGGCAAGCAAAGTAATTCAAATTTGGGAAAATACATCAATCAGCGGTGCAGCTATTTTGAGCGAGCAACGGGTTATAGCGTTGATTTTACATTATCAAAAAGAGGTCCGTCGCTGCAAAAGTTCAAGGACAAACCCGTTTTTTTCTTCCAAAGTTGCAGAGTTCCAGGAGTTCGCCAGCAAAACTTTGTTTGATATCGCTTCTTGCAAACGCATCGATCCGGTTGCTTGCACTTCTGCGAGAGAGAAGAAAGTGCCTAAATTGAAGGTTTAATTTTTAATTGACCAGAGAACCACCCGACAGATGGATATGGCAGGACTTTATAGAAAGGAGACACAGAAACGTGTCAAACATTTATTGCGAAAAAATCGAGGTCAGAAAAATTAACCAAAGCCCAATGAAATTAGTAGTTCCAGAAGACAAAACGATAGTGTCCCTTTACAAAATGAATCGTGAGAAGAGTCAGCTTCCACTTTCGAGTTTCTTCCTGCGCTTAAAAGAAAGAAGACTAGCCCTTCTAAACAAATGATAGTTAGATTACCGACATTCTCCAATGCAGTATATAGATGTAAGATATCAGACCTTAATTATCATTTCGTCGCTTTTGGCAGATATCGGACTGGTTATCCCAGTTCATAAGCAGAAGGTGATCGACCAAAACAAAATTCGGAGAGAGAAGAAATCCTTAGGAAGCGCCATCGTTGTTGAGGCGAGTACATCCCTTGAATCGACCAAAGTAAAAGCGTTATACTTCGACGGAAGAAAGAATCAGACTCTCACTCTTGAGACTAAAGACGGCATCAACCACCGAACAATGAAAAAAGATCACTACGTACTGCTACAGTAGCCAGGATCGAACTATCTTGGCCACGTCTCTCCTTCTACTGGAAGAGGAGAGAGCATACGGGCTGCCATCACAAAGTTCTTTGTTCATCAAAATATCCTCCTGTCCGATCTGGTTTCCTGGGTTGCGACAGTACTGCTACCAACACTGGTCGGAAGAATGGTGCGGTGGCATATATTGAAGTCTTCCTGAACGAACCTCTTCAGAGAATCGTCTGTATGATACACACGAATGAGCTCCCATTTCGACATTTGATTGAATTTATAGATGGCAAGTCTACTGGACCAAATACATTTAGAGAACCAATAGGATCAACACTTCCAACCTGCGAAGAGTTGCCACTCCAGAATTTTCAGCCCGTTCCAGTAGACTGGGACCTCAACTTCACTGAGGATGCATTAAGCACGGATCAAAACTAGTTGCTGAATATCTGACAAGCGGTTTCTTCAGGAGAATGCCCCGTTGGGTTAGTTCACATGAAGCCTGGTAAAATTCATCAAGCGAGATGGCTAACTACAGCAAATAGAGTCTTACGTTTGTACGTAGGAACAAACGAACCCACTAATGAACTTAAAACTATCGTCCAGTACATCATGATGGTCTACGCGTTACTCTGGTTTGCTGTGATCCGTGTGCAGAAGGAGCTCGTCATTTGTGGCACCTTATCACGACTTCTCGCCACATGGAAGCGAAATACAGGAAAATTCATCCAGTGATCCGTAGAAATGCGTGGTACGGCCATCCTGAGAACCTACTTCTGTCAATGTTGACTGACCAAGATGCTAAAGTACGAGAACTTGGCTGGAGAACAGTCCTAAAAGCAAGACAAACGACCCAATCTGGTGATCGCGTACCGGTACGAGAATTCGTCGTCCCTGAAATCAATTTAGAAGTGACAAACTATGTCGATATGATTAATTGGTCAACATGCACGCTGACGGAGCCACCACTGACAAAACAATTGAGCCTGCAGAAGCTAAGAGAAAATGTAAAGACGGCTCCAATGGCTGATGAATCTATTACATCCTTACCCTGTCATACTCGCGCTGTAGAAAGAATGGTGAAGTTGGTGACAGAAGCGGTATCAGCGGTATGTGGGCAAGAAGCACGACATAGATTTGTCCTAGCAGCACTACAATCAAGAAAAAACATACCAGAATTTAATACAAAAACAATTTGACGTAAAAGAGTAACGATATTAACTTAACACTGCCATATGCAACATTAGTATATACAGGTGGGCGCGTGGGTGGACCTCAAACTGCAGCCACCTCCTCGTGGTGAGTTCTGGGTTATTCCCAACATTATTGGAATAAGCAAAGAGCTGCAGATGTAAAACAAAATATTTCTTATCTAATTAACGATCCAAATGAATCACAAACAATGAACTTAATTTTTAAGAAATGAAAAAAGTAGGGACACAATTGTTCATATTTTAAGCCACTGGTGGCACCTGAATGACTTGACTCATAAAGCTGAATTTTTTTTCACGTTAAATATAGACTTTTTACAGAAAAAAATCACATAGGATAAGCATACTTTATAAAAGTACATATTTTACATTTTTAAATAACATTTATTTTTTAACAAAATTTAAAAATTTTCGGCCGTTGGTGGCACCTAAAGATATTGACCAATCGACTTGCAATTTTTTACACGTTATATGGAGCCCATTTCGCAAAAAATATCACTAAGGGTAAGATGATTTCAAAAAAAGTGGAAATTCGATGCACCCTACTGTACAGACTACTTCATACAGGGTGAAGTTCCCAGACATGCCATCACCCGAATTTTGAGATATGCTCTGACTTTGTGATTGATCCAAAATAGGCAAACGATAAGCCTTGATAGCAGTGAACAAAGAATTCTTTGGTGCGATGTCGGAAGTGTTAAGAATCGTCAGCAGCACGGTTTCTCGTACTCGGGAAAACGCACGCTGCAATGTTTTCTTTCACGCTTATAAGTGAAGAAAATGCGAAATATACAGTGACGAAATACATCGCATCACACATTATTCCGAACACAAAAAAACATGGAGCTGCCGGTTCCTAACTTTCGACTTCCTTCCGAAGCATTGGATGTCCATTATTGTCAAGGCTTACCTTCTGCCTATTTTGAACCCTAATTGAAATCAGGCTATATCTTAAAACTCTATTGAGAGCATATCTGAGAATTACACCCAGTAGGAAATACCCTGAATATCTATTGAAAATTGACGAAATATGCATTTTTGGATTGATGAGTTGATTTTAACATCCCTTCCAGCAAACACTTTTGAATTGCGTATGCGTGGCCTCCTTTACGCTGATAAGGACCACTATCCACAGTTTCTAGAATTCGAAATAGGGCCTATTGAAATTTGGCTTTTTCGCGATTTTCGAGAGCCCTAGCTCTGAAACTATGCACTTTTCGCCATGGGTCCATATGGACTTTTCTTCTTATTTTTATGTGAGGAATTATCTCTTACAGTTTGTCGGTATAGTTCATTTATATATATACAGATGGTGATCAGAAAAATGGAAACACCTGAACGAAATTGCAACTTACCAGATTAATATGGTGTCGGGCCACCTTTCGCCTTCAGAACAGCCTTGATGCGACGTGGGATGGAGGCATAGAGGTCGTGAATGGTAGCAAGTGGAATTTTACCCCATTCCTCGTGCAGGGCATCGGCCAGTTCTGTGAGAGAGGATGGAGGTGGAAATCGTCGTCGCCGGAGTCGTGTTTCCAAGACGGACCACGGATGTTCAACTATGTTGAGATCTGGGGATTGGGCGGGCCAGGGGAGGTGTTGAACTTCATCCCAATGTTCCTCAAACCACGCTGCAACAACGCCAGCTGTGTGAATGGGTGCATTATCATCCTGGAAGATGGCGTCATTGTCCGGGAACAATATCCGGACCATAGGATGCAAATGGTCTCCTAATATTGCGACATAATCGTTGGCAGTGATTCGTCCGCTAAGTGTGACCACAGGACCCAATGAAAACCATGATATAGCGGCCCACAGTATAACCAAGCCGCCGCCATGTTTCACAGTTGAGCGGAGACACTGCAGATCATAAGCTTCTTTGGGCGTTCTCCACACATAAACACGGCCCGTGGTTGGGAATAGGGTGAAGGATGTCTCATCCGGCCATATCACACGTTTCCAGTCCTCAACGGTCCAAGTTGTATGGTCGCGGCACCGTTTGCGGCGTGCGAAAGCGTTATGGTCCCTGATGAGCGGTTTGGCCCGTGCAACACGACCCCATAAGTTCATGTCATGTAATTCGCGGCGGACTGTGATTGTCGAAACAGGGTGGGGGAGGTGCTGATTGAGTTCCTCCGTCACTTGCTCCGCAGTGGCACGACGGTTCTGCGTGACAATGCGCTTTAATACCCGGCGTGACCTGTCACTCATGATTTTCTTCCACTCACTGTTCCACTTCCTCGATGTGGTTTTCCCGTGTGTTGTGTAGCCCGTCATCACCTTCGACACTGTCCCACGCGACACACCTGACACAGTATCCACTGCCGTCACACTCACTCCACATAACCGCGCACCAACAATTAGATCTCTTTGAAAATCTGAGAGGTCTCCCATTTTACATTACCTCCGTCTGCTGCAGCCACTGGACACTGCCGTTCCACTGCGCCTGACGTAGTATGGAGACCGACCTAACACACCACCACCAGCGGTCCGGCGCTACGACACCACTGCCAACCCATACATCTGACGTGTTGCCAACTACAGGTGTTTCCATTTTTCTGATCACCATCTGTATATATATATATACCGGTGTGTTAGTTGAAGTTTGCCGGTTTTACCGTTAGATGTCTCTAGCAATATGTATACATTTCTATGATGCGGCATGTACGTCATTTGTTTCTGTAAACATTAACCTTCAAAAATACACAAGTCACATTCGGACAACAGAATAGCGTCAGAGTTGTTTACCTCAGTGAGTATGGCGAGTTTCGTTCCAAGTAAATCGCATTTGCGGCATGCATTGCTGTTCTTATTTCATGAAAAGAAAAAAGCAGCTGAAGCTCATCGGTTGCTGGTAGAAACCTACGGTGAACATGCTCCAGTGATTAGAACATGCGAGACATGGTTTCGTCAATTTAAAAGTGGAGATTTCGATTTGACAGACAAGGAACATCCCGGTGCAGCGAAAAAGTTCAAAGACGAGGAATTGCAGGCGTTATTAGATAAAGACCCAACCCAATCGCAAGCAACATTAGCACAAACACTAAATGTGACTCGAGGAGAAATTTCCAAACGTTTAAAAGCCATGGGAAAGATTCAGAAGTATGGAAAATGGGTGCCACACCAACTGATGGATAAAGAAATGGAAAAGCGAAAAACCGTGTGTGAAATCCTGCTTCAACGGTTCGAAAGGAATCATTTTTGCATCGAATTGTCACGGGGGACGAAAGATGGATTTATTTTGAGAACCCGAAGCGAAAAATTCATGGCTTGCACCTGGTGAAGCCGGCCCATCAACGGCAAGGCCAACTCGCTTTGGCCGTAAGACAATGCTCTGTGTTTGGTGGGACCAGTGTGCTGTGGTGTACTACGAGTTATTACGACCTGGTGAAACAGTCAATTATTAATTTGTATCATGCGTTGATCGAAAAACGGCCGGAATGGGCCCGAAGACATGGCAAGGTTATCATGCAACATGACAACGCGCCGTCTCATACCGCTAAACTGGTGCAGGGCACATTAAAAACACTTAATTGGGAAATATTACCGCACCCGCCGTACTCTCCACACCTCGTCCCGTCGGACTATCACCTTTTCGCCTCGATGGTACACACACTTCGCTAATTTTGAAGACGTCGAAAAATTGCTCATCGAATGGTTTGGCTCGAAAGAGAAAAAGTTTCTTTGGGATGGTATCCATGATTTGCCTAAAAGATGGGCAAAGTGTGTAGAATCCAATGGTCATTATTTTGAATAAAGAAATTGTGAGATTCCCTGAATATTAAGTGTTTTCTTTCTCGAAAAAACCGGCAAATTTCAACTAACACACCTGGTATATATATAAGTAACATTGGGGCAATGTATTGTCATTCATATTCGTACGGTCCAACTAAAGTTATTCTTAGTTAAAATATATGTAAATATCTAGAAATATATTAAATTAGCAATGAGGTATTGTAATGTCTTCTCACTTCTATCGATACGCAAAATTTTCATCCTTCTGTGACGGAAGAAATGTGACTTAATTAACGTTGCAGGGTTTCATTACATCCCCCCAAATCATTTCGAGTTAAAAAAAAATAAGCACGTAAAAATATACTAATCGATAGTATATCTATACACCTTCGAGAATTTGCTTATTGTCTTATTTGAAGAAATGGTACAATACCCATCAAATCAAATGGGTAAAAAAATCATTTTCGGTAATTTCTTCTCCACACACGTTAATGGAAGTCAATTATGCTTTTAAATAGATAATTATTTCGAGCTTTTGCCTGCGTAGATACTAATTAATTTTCAATTATATGTCAATTAATTTTCAATTACAATTCAAAATATTTATAAAAATAACTGTGAATGAAAACCAACTGATATAATGTCGATAATAGATGGGAAGATGTAGAAATGAATGAATAGCATTTGATTACAACAGATTGCCAACAGAAGATGCTCGATTCGTATTTTAAATGCTTTGTCGCCACAAGGGATGATGCTGTTTAACTACAATTACATCGTTATTAAAATATTTCCATCTATCGAATGTTCGTGAACAGACTCATAATACTTTGTGTATGTCTTCTAACTGCTATTCCCTCTATCATCTAAGCTCTAAGATCTCCTCTACCGTTATCAAGAACTTTCAGATATATATTATGATGTTTTCTGTTAATATGAGGAGATAGTTTTACTATTAAAGCCTTTGGCTTAAGAGTTGCTAACGTGATATTGATGGAAATTTATGGGTATTATCATGAGCAGTTGACAATTTAAAATGATTAGATTTGATCTCTGAAATAAACTCATGGAAACAAACTATGTTTAGTGATAAAAAAAATTGAGGATATTGTCAGATTTTTTGTTCTTTCATGTAAGTTTAATCGGCTAGTTGTATTCCACAATAAAAGAACTATTCACTTGCAGCATCTTTGAATTTTATTCTCACAGCCACTAGAATATGCATATTATTTTCTCATGTTTTCAACGTCGTCTAGTTTTAACTATAAGTATTTCATTATGGACAAAGTTACCACTTCCAATCATATCCCCATACCAGGGGCGCCCGAAGAAAATTTTTTAGGGGCTCCCATTCCAAGGTTGATATTAAGACTGGTATTTAATATACTTGCTTTGTTATATTACGTATACATTTTTGTGAGCCAGAAGGTTGCTCTGCCCCCCTTCGGGCATCCATGCCTCATACACTTCAGTTCGGCGTCGGAGGTGAATTTGAATGACGACACTATACATGACTACGTATAACGACTTTATTTAGGCTATAGATTTGTAAGTGTCTTACCATGTACGTATGCAATGTAAGATACTTTCAATCCTACACTAAACAATTCGGAAAGGTTAGGTCCGATTATCTCGTGAGGTACAAAGTTAATTCACTTTTTATTTTGCTAAATTTATTGATTTAATATTATTTTTTTAAATCATGTTGTCAGATATTAATTTTTGTGTGTGTTGGGGGATCATTGACTTATTTTTAATTATTGCACCTTCAGACCTCTATGTTCTGTTGGACCTCATTTTATCGCTCTCCCTAACATCAATAACGAAATTCACACACTAAAAGATAAGTTCATTACTTGGTATCACACGGGAAAACGTGGTAATTTTGGAGTTTGCAGTCTAGATAAATTTTAAAATGAAACGGAAGTAAGGGTAATAAACCATACTTCGATAACTAACCATCTATTTTGTGTGTCTTGTTTTCTGTTCTACTGCCAGATCTTGCAACCTCTAATTATTATCTCTTTCTTAGTCTAAAAAAGTTCCCATGAGAAGTTATAGCAGCTGCAGAACGGTTTTGTACAGACCAGGAGTTTTTTTTAAAGGGATTGGAAAAGTTGTAGGAACAATGTGACAGTATGTTGACGTTCAGGGAGAATACGTTGAATAGTCGGAAACTTTCATGCCTGTAGCTGAATTCCTTCTGGATGAGATCCAGAACTTATCAACGTTACCCCTCGTATGTCTCATTTTCTGACTATTTTTTTGCGTTAACGCTGATAATATTGCATAATTGTAAAATAGTATTCATGTAATATTCTGGAATAATAATATAGATTTGCTATATAAAACAAGTTCGGAGAACAATATTCTTCGCATCATATAGTTTCCAAGGAATTTTGAAATTAATTATAAAATTTCTAATCAAATGGATCAAATGAATGAAATGGAGTGAAATTTCTAATTCAATGCTCCTTTAATCTAAATGAGATAGATTACTCGTATTAATGAAAGTCAATTATAATGAAATAATTGGAGTATTGACAGTGTGGGAAGAAAACGAAAGAACAGACACGATATACTCAGATAGCCTGGAATCAAATCAAGAACCTCTCATACCAAAGATTACTACTCTAACACATTTTGCATTTTTTTTTATGAATTCGTCCTAAACAGAGGCATCATTTGGGAAGGGCAGGAGGGGGTAATTGTCCCTGTAAGTTTGAGAAACCTTTTAATAACTTATATATTAATACACTAAAAAAAATGTGAAACTCTCATGTCGATTGGGGGCTACGGTGGCTCAGTGAGTGGTAGAGCGTTCATCTCTGGTACATGGGGTATTTGGTTCGATCCCAGTTCGCGCCAAGTGAACTTTGTGCTGGACAAACACCGTTTACGTGGGTCTTCTCTGGATTCTCCCGTATCCTCCCAATTTCTTCATTCTACCATTTCTTTCATTTTCTCATCATCATCGTCTCTTTTAGCCTAGCCGGCATAATCGTGGGAGGTAAAACTTAAAAATTTTATCACATTTATTTCTGATGGCAATTGACAGTCTTGTCCTTTCCTGGCAAAATCTGAAATGACGCTCTCAAACAGGACATTTTGTTCCATGCTCACTTTTCGTAATCACTTTTCTACGTAATACAACAGGGGCACGAACACAGAAACTTCGAGGACAATAAAAAATACCTATGCTCTTCATAGATACTTGAATTCTCAATGAATCTTGCCTAATGATTATCTGCCTAACGCTTCAGCCCGCTCACCTACGCTCAGCTACTACAGAGCCACCATACTTTACATTTATACGCCACCCACAGCAACTATTCTGTTTGGCCTTCTCTACCATGCTGATTTTTAATTTTTTTTTGTACTTATCACCCCTCCATCTTACGATCATCGTAGTAAATCAGAAATATTGATAGCATCCTTAAACAACTAATTAAGGAACTGCCCTCCTTTTCAACATGTGAAGCGGCAGGTAGACAGTAATAGTATCTATCTGTACCAATTAAGAGGGAATTCTGTTTTTGACTTTATTGTTCCTTCAGCAAAGAGAGAGTTCATTTCCTAGATTAACTTGTTTACTGATTTCTCGGAAAACATCTTTAGAAAACCTTTACTCGTAGCAATGTCGTGTAAAGCGCCTGTCACACGTGAATAGGACGTTTGATGTCATGACAACCAACCAATCCACCCCACCACTACCTTTTCAGCTTCCGTTTTGTGTAAACGTTTCTTCTACTGCTTCCCCCTTCCACCCTTTTCATTGCTCACTGTGCTTTCGAATCCCTTCCGGCTTACTTACGTGATTTGATTTCTTCTGTTTTCTCTCTCTCTAATGCTTCCCCTTTCTCCCCACCCTCAATGAAATTAAAGAAAAAAATAAATGTGAAGACAAGAAAAATAAAGAATACAAAAACCTTGAAATTCTTTTTCCTCGACAACTCGTCATAATAGAACAGTTGTTTTCTTATTACAATAATAAATTTGATTTTTTCTTGAGATGCTTCCATTTTATTTTATTATTCTGAATGAACTCGTTTGATATATATATATATAAAATGTCTTTCTCTATAAATATTCACAATATTGTATTTTCTTTACTTTTGGAAATTATTAAATATGTGCTGAACAAAATTTCTTACAAAGAAACAGAAGCAAAGAAAGAAAAATGGAGAAAGGGGCGGAAAATGGAGAGAAACGAAGAATAGAGAAAACATACGAGAAAGAAGGAATGAAGAAAACATCAAAAGAAGAAAAATGGAAAATAACGAAGAAAAGAAATATACTAAACATTTGGTGTAGCAGCCCGTAGGGGTGCAGGGTCTACCAGCCGACTGGTTCCACTCATACCTCTAGAGTGATGTGTGGTAGGCACATTGGCTGCTCTCGCAGTTAATTCTGGCTTTCAAGACCGGAGATAGCTGCTTCTTTCTTTCAAGTAGTTTCCCAATTATCCTCACGATGCTCGTTGAACGCCGCGAAACACTCATAAATAAATAGAAAAATAGACACTAATAAATAAATAAATAAATAAACAATAATAAATAGAAAGATAAATAAAAGACACTAATAAATAGAGAAGGTAATATAAACAAGGGTGGAAACGGGTGAAAGAAGTAATGGAAAAAGAAGAAAACAATGAAGAAAAGAAACAAACTAATAAACTAAACTTCTGGCGTAACAGTCCTTAGGGGTCTAGGGCCTACCAGCCGATTTGTTGCACTCATACCTTTAGGGTGATGTGTTGTTAGCACTCGGCTCCTCTCAGCGTTAATTCTGGCTTCCAAGGCGGAAGTTCTCTACTTCTTTCAAGTAGATCTCCAATTGTCCTTACGAAGCTGGTTTTATACCGAGGAAAATACTGATAAATAAATATAAAAGAAAGAAAGAAATGTAAAGAATGATGAAAATGGATGAAAGAAGGAATGGAAAAAGAAAACAAGAAAATAATAACAAGGAAAAAAGAACAGAAGGTGGAAGAAAAATGAAATAAATAAAAGGAAAAGAAACGAACGAAGAAAGGTAATAATAGAGAAAGTGATAAATAAGAAGGGGAAAATAGAAATAAAGAAGAGAGAGAGAGAGAAAAGAACAAGGGAAGAAAAGAAATTAGACGATATGTAAGGTAAGGCAGGAAAGAAATACTGAAATTAGGAAGAAAAAAGAAAGAACCGAGAAAGAAAGAAAGGAAACCAAGAAAGGTAAGGAGAAATAGAAGAAAGAGAGGAAGAAAGAAAACGAAAAAGAGTTAGATAAGGAACGAATGAACGAAAGAATGGATGAAGAAGAAAAGAAAAATCGGAGAGCCAAGAAAAATAGGAAGGGAAGAAAAATATAAATCATGAAGCAGAGTTACGAACGACAAAACAAGTAAAGCGAAGAACAAGTGAGAAAGAAAAAATAAGGGAAGAACAATAAGGAAACAAGAGTAAGAAAAGATAACTCACTGAGAAAAAAAGACGACAATAACATAAGAATATTTCAACTATCTATAAATCTCAACTTAAATCTGCACAAATCCACATGAATATGCAGATATAATGACTTCAATCCTGACGCATTTCTAAAGTTATATTAAAAACTTAAATACTCAGACACCTTTCCCAAGCTTTATATGCTTATCCGATGATAGTTAAATCATACTCAAAGGATAGAGGAGGGGGATGTAGAGGTACGTATGTGTGAAAGGAAATATAACTTATTCAAAATTCTCAAGCTTACACGAATATCAAATTTCTAAATCTCATATAAAAATGTTTTTTTTTTTTTTAAATAAGATATATCCCTGGCGTGTTACTCTTGATTAACTAAAGATCTTTATCTATTTTTATCCATTTCAGAACAGACTGTGCGTTGATCTTTCCCCCCCCCCCCAAAAAAAAACACTTGTTTTACCTTGAAAGTCTCATACGTATGTCCTTAGGTTATCTGGTGTTCTAAGTTAATATTTCTTTCTTTCTTCGCAGAGAAGATGTCTGCTTACGAAATTCTTAAGTTTGATGCACTGGGAGAAAATGAAAATGAAATGAAATCTTTCAGTTTAACGTCTCACGATTATGCCTGATTAGGATAAGGGAGACGAATGATTACGGTAAGTGATTGATGAAGTATTGGTGGAATGAGAATGTGGAAGGAAACGGGAGTATTTCGAGAAAAGCCATGTGATATTGTCTACCAAAAACTTACTTGGTCGGGGATCTAGCCAGGGGCCCCATGGACCAGAGGTAAACGCTCTACCACTGAGGCCTCATGCTTCCCACTGAACTGTAAGAATACGTCTATCTGGGACAGAAGAAAACCATGGCAACATTTAAAAAGAAATTAATAGTCGTTTGTCATATTAAGCTAGCTTGGAGTGTGTTCGGAAGGAAGTGTTCAATATTAAAAAAGTAAAAATCCCATTGTGTTTAAAGGGTTAAATTTTCAATAAATATATTTTGCTTGTTTGGACATATGGAAGCTAACAAATTCAGATGTTCAACATCTGTAGACTACACAATGAAGTTTAGGAAGATGTATGCTAGCAGGATCTCCCATAACGGGAAAAACCCGGTAAATATCGAGGGTCCGGACTTTAGAGTGTTCACGGGAAAAGAAATATATATCTTTTAAATTTTCTTCTTCAATTGGGATATTTTCAAGTTTGAAATTACCACCGAACTGTTTCATACGTACATCCAAGCGCTACTTTTACACGGAAGCAGTTTAAGTTTTTAAATTAAAAAAAAAAAAATAGAAAATAAATTGCAGGAACAAAAAGATATTTTAACCCTATTGTTGGGTTATAAAAACAAAGTTCACAACAGTACTGACTGTTGGAGGAGAGGTCGCAAAGAAAGGTTGGGAGGCTTCTCAGAAAATTTATCTGGGGCCCCATAAAAAGTATGGACAGCCCTGATGCGAGGAACCATCTTCAAATAAAGGAAAGAATCACATTAATCAGAAAGATGAAAGGAGTGACGGATATTATCATGAAAATAAATTCATTGATTGGCAGTGGGCTAGATATATTGCAAGAAGAAATGATAATTATAATCGATGTACAAAAGGACTTCCTAAATCTTGACTGGATACCAAATGACCCAGCGATAATGTTGCCCATGACACAAAAAGTAAATTTTTAAATTGAAGAAGAAACGATAATAATGACAATTAGTGTTACATAATGCAGATTATAAAACTATAAATTAACAAAGTGATTTCAGGAACACAATGAGCAATTACACAATACATCCCAATAATAAATATAATTTAAATGTTGATGTATAATACTCTTCATGGATTTTGTAGTGTAGTCTATTCAAATATCGCCAAATATATATATACGTCCTCATACACGGTCACGTGACTAAATAATGAAGCATTCCTGAGCAATATGGAAGAAAATAGATGGCTGGGGAGAAGAGTTGAGCAGAATGTGATTAACTTAAATAGATATAAGATATATCGTGCTGTCTGGTCCTTTGTCTATAGTGTATTATTTATTAGTTATATTACTATGTATCATTAAAAAGTCAGACCGGAAGTAAATCAGTGGTGCCCACCCCCCTTATGTCCATGACGTACCCCCCAATTGTCTACCCGTAGGTGTTCTTCCATGAAAAAATCTTCTTTTCGATTAATTTTTACACTCCCTCAAACATATTTATACAGACTTTTACCCCCCTCAAATATTTCAATGACGCACTTTGCGTCATAGCCCCCCCTTGTGGGCACCCCTGAGTAATACTAGCATTGCATTGAAGTTTATTTTTATCATAAATAGTTAACATGGATAGGTTCTCAGACTAACACTACTAGTACCACAGAAAACAATATTCACTTAACTCCACCTAGCAATCAGCACACGCACAATAAAGCCTGCCTTCTGTTGCTACTCTTACTAGAACAACGAGAGTGCACATAGCAAGACGTGAAGGTTATATAAACAGTGTTGCTAAACGTGCATACGGATTTTCTCAGTTGTTTGGGAACAACCTTTGTAAATTTGGAGTTAAATTTCAAAGCTATAAAACCTAAGGACAGTTTCGCCTTCCAGCTGATGACAATGAAACAAGAAACGTAACGCTAGAATGCAGTAAATTCCATTTTTGTATCAAAGATAACATATGGTCACGCTTATTCCATTAACTTAAAATTATATGTTTGTATGTTCTATTATTTTTAAACATACACCTAAATATGTAATTACTGCAAAAATTGGATTGGTTTGATTCGTTCAGATTTATGTAGGATTTGTTTACTTCATTCAATTAATAATGAATTGATGTCAGAATGTAGCTGAGAAATCCAACCCCGTTGTTCAAGGTGGGAATTCAATAGCTCCGCCTAACAACGTTGCAAGCGACCATTTCTGTCACATTGAGATTTCAACAGAACAACGGTACTATAATAGAAGTTTCAATTCTATGTAACATCATCTGATATAAAGTCATAGCTTGAAACTGAAAAGAGTAAATTTAAAGCCTATACATAATCAACATAATTTTCTTTCAAAATTTCTGTAAACTTGAATTGTTGTCACTTGCAATATTGTTCGGCGGAGCAATTCAGTTTTAACCTTACCGACATTCATAAGAAGTAGTTCAAATTAAAATCAAACGTTCAGAAAAATGTGCGCTAAAATTGTTTTTAGTCCCTTAACTCTACAAGTATTATCACATTCCTTGAGTTATTTAACAAATATTTGTAGTATTTGCAGCATTCTTAAAATCTGAAATCATAGGAGCCGACTTTTAAGTTTCTCAGTGGGTATTCATGCGCCGCCACTAACGTCAAATATTCTTTTTATTATATATATATTTTTAGTAGATTCAATAGAATAGCAGATCTCAAATTCTTCCTGAAAGACGAGGAACGCCATCAAGATTTGCTGAAATAAAATGAACCGTAAAATTATTTTTAACTTGCAATGACAAAAAAAAAAAAAAAAAAGCACGATTTCCTAAATTTTATATAGATTTTGTTTTGTGAATTTCAAACGTGTTTAGCAATATTAACCAAAATAAGGAGATAGAAATTTATTAAAATAATAATTAGAGCAACCCACATTATGCATTATTCTTTGTGTAATTATGCTTTATTTTTCTCCAAATTATGTTTCATTATGCTTTATTGTTAATTTCAATCATTGTTTTATATTAATCGTGTATAATGTATAATACCCTTTACCATACATTAAATATTCTAAATATCTTGATCGATTTATTAATGTTTTGTGCAACCAGTTTCTTTCATATTTAATGAAATTTTTACTTAATGCATTGTAAAGAGATATGCTTTACTCGAGTCGGTTTTCGTTTCACTTGTGTGCGCCTTAGAGGTGCATATATACAAAAAGGGAAAGCAAAAGATGCCACCAAAAAGTAGAGAAAGTACTCAGGTTCAAGAGGTACACATAGCAGTATAGTGTAGCGTTCTTGTGTACTATTTATTGATTGCGAAAAGTTTTCTTTTTCTTTTCCTTTTTTTCTTTTGTCCACATCAAAGCATTACAGTGAAAAGTTTACAGAAATAAAAAATAGTTTTTCATTCTTGCATTGTTATGTTCTCAATTATTTTGCTTGGTAAATATAGGTTTAAAAAAATATTAGTATAGTATGTTAAACTTGCAGTTAAACAGAATTTTCCAAGAATTGTGGTATATTTTCAAATTATGTTTTATGCTTTATTTTCTAAAATTATGCTTTTAAAATTAGTTTCTTCTGGACTACCACCACACCCACACCATGTTCAAGGAACCACCACAACCATGTTCAAGGTACCAACCATATATCTAAATTGCTATTATGCTTTTTATGCTTTTTGGTTGCTCTAATAATAATGATTACAGTCAAACCTTTAGAACATTTTAGGATAATTTGAGTGAAAATAGAAAATGTTTCAACTAGCTTGTTATTTACGTAAAGCATTTTACAGTTTTAAAACCATAAATTAACAACATCAAACACCAAGTTCTTTATAGAAGTACAAAGTTACACCCACAGTATAATATTATCATTGTAATGTTATATCGCTCGATCCGCGATTAAATACCTCCCATCGAGCTTGAGGCCCGGAATACTCACGTAGTCGGTGCCTAGTTTTGAAATTACGATTTTCCTTCGGAGAAGCAAGTTTCCGTGAAGGGAAAAGAATGGGCTAATTTTTGCCAATTGCTATGAATATATTTCGAATGATACGAATTATCATCATAGAAGGCCAGTTAGTAGAAAATTGGTTTAAAATGATCGTTCCATGAGAGCAAAATTAAGGATAACATTATAACATACGATTTCATTTCGTTTTTTACAGGTTGACTACTCGAAATCAATTTATATGAAAACATCCATCAATTAATGTCATTATGTTAATAATTTTCAGTGACATCTAGTGACAAATTAATCTACATTTCTGACAGTCTCTCCTGTGACCTAGTAAACAGAATAATTAACTAGGACGTTTCAACTTGCATTATTCATATGTCGCATTCTGTAAGCAAGATACAGGTAACTAAAGTACTACTGTGCAATGGCTTGATCATATCATCAGCTGGATTACCTTTTTATCATTTTGCCACCAGATGGTTTATGTATGTATGATACATCTGGCGAACTATTGAAATGGCAAATTATGTTTCTTATTCTTATCAAAACTATATTTTATAATTTATATTTCACTTCCATCTTTTATTCCATCCAACTTCCATCTTTTATTCAATCCATCTTCCGCCTTCACTTCCCCCTACGTGAAAATCTTAAATTTTGTTGGAACTTGTGAACCGCTGTGTACTACTAAATTATCCCGCGTTACTCAAGAGTAAAGCTGGTTGCATATTTAAAGGCTGATATCGATATTTAAAATCTAAAAGAGATCTAACTTTAAAAAATAAATAAATACAGTAAAACAAGGATTATCCGCGAGAGCTGCGAAAAAATTTAACCCTGCTGCAGTCGGATTCAATTACTTTCCGTGAGTAGTCGCTGCGGACTGACACTCCACATGCAAATAAGTACCGTATGTTCTAAAAACATAAAAATAAATTGTATTGTAAAAATCAATATTTCCAACAATAGTGCATGTTTCTTAGTGCAACTCTACTCTGATAAGGGGCCGTGGTAGAAAATGGCATGAGGTCCTTGGTTCGATCCCAGCTCGCGCCAAGTGAGCTTTGTGGTGGACAAACATCGTGTGCATGGGATGGGTTTTCCCTCGGGATTATTCTGTTTCCTCCCACTTTCTTCATTCCAACCTTTCATTCATTTCTCATCATCACCGCCTCCTTTAGCCTAACCGGCATAAACGTGGGCGTAAAACTGAAATATTTCATTTTTTCTACTCTGGTAAGCAGAAGTTGATTGTTATAAGATATGAAAAAAAGGGAATTAGGAAGAGTGATTTGCGTGGTAGTAAATTACATTTTTTATGTTGTGTTTGCTCCTCACTTTTAGTCTTTTTTCGGGTTATTCACGGTGCGCTTGCCACCCAATTCCGCGGATAATCAGGTCTTTGCTCTATATAGAAATATATGGAAGTAACAATAGAATGTTGCAATGTCGCCTGACATATGTAGCTGTGAAAAATTTCAACTGTGAATGGTGTCTGGAAATAGTTAAATTAAGATCGTAAGTCTTGCTGACACAATTAAAACACTGTGAATGAAAGAAAAACATGTAACAAATAATAGCCTTATTGGTACACCGTTTTCCCGTGCTTTCTGAATCAACCAAACGAAACTAAAAAAATATCCCATTCTTTTCAGAATATTAAAAGACCTCCAAATATCAAGTAAATCTACACGTTTTCTACTTAATTTTAAAACATAAAAAGAAGTGACCTTCGATATATATAGTCAACAAGAAGAGAAGTTATATTTAAAAATTGCAATGTTTTTCCTTTAAAAAAAAAGAAAGTGCGCAAATTAAATTGTATCCGGTTGGTACTGAGAATAATAGACATCGGCGTTGCTCGTCCAACAATGCTACATCTAATTTAGTTTTCTCTCAATCAAATTCACGGTCCAAATCAATCAGCTGTAATTACGCACAACGGCGGGGCGTTGGTTAGTAGTCTGGCTTCAAAGCAAAAGTTTCTACGCAATAAATGCCTTCGCCAACTAGACAATAGAAGGTCGAATGGGAAGTAAATTAGTTGCAGACGCTATTTATTTTTGACTTCTCTACAATATTTCAATTTTCAGACTGCTAATAGACACCATTCAAGTTGATGATATTTTTATACACATCTATTTGTAACAACTGCAACCCCAAGAAAGATACATGTCACTGGAATGAAAATTTTTACCATACATTTATTTTTTTTAAATACAAATAACTATGTGTACAGAAATGATTGCAATTTCAGGACTATACAATAGGGTGGAGTAAAAGAAACAGTTTTGCGAGTATCGAATTCTAATAGGGCTCAACAGTTGCGTATTTGCGTGCTAATCAATGGAAAAATAACGAAAAATTCATACTTTAGTTCGCGCAAACGGCCTAAAGTTTGAAAAAGATGACAAAAAAACACCAAAATTTACCATTACGCAAGAAATATACAGTTTTTAAAAATTCTAAAAATTTGGGCGTCCAAGTAGCTACTTTATTTTTCTTGTGTGAGGTCATGTTTGTTAATAATTCGTTAATGTGAGTGATTTTATGCATTTTATTTTCATAATGATTTTGCAGCTCTTCGCCTATTTCTCGTTTCTCCCCTCAAAATGGTTCAAAACTTACCATGATTAGGTGGCTGCAATTGAAGCTCAACCCACGCCCTATCCAACCATTCTATCAATTAGGGTGTGCTAACTTATGTTGATTTAGTCAAGGATATTGTCTTAAATTCTGATATTTTTCTATCAAATTTTGACATTGTGAGTCTTGAGAGCAAAGCTGTTCTAATGTAACTATCTTTATTTTCTTGTTCTCACACTTTTCCTGCAGTATCTATAACAAGTTTGACACCACTTTCAACTTCCTGAGTATGGCATGGAAAATTTAAGAAGTCAAATTCATGAGCAGATTTTTCATGCATAAGTGGTAAGATAGTTTCTGTTGTCAAGCTATCGAGCACTGAAAGGGGCGACAACTTACATTTTCTCAAATCTATCAGCTCACCGTAGTTCGTGGCATCAAAATTTATTGAAAGTGTCATAAAAGTTCAAACAGATTTCTCCTTCGGATCTAGATTTCTTGCCTCTAGCATTCCCCTGTAACCCAACTCTCGTACGTGTTGTCTCTCATCCACTATCATAGCCAACAACATGTTCCCTGAATGACAGAAGAATGTGTTTCTCTCAATCACAGCAGAAACTCGATTATTCGGTGATTCTTTTAATGTTGTTTGGCAAATGTCTAATTGTTTGAACTAACTTCAAAATATGTTTAGATCCATATTTCACTGACTGATATCTCTCTATGTCGAACCAGACAAGAGCATATGTCTTTATAATGTAGTTTACAAGTACTTTGAGTTCGTTTGTAGGATTTATTTTTGAAACGCACAACGGTAAGAACCGGTTTGTACATGTCAGTCATCTTAAGTAACTGAGAGGTCCGGGAGCTCTTATAGCCACATCTGGAGCACACTGCCCTGTCTGAATTGCTCTGTTAGAACTTCTATGACACCAATAAATTTTGATTCCACGGACTACGGTGAGCTGATAAATTGGAGAAAATGTAAGTTGTCGCCCCCCCTTCAGGGTTCGAAAGCTTAACAACAGAAACTACAGATGGTGATCAGAAAAATGGAAACACCTGAACGAAATTGCAACTTACCAGATTAATATGCTGTCGGGCCACCTTTCGACTTCAGAACAGCCTTGATGCGACGTGGGGTGGAGGCATAGAGGTCGTGAATGGTAGCAAGTGGAATTTTACACCATTTCTCGTGCAGGACATCGGCCAGTTCTGTGAGAGAGGATGGAGGTGGAAATCGTCGCCGGAGTCGTGTTTCCAAGACGGACCACAGATGTTCAATTATGTTGAGATCTGGATTTGGGCGGGGCACGGGAGGTGTTGAACTTCACTCCGATGTTCCTCAAACCACGCTGCAACAACGCCAGCTGTGCGAATGGGTGCATTATCATCCTGGAAGATGGCGTCATTGTCCGGGAACAACATCCGGATCATAGGATGCAAGTGGTCTCCTAAAATTGCGACATAATCGTTGGCAGTGATTCGTCCGCTAAGTGTGACCACAGGATCCAATGAAAACCATGATATGGCGGCCCACAGCATCACTGAGCCGCCGCCATGTTTCACAGTTGGGCGGAGACACTGAAGATCATAAGCTTCTTTGGGCGTTCTCCACACATAAACACGGCCCGTGGTTGAGAATAGGGTGAAGGATGACTCATCCGACCATATCACAAGTTTCCAGTCCTCAACGGTCCAAGTTGCATGGTCGCGACACAATTTGCGGCGTGCGAAAGCGTTATGGTCCCTGATGAGCGGTTTGGCCCATGCAACACGACCTCGTAAGTTCATGTCATGTAATTCGCGGCGGACTGTGATTGTCGAAACAGGGTGGGGGAGGTGCTGATCGAGTTTCTCCGTTACTTGCTCCGCAGTGGCACGACGGTTCTGCGTGACAATGCGCTTTAATACCCAGCGTGACCTGTCACTCATGATTTTATTCCGCCCACTGTTCCGCTTCCCCGATGTAGTTTTCCCGTATGTTGTGTAGGCCGTCATCACCTTCGACACTGACCCACGCGACACACCTAACATAGTAGCCACTGCCGTCACACTCACTCCACATAACCGCTCACCAACAATTTGCCCTCTTTGAAACTCTGAGAGGTCTCCCATTTTACACTACCTCCGTCTGCTGCAGCCACTGGACACCGCTGTTCCACTGTGCCTGACGTAGTATGGAGACCGACCTAACACACAACCACCAGCGGTCCGGCGCTGCGGGCGCCACGACACCACTGCCAACCCATACATCTGACGTGTTGCCAACTACAGGCGTTTCCATTTTTCTGATCACCATCTGTATCTTACCACTTAAGCATGAAAAATCTGCTCATGAGTTTGACTTCTTAAATTTTCCATGCCATACTCAGGAAGTTGAAAGTGGTGTCAAACTTGTTATAGGTACTACAGGAAAAGTATGCGGACAAGAAAATAAAGATAGTTATATTAGAACAGCTTTGCTCTCAAGACTCACAAATGCCAAAATTTGATAGAAAAATATCAGAATTTAAGACAATATCCTTGACTAAATCAACATAATTTAGCACACATTAATTGATAGAATGGTTGGATAGGGCGTGGGTTGAACTCGAATTTCAGCCACCTAATCGTGGTGAGTTCTGAACCATTTCGAGGAAAAAAAGTTGAGAAATGGGCGAAGAGCTGCAAAAATCATTATGAAAATAAAATGTTTAAAATCACTCACATTAACGAATAAATAACAAACATGAGCTTACATAACTAAAATAAAGTACTTAGACGCTACAGGAATGAGAAAAAGTAATCTGTATATTCCTTGCGTGAAGGTAAATTTTGGTGTTTTTTTTTTATTTTTCAAACTTGAGGCCGTTTGCGCGAACTGAAGATCCAAAGTCTGATTATTTTCCTTATTTTTTCATTGATTAGCAAGCAAATACACAACTTTTGAGTATTATTAGAATTCGATATTAGAAAATCTGATTTTTTCGCTCCACCCTACTAAACAATATCTTTACCCTTGGTTAATGAGTATGGTATGAAACCTTCCACGTGATGTAAGCAAACCCTCTATGTGCTGTGATAAGGAAACCAAACAGGCGTTAGATGTGTTCATGAAGTTTATCATATACGAGGATATTTCCAAAAGCTTCCGGTCTCACACTGAAGTATCGTGCTACTGGCAACAAGCTGTTTCTGGCATGTAGTGCCATCTATGGATGAAATAATGTATCAGTTTCAATTGTCTATCAGCCTACCTGCTTCAGTTCGTTGGAGGCAGTTGATTGGTTGAGTTGTCGTGTGTTGTGCTTGCCTACCGCATGACAATTCTCCAGTCCACATGGCTGTTCTCAAAGACTACAATGAAATACGGTTGCTTCAAGGAGATTCAATCACCCTACAGCCTTGGCAACAACTGTCGTGTAGACTGTTATTACCAATGGTGAGATATTTCAGTATGAAGCCTTAAACTTTTGGATAAAACTCTCGTATATGTGAATCCTCAAGATATTTTCACTGTTTGATGGAGAACGAAGTGCCGATAAACCATCCTATCACAGACGTTTGATGGGCGATATGTTATCTAACCGTATAGATAAGAGAAACAGTAGCGCCCGTAGTTCCTCGAAGGCTTGACCATTTCGTAATTCATGTGGTTTGGCATTGTACAGCAAAAATATAACGGCCACAATTGTCTGAGAAAGGGTATGACCTCGGTCTCTCCATATAGTGGTTACCAGTGAGTTTATCTTTGGATTGTGTGTACTCAATGGCGCCTCATATTTTAAAACACATGCCACTAGGTCACTATAACACTCGACAATTCATATTGACATAGTTACGAAAGTTAAATAATCGGTATGAAAATTTGTGGTTTTCTTTATAGAGTAACGTAGTTCGGTAATGTGTGTAGGTGGAGATGGTAGTGAGGGATATTTACTAGGGAAGTGAGGTTAATTGTTGTATACCAACTCCTAAATGGTCATTATCGCTTGTCATTGGATCCGAAATTGTACATGGTACCTCAGCATGGATTTTGAACAATCTGATGTACTATTGCCATCCCTACCGGGTAACAGTTTAGCCTCCTAAATGACGATTTCAGGTTATCAGATTTTCTGCCTCTGTCATGGAATCTGCTGTACCTTTATCATAATTGGAGGTAGAAAGCGTTGGGACCCTGTTGCACCCATAGGAAAAGAGAGACTTGTTTTTTACGTATTTCAAATGGTATGATTTGCATATGGGTTCTTAGTACCAAATGTGTTTGTGATACCTCAGCACATATGCTACAGATAGTCGATGTTGCCCAATATTTTGGGATAATTCGGACGACCCCTTCGAGGGATGAGATGCTTCAGCTGACTCCCAAATGGGTGAGTAATTCGTGTCATTGTGTTTAGGAGATGGAGGTGGTTCGTACGTGGTATCTGAGCACAGAATTTGAACTACTTGAGGTAAGTAGGGCTGGAAACTAGTACGTCCTCTCTAAAGCTCCAGAAGATTCTGGGTTTGGGCTGATTTCTGCCGGGCTGTGGTCAATCCGTGGGATTCGGTAACTTGGGGTCTTGGTTTTAAGTGGGTGGTGACCTTGCCTTATAACGGTCAGGTACCAAGACTCCTTCGCAGATGCTGATAGACTCCTTCGCTAGGGGAGTTTTCTTAACAGTAGATATAACAGGTAAAAACGTAGTTGCCCTAAGGACCTGTGTAGGAAACTGGACTCGGTCACGCTTAATAGGCGCAATCCGTCAACTTCTTTAAAGTAGTTTAGGGTATTGAATAGGCTATTAGAAAGAAGGAGCAATTACCGCCTGTCTTTGCAATCGTAGGCCAGCCATAAGCTTTCAGACAGGTCTTTAAGGTAAGGTATATATCCATCCCACAATGGGAAAGTCATGAGGCGATGTACACGCTTCAGATATTATGAATGTCCGTCAGGATCATTTGAAAAAAAAATACCATCCTGTGGTGATGTCACATCACGCGGTTAAGCACTGTGTGCAGTTTTCTTCTATTTACTAGTTTCACACCTCCATTACTCTCGTACCGGCATATCTTATGCGGACTCCTAATTTACGGAACGATTATTCGCCCATCCCATAGGCTGTCTATGGGCCCCCTGTCTGAACAAAGTTATCTATTTGTGTAGCATCTTAGGCGTCTTCAAAGCGTAGTGCAGCTTGACTATACGTTTCCTTCTCGCTTTTTCATGCTCCACTCTCTGAGTGTTACGTAAACCGCTTCCACACGGCACTTCTACGTGCAACGAACCATGATTCTAGCTAGTGTTGTTGTTCACGAAAATAGAAATTTCCTCAAAATGAAAACGAAATCTTTGAGTTTTACGTTCCATGGTTATGCCGTGTGGGCTGAAGAAGACGGCGATGATGAGAAATGAATGAATATGGTGAAACGAATCAAGTGGGAGAAACCCGAGAAAAACCACGCACACGGTGTTTGCCCACCGCAAAGCCCATTCGCGGCGCGAGTTGAGATCGAACCAGGTACCCCACACACAAGAGGTAAACGCTCTATCACTGAGCCACCGCGGCCTCTGAGAAATGTCTCGAATCTCGTTTGCCGCACTTGTACGTAATTCATAGTATAAAAATTATAAATTGATAAAGTGATTGTACGAACACAATGATTAACATTTATCAACGTTTAAGCATTACACAATACTTCAATAACAAATCGTCGCTGCGCCTCGAAGAATCGCTGTGCGCTAAAACCACAACTTTTCAGGAGAAGCGAAAAACATTCCGAACCTAAAATTTTGCCAAAAAATACACGGAAACACTTGAAAAATGTAATAATATTGGTTCTACAAATATTATGCACTGGACATTGTTGTAGCTTGCTTCAACAATGTTATATTACTATTTTTGTGTTTAAGGAGCACCTTTTGCGCCTTTATAAGCACATAGAGGATTTGTATACATTAATCAATACGTACGTGATGTGAATCTTAAGCCATAATTTCAGTCTATAATTTTTCATTGTTGTGGCGAAACAATTGAATATTCATCTATCACATTATAGGGACGCTGTCTGACAGCTTTCAGGTTTATCTGCACGGCATAACTCATTTTCGGCAAAAATGTCACTTAGCGGTTCTTCGAGGCGCAGCGACGAAATATGGTTTAAGTGTGGATCTTTCATGACGCAAAAGAACTCGTACAACTTCTATATAAAATTAAGAAAGAAATAAAGGTATATATTTTGTACATAAACTTTGCAAAACGAGACGAGACGAGAATAAATTTCGAAGATTGGAGACAAGATCTGAAAGAAGTCTTCAAGAACCGAGACGAGACAAGAGTTCTATAAATTTTTACGAGACATATTATTTTATTTCTCGTCTTGTGGACAATAGCTTCTGATGAGGCCACATATAAGGCATTCTGACGTTACATCTCAATCTGCAGGTGGCATAGTGTACTTTATTTGCTCATCAAACTTATTCCGCGTATCCGAAACCATCTGTATTTGTGTTTTGTTGTTTGAAAAATTCTTCGTTATTCGAATAAACATTTATATAATCATTTCTACAATTATTTGTTCATTTGAAGAAAAAAAAATGAAATGAAATATTTAAATTTTACGTCCCACAATTCTGCCGGCTAGGCTAAAGGAGACGGTGAAGATGAGAAATGAAGGAAATAGTGGAATGAAGAAAGTGGAAGAAAACGGGAAAACTCCGAGAAAACCCACGCACACGGTGTTTGTGTACCAGAAAATTCACTTGGCGCGATCCGGGATCAAACTAAGGACCTCATGTACGAGAGGTGAATGCTCCACCACGGAGCCATCGCGGCCCTTGTTTATTTGAATAATTCTAATTCTCATTTTAACAAATATTTATTTATTTAGATAATTATTTGAGTGATTGCTCATTCTTCCAATAACATTCTAACACTCGCTGGATTAATAATTCGCCAGAGAATGCGAATAAAGAATATTAGAATAAACTGTTCAAATATTTAGATACGAAATTAATCGATTCTTTTTACTTAACTCTTGTGAATATATACGTAGTTTTACTTGTTAATTTACTAAGCATTCTGACAATGTACTTAACTAGAAAATAAATAAAATCGAATCTTTCAGTTTTACGTTTCTTGGTTATATCTCCTGTGTGCTAAAGGAAACAGAGAACCTGATTGGCGGAAAGAGAACATGGCCGGAAACAGAAGAATCGGAGAAAACCTACGGACAGGATATTGTCTACCACAAACCTGTATGGCCCAGGATCGAACCATTGATTCCATGCATTAAAGGTGAGCCTTCTATTACTTTTTTTTATTGTGTAGTATGATCTTATACAAAAATTCCATATTAGAACATTAAAATAGAAAATATTTAATTGAAAGCATTACATGAACATTTACACACTTATATATATAAGGTGTTTCAAAACAACACCGACAACGCTTCGAAGGTGATTCTTGATACCAAAACAAGACAAAACTATAGACCAATCTGGATGGACCAATGTTTCCTTTCGTAGTTATAGGCTGCCGTAAACATGAAAAAGAAAAAAAAAAGTAGAATTTAAAGTTCCATAGCTCAAAATTGTGGGACCTACCGTAGTCGGGTCAAGATTTCACGTGCACCCAAGTTGGTCTATACTTCTTGTCTTCTCTGGGTGTCAAGAATCACTTCCCAAGCGTTGTCGGTGTTGTTTTGAAATACCATGTATATATATATCCCATTGAACCACAGTGCACCCTGAATATACTGAAGAAATATAATTCAGAATCGACAACTAAATTAATCAGTAATTATTTCGTTTCCTAACGTGCAATAAATTAGGTATGTTTTAGAGCCCCAGGGCACTACACCAGAAGCAATACGAGGCCATTAGTTTCATTGAACCATCACTCAAATGATGTAAAAACATTAATAAATAATTTTCCTAGATTTATCTATTTCCGACAGTGATTAATTCAATTTTCATTATCTCTCATTTATAATCGGTCATGACTCGAAAGAATTTACTGCAGGAGAGGAAATAATATAGAACCGATGGAAGATGGGGAAATGGTTATATTTATGAATTTTAGCAACTGCTAGTGATACGCGTTTATCTAATAATGTAAAAGCTGTATTGGAAACACATCAAGTTGATAGTATTAATGCTTCACGTACGTATTAGACAAAGGGCATTGGTAACGTTGATGTCATACCAGAATGATGTCGTAAGACTTATACTATACTCATGTCCGTTAGTTTATCTGTTACCTTATCCTCGAAAACAAGCTGCTGAAACTCTTAAGGTCGGAGTTCATGAACTCGGAACTCACGCTCGCTATACCTTAATTTGACGATGTGAGCTTGATTTCGAATTGGTATTCTGAGAATAAGTATGTTCCACTGTTGATGTGAACGTAATATTGAGTTAATTAGTAAGTGAGGTCGACATATGAGCGTGATGTCGGACTGATGACGTCAGTAGGGACTGCGCGAAGTTAAGTCAAAGTGGGCACCACTTATCGAAAACAGTTAAAAATATAGAATCAGATAAAGATATAGAATTCAAAATTAGGTAGCACCCATTGATAAATGCAGTGGTTTCCTGGGGAAGAATATCTCCAAATTTCTAAATTCCCCGAAAGATTATGTAACATTGTCATCTCATATTCTATAGATCTATAGTCTTTATGTACAGTCGTCAGATAAAATGGGTACATACATTTTACGTGTTGTTTTAATAGTAGCTTCAGGAGAAATTTACCAATGATAATAAGAGTTTTCAGTAATGTATCGTACGCTTTCTCGACGTTAATAAAAACGTAATTAAATTGATTTTTTTTCTGTAGTTTTCGACAAGATGACCATGTAAGTTTTGCATAACAATTTTGGTTTGGAACTGTACATTTAGGGCTGTAACTTGTGGGGGGCAACTGCCCCCCCCCAGGGAAGCTCCCAGCCGTTCGAGGTAGCCCATTTTAAGACAAAATTTTCTTACTCCATATACGATACGAACATGAAATTTTAAATGAAGCATTAAACAGGTTCACTACATTACATAAAGAAAACAGCACACAACAAGTAAATAATACCAAAATGAGTCGTGAGCCCATTTCAGTATAAAATGTCTACTATTAGGGGCCTTAGAAATAATATTTATTCGTTTGGCTTTGAGATTTGTCAATATTGTCCCCTTAATTAATTTTTCATGTATGGAACGGGCCCAGAGGTGTAACCAACGGCCCTGCAGACCTTGCCGTGCGAGTTTGACCACAGGCTTCGGGGGCCCAAAAAGAGTAAGAGAAGGATAGAAAGAGGGGCCCAAGAATTAGAAAAACAACTTTTTTTAGGGGCCCAAATACGCGTATTAATGCTTACCCCCCAGAAAAATCTAACTCACGGCACTGTCTGCACTACTCCTAAAAAAGTAAAATTGTACCACCTTTCGTGTGATCATACCTGCAGAGTAGAATCAATGTAATTACAAATTTATATTATATAGTAGAGAAAATTTGTATGATGTGGCTATTATACAAAAGTACAGGTGTTACCATTTAGTGACTGAAACCGGATTATCGTGGTTTCATCGCGTGATTCAAACAAACAATCTTATTGGAAGTTGAAAGAACAAATTTGATTGGCTCATTTCCATATTGGACGTCTTTTTCGTACATTTAGTTTATTTGTACGACAACGTAATACGCGTAGTTTAAATTGAAAATAATACGCGTAGTTATTTATCATCTCGACAATTCGCACACTCGATGGAAGAGTGTTTCAGCTCAAAAAGTGGCAATTTTGAGTTACCAGCACTCAAAAGAGGGTATATATAGAGAAACGAGCTCTACCTGGTGGTATTTTCGCATAAACGTAACTAAACAAATGAAACCCTAGATGGCAGAAATACCAGTATTCAAGAAAGCGATTTTGATAGAATAATAAAGTTTAAAAGCATTTTTCCATAGATGTGTGTTTTTGATTTGTAATAGTCTTCCACCATGTGTGCAAATTTAGAACATTACAGCACCAGGTTAGAACACAATATTTTCCAGAGATCTTACGTTCCATGCAAATGAAACAAAGGTCAAAGTTTTCTTTAAAGGTGCAAAAATAATTTGAATTCGTTTATTTAAACGCTATTACTTATTAGATTAAATTATAAATTGGTTTTGTGGTAAAAGATACGTATGATCCTTTATTCAAAAAAATAAACCTAAGTTTCAAAGGTTGCATATGTCCAATTAATATTTTCACAATGTGTCATGACATATGTACCCAGAAGATAAATTAATGTCTCCGACCAACATTTTAAATTGTTTCTAGTTCCTTGTTTTTCTCACTGTCTAGAATTATTAAAATATTCATATGTTATAAGTTGATTATTTGTTTTTACGTTGCAATTGTTCCAAATGAATATTGTTAATAAAGTTGTTAAGGTTTTCATCGTCTTGTTTTAGCATTTTGGAATTTCTTTTTAGTTCTCTATAAGCTTCTTCTTTCTTGATAATACAATTTCTTGCTTTTGGTTGTATTAGATAATTGTTGGTGGTGTTTTAATTATTTTGTGTTATTAATGGTTGCTAACAAAATTATATATGTGAAGATTGGATGAAAAAATATGAAAAAAAAAACATGTTAAAATAATTTAAAATGCAAAACATATTATTGTCAGTCATGTAATGACTTGAATCAAATGACGGAATCTGGTTTGCAGAAGAATAGTTTTCTTTTCGATATACCTAAGCTATGTACTTCTCCAGGATATGTTATAAATGGAAAACTTGCGTCAGAAAGGTTGATAGACGAGCTAACTTCCTCCTTTCTCGAAGTTCCTGCTACCAAGCGTCTTAAGAGAGATAACTGCATATATTGGAGACGATCCATTGTCTTTTCAAGGCCAGATCCGGCTAAAGCGGAAACTGGAAGCTTATAAATACCTGTGAAAATTGTCCATTAATTGATTCTTGTTTCTACATTCGTAGTATAACGTCGAGACTGCGTGACTTAGTTTCGCTAGATCGTCATATTAACAACAACAAATATACAATTAGAGTTGTTAGTTAGCAGACATGGTAATCGCGGACGAGTCTGGAAATAGAGACCGAGAGAAAGATATAAAATTTTATTGTAATTCGTCGCTTAAGTTTTACTTAGAATAGCACGCAAATACATTCAATATTCCTTAATTTTACATCATTGGGAACTTCATTTATGAATACCGTGAACATCGTTGGACTTCGCCAAAATGACGGCTCGCTTATCCAGCTGCAAATATCGGATTGCAATTGTATATTTGATTGCTTCACAGTCCATCTTCCCAAGGAGGAAGCATTCATAGGACAGATGAAAACACAAGTTTTGTTTTAAATAGCCTTGCCTTACCTAATAACGTAGCGGTATGTCATAAATAATAATTTATTAGTTATCGAATATAGTAATTGTAACAATAACATTATCTTATAATTTTGTCTTTTTCTGTACTCTTTATGTAATAACTACTTGAGATATCACAATAAATATACACTAATTATAATTTTCAGTCTCAACTATGGTTCTCAACTTTTTCCAGTAAGCACGGCGGACTTACAAATTACAGATCGATATCATGTTGTTGGAAGGATAAATTACATAGATACTTGTTGATTTAGATACCAATGCTGTACCTGATCTACGTTTACTTGATAATTGTCAAAATTTCTTATACACTGATATTAAATATCAGCGCTACTTAAGACATCAACGGTCGGCAAAAACAGGTAAATTTTGGGTTTTCCTTTAAAAAGGGGACAAAGGGGTCAGATTAGCTGGTCGGAACTGGTTGGAAAGGAGTAAAATCACTAGCATACAGGCCCACCGACGGGAGTCTACAGAGTCCGGACTCCCGCCCAGTGGCGGATCTAGAAGGCAAAAACGAGGGGGCCAGCCAGACCCCAGACTATGATAGGTATACCATGAGTTTACTATAAACTTCCAAAAATATATATAAATAATAACTTAAATTATTTTAGTCACTCAGAAAACTGGGGCCTAGGCTTCCCCAGCCCCGGGCTAGATCCGCCACTGCCCCCGCCCATCTCAAAATACATTTGCACGCTTTCTTAATAAAACTATACTTGTTCACCAGAGAATTAATTGATGTAGTATAAAGATTTGATCTTACACTTCATCTATACTCTTCCTTATAAAAAAAAAACAACAACAACAACAACAACAAAAAAAACAATCTAGTTCTGTAATTTTTTTGAGCATATAGATGATAGTATTTTTAAATACTTTTCAATTACTTAATTTATATCGGATGTAGAATAACACCGGTTTAATACTACATAGATGTAGTGCCTTGTAGTATTGGATCCCCCTAAATAATTTGGACTCCTCCCAACAAAAGTTTCTGTTTGCGCGCCTACTAGCACATTACTGTTTTTAGCAAGGATGTTATAAATAGAGGATCTGCCCATATGTATCTTCATCCTATTAAATTGATGAAGTCAAAAAAACAACCGAGCATCGACACGTCTGATTGGCTACTCTCGTTTCTGCCATCGTCTGATTGGCTACTTACGTTTTCGCCATGATTGTTGGCTCAAAACATTGCAATCCTATTGGGCGGAGTGGGCAGAGTAGGGGTGGCGAAACTGTGACGTATGGCTTCAAGATTTTGTTGTAAGGGCAGATCCTCTATTTTATAAGATGCTTGGTTTTTAGTCCCAGCGGAGCAGAGACCCTTTGCTCTTTTTGTTGGTATAACTCTATATGAAAGATACAGGGGTTCATCACGCGGAAAGCGATTCTTATAACTCGCTAGGAGGAGAAGAAAAACGAGTAGAAAAAGAAAAGGGAAAAAGAATTTGAGCGTATATTGTGGTCATCAAATCATAATTACACTTGTTTCTACTTGAATAGCATAATTGAAAAGTAAATCAGAAATCTTACATCAAAACAAGAGGAAACAAAGCGACAATTCATGTTGGCTATGTCATTCTGCACGCAGAACTTGTTTAAATGCGTGACACTGCAGGACACGATGGGTGCTCTGGGAATACGTAGTATTCAAGATAAGAACAGCTACTGTCTTCGCATTACAACACGCAGAGCTACGAGATGACACGATACGCTCCGATTTGTTTTAGTTTCGCAAAATATTTGAGAAAGAAGAAACATTTTCCACGTGCACAATTGGGCTGCTGATTTAATACTAATACTAATACTAATACTAGTACTCATACTAATGCTACTACTACTACTACTACTACTACTACTAATAATAATAATAATAATAATATGTCAGTCTATAGCAGATGTGAGATACATTATAAAATAGTTGTCAAATGTCCTGTATACACACTGTTGTACTATATTTTACAATTTATTCTCCTATCCTGATTGAAACTTGTATAGGAGATACATTTGGGCTGTATTTGCTTACTAGTGCAGAAGGTTCAAACTTGTAAGTCCTATCAAGGACGATATTCTCACTGTTCACGGAAGAAATGAAAATGAAATGGAATCTTTGAGTGTTACGTCCCACGGTTATGCCCGTTAGGCTAAAGGAGACGATGATTATGAGAAATGAGTAAAATGGTGGAATGAAGAAAGTGGGAGGAAACGGGAGAACCTCGAGAAATCCCACGCATACAGAGTTTGTACAACAGAAATTTCACTTGGCGGGAGCAGGGTTTGAACCTGGGACCCCATGCACCAGAGGTAAACGCTCTACCACTGAGCCACCGCGGCCGCTATGTTCACTTAAGAACTGTAACATTACACACAATGATTATTCTTTTCTCTTAATTCGAATTCTAAAATCAATACTTGCAGAAGAGCGTAACGTCATCCCCACACTCCTAAGCAACTTCTAACATTCAAGTTTTTCAGAGTATGTAACGCAGATGTGAAACACTTCAAATATTGAATGCAATCCTTATTTTATAATAAGAAATCATTTCAGTATATATGTAATGGTAATTCCAAATAGTTTACGGTCGCCCTTATACGTCACTACCTGCGCTGCTATCCAGGGGTGGATTCAGGACCGACTTCTCGGGGGGCGGTGGGTTGTCATACTGCTACTTTTAAGGGCTACAAACTTTGGGATGGGTTTTATTTATATATATAAAATAAGAAAGTTTTCTCTTCTAGGGGGGAGGCGATTTCTCCGATCGCCTCTGCTGCTATCTACCTTACTCTAATAGATTACGCTAGCCTGTGTGCAATTTGCAGATCTAACTAGAATTTAAAAACTTAGGTGAGAGTTAGATTTAACTTTGATAGTGTTCAGCGAGCCAAAGCCTTGGGGAAAACAACCAGTATTGAATAGCACTATAGGTATGTCTTTTTTTCTTTGTTCTCTCTATCTCTCTGATACTTTTTTTTTTACTGTAACAACTCATGATTAAGCACCCAAGTTAAGGAAGACAGTGATGAAATTAATGATAATAGTGGTATGACGAAAGTGGAAGGACACGGGTACCCCGACAGTGGTTCCCCCGAAACAAAGTCATAAATATACCACTGATGTGGTGTCATTGTCACATAGAGTTTCAAGTTGAACCACGAGTATTAACCAGGTACCTGAAAAGTATAAAAAATATGCACTTGCAAAGAAACTACGGTACGATTCTCCTTTTACATTTTCTCATTTATTCGTATTTTTCACTTACAATTCATAGCATGGAGTTTTCTTTCAAATACTATTAGAAACATTCTCGTAATTTAACGAGATTTTGAAATTCTCTTTCATAAGATAAAAAATCTCAGTAAAGAGAGAGACGTTCTCAAATAAAAAGCAAAATATTAAATTTTTTCTTGAAAAGAGTAAGGCTGTACAATTATATAACCTCATTCGTAAGAAAGTACTCAAAGATGAATACATTTTAAAATGTCTCGTAATTCATGAGGAGAATTAATTTACCATCTTTGAAGCTCTCGTCTGTTATAACAATGTCGCTTGAGTTCTGCTATTACAATATACTTCAATTCTTAAGTAAAGCATTAAAGGGACTGGGCTCTAAGAACTCTCTTTCTTGTATGAAGCAGAATTTCAACAGTTTATTAGACAGGGATAACGTCACTCAAGCCACATTTTATCATCAATAGATTCTGAGTACGTAGTCATTTAGAGTACTAAAATGGGACTTCTGATGTTTCTCGAAATATTAATTAGAACTTGTGTGTTCAAATTCTTGATCAGAGTAGCATTATGAAATAATTTGGTTGTTTTTTTTCTTTCTTTCTTTAGCACCTGGAATCAGTAATGATTGCAGAATGTTTCAATCGGAGAAGAACTAGAAATACACAGAGGATGAAACTACTGTAGTACTTCGAAAACACTGGCGACTCTAGTTGAACCCGAATTGAGAAATACCCCAGGGAATTTCTTTGCTCCGAGGGCAAAAATTCTACCAGGGACATTCTATAAAATAATCACTGTTGAAGATTTTTCCTTTACACGATATAGTTTAAATAAATGAATGATTCGTAATTTTGCATTAGGCTTTAAGGTTACATTTTCAATTGAAAGAAGTTATAGTCGAGACCATTATTGTTAACAGACACCAAACCGTATATTGTAATGTCCTCTTAGGTAGAAATAATATCAGTCTGGGATTTTAGCCCTTTACCTAATTTACTTTATAAAAATATTACAAAAATAGTCTTTGTGAACAACAAGTGAGGTGAAGGAAGGAAATGCTGTCTTTAAACTCACAGCAGCCTCCAGGCCGTTTTGCAGCGACCTCAGGATACGGAACTTCGTTAACCTACTTAGTTCATAGCAGCACCCAGGGATTTAGGCAAAGTAGTACTCCTTAGTCCAGGGCGACCTCAGGAGCAGGTGTAGGTTAAGTGATCAGTGATCAACTGATACTTCTTTCCTCTTTGGGTCCATTTTTATAGGCGATTTCTAGGTGGCTCATTTCTCTTAAATTTCCGTCGTGCTGGCCTCGTGTCTTCCTTGTTTTATGTGAATCGTGTGCTGTATTGATGCTTGTAAACAATAGCACATGTTGCATGAATAACATTTGCTCGCACTGAAAAATGGGGATCCTTATAATATAAATGCACTTTTGACTCCAGTGACAGGTTACTTTAGTGAAATAAAGAATTCATGCACTGAAAACGTTTAACAAGATACAACAATGCATTAAAGCACTCATGGCACTTGGATATATTCAACTTCGGGGTCAAGTATTTAAGGCAATTGGTTTTAACTTTAGCTTCTGTGTCAGTAGCAAGGCTATATGACACATGGACCTCCAGTTTAGTGGGATCCGAACCACATGCGTTCTTACCAGGAGTCGAACCCGGGTCTCCCACGCGAAACCATATGCTAACCATATAGCCATGAAGGAACTTGGTGTTTCGTTACTACTTTGATCCATGGTGCTGTGCTTACTTCTAGTACAAACCCGAGTAGTGGATCGGATTCAACTGTAGCAAATGGTCTCGTTGCATATAGCTTGGGAGCTGAAAAAAAGTTAAGTCCAACCAATCAATCAATCAATTAAAAGTTCATATTTCAAAGAGCCAGTTTGATGCATATTTTTAGATCGTATTATTTATGCTATATAATTAATGCATAGGTACATTTTACTTATATACATGTATATTACATGTATATAAGTAAAATGTACATGTATGTACATAATATACATGTATATTACACCATAATAAAATCTTGTGCTATTTCTTAGTTTTATCTAGATCAACTGGAGTAAAATAGAAAATGACAGCAAAGAATAAATTGTATCACATCGATGCGTCATATTAGGGTTTCAATCATTGTGATGTGCAAATATTAAAAAAAATCCACTAAATGCTTGGATTAATAAATAATGATCACTGTATTAAATATATTTACTCCTTTCCTGCAACCATACATTCAACTTGTGACCTTTCTTACAAATCCTGTCTATTTAATGTAGTACTTGTCACCAGTGACCAGGGGCGGATCCAGGGGGGAACCACCCAGAAGAGGCAACTCTTTTTTATTTTATATATATAAATAAAACCCATTCCAGAGTTTGGAACTCTTAAAAGTAGTTCTAAGTAGCAGTATTTACAATCCACCGCTCCCTGAGAAGTTCGTCCTTGATCCACACCTGCCAGGGACGCACACAAGAATTTATTTTGGGGGGTCCAAAACTTTTCGGGACCTAATTTTGAATATTGAGGAAAGATTATTTTAAAATTTGTAAAAGTAACTCTGAAATTAGACTAAATTTACATAAAAGTCGGGATTTCAGTGTGTCCAAACCCCTATGATCCACACCCTGCGTACGTACCCGACTGTCACTAAATTTTAGTAGATAAGTGATCAATTGTTTTGAAGTCTTCTAGAGAATTATAAACCTTCTCTGATAATTATTAAAATAATACAAACATCAGCTTTTAAGACAATTGAGCAAGGTCACTACAGGTTGAGTAACCCGTAAGTGGATCACGATAATTAACTTTGACTTTACACATTAAAATACTTTTGCAGATAAATAATTTTCCGATATCTAAAGACACGTGTAACTTAAGCGTGAAATGGATATCATTTTCTCTTTCAAATTTCTCTATAAAGTGATAAGTCACACAAGAAATTGAAAATTTTATTCCTCCAAACAAACGTCATTCATAATACACAATGCCATGCAAACGCACTTTTAGCATACACCAGTGCGGTTGAAAGATCAATGTGTTTGCACTACCATCCGTTCCTCCAGTGGTTGTTTTATAACTCTATGGATGAGAATGAATTTGACCCGACATTAGTGATAGAGGTGCACGCTTAAGCCCATTGTGCAGATCTACTGCTGAAGTCTTGCCCCTCGCGATAATTCTTCTGTCCTCAGTGTATGTGATGGTGGTTAGTCCTGGCATTTCAAAGGAATTCTCACCAACTGCTGTTCGGCCTGTACCTAAGGCATCTAAACAAGACAATGGACTCCACATTAGAAATAGGAGGAAAGGAAAAAGCGGGGGCAATATGAATGAAGTCGACTAATTTCCAGGTCAATGGTTGCTGACAAAATTTATTTTTTAATTTTTTTACCTAAGATTGTACCACATTCAGAAAACGGGTGTTCATTTATTTTTTATCCGGGTAGGTTTGTTTGTAGCGGCCATTTTGTATAGACGCCTGAGCGTATTTTGAACTTTTCAGAGGATTCCGTTAAACACTGTAACTTTTTATGTTTAAAGATAATGAGTCCAAACCAAAATCGTATGAAAGTTAATGGAATGGACAACATTCTGTGTTCTGTGCACATTGAGATGTACTTCTGAACGTCGAAAGAAAAAGCTCTGAACATTGAGGTTGAAAACCTAGGAATGGTTATTTTGAAATGTACATTTTCAAACGAAATAAATGAGATTCACATTCAACATTTTGTCTACATAGAGATTAGATAATATACAACGTCCCAAACAAGTTTCAGATATGAGAACCGTATACTTGATTTTTTGGAAATTTTTAAACTTTGCGAATTTTCGAAACTCGTGTATTTTCACCATCAAATATGTCAGCAGGAAGGACAGAAGTGAAAAATCTCAAATTTGACAAAATAGACGATAGTTGTTCAGTAAGAAATGAGTAAAATTGCACGTTCTGAAACACGTCTGAATATGCACAGAAGAATATTGTTCATTCAATTAACTTTCATATGGTTTTGGTTGAAATCATTATATTTAAAACCTAAAAAGTTACAGCATTTAACGGAATCCTCTGAAAAGTTCAAAATACACTCAGGCACCTATACAAAATGGCCACTACAAACAAACCTGCGTGGCTAAGAAATAAATGATACCAGTTTTCAACTCCCTGAATGTGGTACAAACTTAGGTAAAAAAAAAATAATAAAATAAACAAGTTTTGTCAACAACCATCATTGGTCGATTTCATTTGGATTGCCCCAATGCTGATTTTACAGATATCTCTAAAATGGAGGAGCTACTAGAACGAGGGAGAAGCAATAGCCATTATATTCGTATCCATCCACGATTCAGCCCACAGAAAATAGACAATCTTAAGAAAAAAAGAACGTGAAGCCAAAAAATTAAAATATATCGAATACCAGGACACATTTAATACGTTAAGATGAGGATGAAGACACATTTTGTTTAGTGTGATTAGACTAGTACAAAAAAGGTTTACCGGAAGAAGAATGGACTCAATACAAGGAATGCCAAATGTGGGCTGATTTTCAATGTACTCAGCAGTCTTCTTCTTACATATACCATGACTTCCTCTCAGAAGGAACTGCTCAAAACTTATCTTCTTCTTTTTTTTACGTGTAAAATTGCACAATATTTCATTACCCACTATAGAGGCTATTTTTTTTATTGCTCAAGAGAAGGCAAATGTAGCTTCACTGAAGTACCAGAATGTTGTAAGCAAAAGTCTTATATCTCTTGTGTATTATATTTGTATTTGCTGTATCTCTTTTACAATTTTTGTAACTGAAATTTATATATTGTATATTATTCACTTATATACTTTATATTGTAATACATGAAATCGATCCCCATATACCATAAGTTTTGTACTGTTGGTGTAAAACCATCATGTTACAATTGTCTCGGGGAACTGTTACAATTGACCTGGGCACGAGGATGTTTGTAACAAGATATATGTTGTCACAAAATGCTTCGTAACTTTCTATTGTATTTAAAAATATTCATGTACGAAAAAAATGCAATGTAGCAACAAAACATTACTTAAGGTATTGTAGAATTTTCAGATTAGTGGGAGCATGAACACGTAAGAAAAAAATGTAAAATTTGTTACAATTGCCTCTGATCTCCTTTATTGACTCAAAAATAAAATAAATAATGCAAGACATACTTATTTTCATTTTTAAAAAGTGAACACATTTCAGTGTAGAGTAAAATTTCAAAAATTAAGTCTTTAGGTTTATTATTCATCTCTATACGCATATTATTCAAAAGTTCTGCAAACGCTTGTATAGTTCCAAAGTTTATCGAGATGATCCGGACGCACTGGACCATCATCGTACGTGTGTTTCTGCTAAGGAAGCATACAAGATCAAGCCGTTTCTGAAAGAAATCTTGCAATTATAGGTCGATAGAGAGTTAAGCGAGTCGTGGCCACGAGTGAAAGTAACACCAAAACAACCCTTGGCAGCAGAGTTACTAACTATAGAATATGTTGCAATGATCTGCGTCCTAGTATAACAAGAAGTTGTCAGCTGTTTCTAGTTCACCGAAATTTGCGGGGTGCATGCATTGACCTCACCAACTGAACATTCCTTTTAACTTCTGCTTCATGTCTTACCTCCTGCAGATATCTCCTTTTGTTTCTGGCAAAGAACCAGAAAGAAACACAAAATCAGTCGGCATTCTCATTCACTTCAATGTTGAAAATCATAGTAAACTCTGAGAGGTTTACAAAAATGGTACACTACAGTAGCTATAACACTACACTCGCTTTGAACAAAAACATTTTTCCAACCCTGCTTATTATAAAGAAATTAATTCTAATTCATTATGGCAACATAGAGTTAGCAGCGTAGTAAACTCTTACGATTCCCGCGGCGAGAAATGTTCGCAGATTCCTGGACAGGAAAAGTTTGTAATGTCTCCGTGTTTTTTTTTTCAAATAGCTAATAACAACAATAATAATAAATTTTGGAAATCAATTAATCTTAACAATCTTATTAGTGCTAAACAAATAAAAGATTTGTTTACTTGCATTATTGCAATGTTAAAGTAAGCTCACTGCCTGTAGTCTATGTTAGCGGCCTAGTATTACAGGGATAGATGATAAGTTTTTTTCAAGCCACTATTATGTAATGTTTTATGTATTAACATTATTAAGTATTGATTCGATAGATCTTTATAAAAGTAAGTGTCAAATTTTACGTAGACTCGTTGGTCATTGTGAGGCCTCTGAAAGCACAAGGCCCTGGGTCATCGCCCACCTCTTGCGACGCACTGGTACAGCAAATGCATCAGAACTATTAAATAATAATAATAATAATAATAATAATAATAATAATAATAATAATAATAATAATAATAATAATAATAATAATAATAATAATAATATATTTTCAAACGCTCACGCCATCTTGTTTAGTATTAGAAGAAAGCACAAGTTTTTGTTATTTCTGAAATAATCATCCTGCTTGTACGCCGATCGTTTAAGAAAGATAAGATACCGAAATAACAACATGTATTATCTGCTAGCGATATTGTCTCTCCCTCTCGATTATGACTTTCTGGTTTTGTCTCTAACACGTTTAGTTTCCTAATGCTTTAAGCCGTTGACAACTCTGCAAAAGAACCGTCTTCCACCATGTAAACAAGCCATACTAGAGACCTCAAGAAAAGGAAGCCAGCGCTTGGTGGCACTGTATCTAAATCAGAGCATCCATTATTTTTAAGCTCCGGAGAGTGCCAGAAAGCTGGCAGAATTACAGTCGATCACGCTTGTTGTTACAGACGGTTGTTGCTGCTGTCGTTTACGTTGAGAAATGTATCATCTTAGTGGTTTTTTGTAAGAAAATTCCCTCAGACACTAAATATCTCTCGTCAATTAAACGTAGGAGAAACGAGAATAGGCCAAAGGGGAAGACAGCCTTGGGAGCCTAGGAGACTCAGCACCCCTCTCTAAAGCTTGCTTGGGCCGACACATTTCTATTAAAATCTTCATTAATATCTTGTTAGATGGTAGTTTTGATAAACTTGAATTTCCCACGGAAATAGGCGACACTGCTTGTGAGATTTGACCAGAGGCAAGTACGACTCAGCTGAACGAGAACCTGGCCCACGTGCGTAGAAAGCAAGCGCCTTAGGCACTTGGACACGAAGGATCACTGTAGTATCAACGTTAGTGTTTTAATAACGAAAAGATAAGTTGATGATTTTATCGATGGAACTACGCCTTAGACATATGCAACCAGTTCCACTCTTCGATGAAGCAGGGTTATCTGACAAACAGGAGGCTAGCTTGCAAAACTTCCGAACTTCCGAAATTTCAGTTGATTCTTACGAATCTTAAAAAAGAAATTAACCTATGAGTTCTTACAGCTTGTGAAAAAAATATATTATAAATCTATTACGAGAGGCGTGTGCATAAAAGAGTGTGTTTTGTAACTATAAGTAAAAGTTAATTAACAATGTAATTTGCTGCATATACAGAACAAGAATAACTATCTCTTCCAGCAAAGTAAACGAGTGATGCTTTTTAGCTCCACAAAAGTTCGTTATTTCGATATTCTCAAACATTATACATGATAATTTATCTCAAGGATATCATTTTGATGAACTATAACGACTGATGTAGGTCTTATATGTGAACTACATCTTAATTAAGATTGCATTGCCTCAGAAAAAGCAAGCAAAGAAGTGCAGCGAGTACAGAACGATTAGCTGTATTTCTCACACAGGAAAGATTATTGCACGCGTACTGAACAGGCGTCTGTGAAGTAAGATAGAAAAGATGTTAGAAGAAGATCAATTTGTATTTCGGAAAGGAAAAGGCACCAGAGATGCTATTGGATTGATGAGAATTATATCAGAGTTCTTGATGTGAAGGAACTTCATTTAAGTATTTGTGCTTCATCGACTGGCAAAAAGCTTTCTACCGGGTCAATTGGACGAATTTTTTGAAAATGCTTAAAGAAATCGGAGTCAATTGGAGACATCGACGAGTCATTCGAAACTTGTACACGGGACAACGAGTAAAATTGCTCTTGAATGAAGGAGAAACCAGTAGTGTGGAGAGCGGAAGAGAAGTCAGAGAAGGGTGTAGTATATCACCATAATTACTCAATATTAATGAAGGAAGCATTAATGGGAATTGGGGACTTCAAGATTGGAGGTGCTGATTGTTAACAAGATCAGGTATGAAGATGATACAGTTATAATAGCTAAAACCGAAGAAGGGCTACAGGAGATGATAGTTGACACTGGAAAACTATATGGAATGGAAATGAACATCGAAAAGTCGTAAGTCATGAAAATATCCCATGGAAATACGTCCTTACGGATCAGAGTAGAACAAAGAGAACTTGAAGAGGTCGATAATTTCAAGTATCTGGGAAGTATTTTGACAAGAGACGATTATTGCACCAAAGAGATCAGGTCAAGAATCGATATAGCCAAAGAAGCATTAAAAAAAAAAAAACACTCTTAACTAGCAGGCTCAATATTGGACTTAAGAAGTTGGTCAAGTGCTATATATATGAAGCATTGAACTGTATTGGTTCAGAGACTTGGACATTACGGAAGTTAGAGAAGAAATATCTAGAGAGCTTCGAAATGTGGTGTTGGAGGAAGATGGAGAAGATAAAATGGACAGAGAGGGCAACAAACGAAGATGTTTTAAAACAAATAGGAGAGAAGAGGACACGTCTAGCCAGCATTCTTCGTAGGAAGGCCAATTGGATTGGACACATCTTGCGAACAAACTATCTTCTTCATACCGGCATATAAAGAAAGATGGAAGGAAAGCGATGAATAATAAGAGGAACACAACTGATCGATGATTTGAGAAACATAAAAAATATTAGGAGTTGAAAGAGGAAGCTGAAGATGAGAAAACTTGAATGAAACATTTCCAGGCTTAAATCTATTTTTTTAAAAAAGAAAAAGACCTCATTAGTCCCAAGGCCTGCCGAAAGGCAGAATACTTAATAATAATAATTTTAGTTAAACAGAAATTTAAGAGTTAGTTATGCTTTTAGGCCATATGTCATTAACCTTGCTAAGTGTCTCATTATGCAACTGTTATAATGATGAGCTTGATGAGGAGACATTTCAATATCAGTTCACCTCGATAAGTGCCACGGTGGCTCAGTGGCAGAGCGCTTACTTCTGGGTTCCTGGTTCGCTCCCCGGCTAAGTAAGTTCGTGGTGGGAAAAATCACGCGAGTGCGTGAGTTTTCTCGGGATATGACTGTTTCTTCCCACACTCTCATTCCACCAATTCTACCATCATCATTCACTTGCCTTAGCCATACGTCTCCCTTAGCCTAAAGGGCATAATCGTGGGACGTTAAACTGAAAGATTTCATTTTCATGGTTTTCGAACAACATCCATTTTTAGTTTTACAATAAAATTAGTTTTCCTCCATTATCTCAAAATCCACGCATGAGGTTATACAATGACGCATTTCATTCGTTCAGCTCAATAAATTCTATTTATTTGTATATGCAAGGGGGCCCATCAGGGGTGAAAGGTGGGGCGCTCGACCCCCTAGAGGAAATTGTACTTCAGAGTATCGAAAATCCAATAGAATTTTTACATTAGTTACAGCAAAATTTGAAACTATTTTTGAAATGTCGCTTATACTTGCCCCCCCTTGGAAACCACCAACTAAACGCTAAGAATATTGAAGAAATTTAGTACGTAATATTTTTTATTTAATTTTCGGGGATCAAGACAAGCTAATATTAAAAAGTTAGTTCAATTTAATTGAACTCTTGTTGTATTGAAAGCAAAATTTTAGATGACTTTGCTTTTTCAAAGCTATTTAAAAAAATATTTTTCCAAAAGCATTGATGGAGAATTTTCTATAATATTTTTCTTTTTACTTTAACGTTCCAGGACGCCGCGGTGAATCAGTGGTAGAACGTTCACCTGTGGTGCACGGGGCTCTTGGTTTGATCTCAGCTAGCGCTAAATGAGCTTTGTGGTGGACAAACACAGTATGCGTGGGTTTTCTCGGGGTTCTCCCGTTTTCTCCCGCTCTCTTCATTCCACCATTTCATTCATTTCTCATCATCATCGTTCCCTTTAGCCTAGCCGACGAGATCGTGGGACGTAAAACTTAAAGATTTCGCTTCATTTAACGTCCCACGCTTATACTCTTTAGGCTAAAGAAGACGGAAAGTAATGGAAGTTAATAATAGTGAAATTAATTTTTTTATGCCCCTCGACGCGAGAATCGAACGGACGGGAGACCATATGCGTCAAAGGAAAAAATATTCCTATAGTTTGTTGAAGTCTAATCAGCGTCACCTTGTACTCTATACTTTTTCGAGATTTGAGAGACCAAAACAGCATTTCTCAAATTATGTATTTCGACCTACTTGTGGATCAAGAGGGAATAGTTTTTCATGTTCATGAAATTTTTGGCTGAATTCTTGTATCAGCTTACCAATTTTGAGCGGGTGTGAGGTTGAATTATCTTAAATTTTGGATATTTTATTAATATCCCACTCCCCTGTATATGAGTGGATGAAACAATATGATGTTTATAGATGCAAATTAAGACCAACAGACTAGATTTTCAGAATTATAACTCAAGTTAATTGGCACTTAAAGTAACTTTGCAAAAAATAAAACCACCAGCCACACTAATTCCCTAAATATAAAACAGTTTGATTTTCTAATTTTTGGAGCAACAAATATTTACTTTATAATTACACTGGCCAACACATGCTTTGTCTAGGGATGAGCAAAACCGGTTTTTATAAGAACCAGAAACCGGGTTTTAGAAAAACTGACATTTCGCTTTTTCTCCGAAACCGGTTTCGGTTTTCTCCAAAAACCGATTCGGTCTTTCGCCGAAACCCTTTTGGATTTTCTCCACAACCGGTTCGTTTTACACCGAAATCGGATTCGGTTTTCTCTAAAAACATTTTGGATTTCTAAAAAAAAACCGGTTCGGTTTCCACCGAAAGTAAGGCGATTTGAAGATCTAAAACATATGTAAGTTCTCATAAGAAGAAACTAGTTCTGGCTTCGGCAAAAATCGCACTGGTTTTAGTAAAAAGTAAAAACCCAAAACTGTTTTGGAAAACATATAAAATCATTTCTGTGGAAGCGAAATCGGTTTCCGGAGAACTACGAAACACTATTCTGGTCAGAAATCGAACCAGTTTTGGAAACACTGGAACCGGTTTCGATGAAAAACTGAACCAGTTTATTCAGAAAACCGAAATTGGTTTGGTAAAAACCAGTTTCTTGTAATTGTTTTAAAAACAGTTTCGGTTTTTCTAAAAACCGGAAACCGAGAAACTGGTATTTGGGCCCACCACTAGTTTTGTCCCAGACTATTTCGCATGATTATACAATATTTTCATATAAACAATCCAGCTTTGCTAGAAAAAGTTTGCTACACCGTATAATTTTATAGATATAAGAATGTGTTATTAATTTTTTGTTTGAAAATTTAATTTTTGCTATTATTAACTTGGAACATTTACTATTGTTTATTACTACTTACAGATGACATACAAACCTGTGTTGAGGAGCTTTGTTGAGCGGAAAACGAATGAGAAGATATTAGAAATAGTTGGAGAGAAAAGAACAACTTTAGATGTTAATGAAAAGAGGAAGAAAAACTCGTTGGGACATTTGCTAAGAAGAAACTGTATAATGAGGGAGGTGCTAGAGAGTGTGGTTGCAGGAAAGAGAGGAAGAGGGCAAGAGAGGCTACAATTGATGCATGGTATCAAAATGGAAAAAGTGTACGTGAAGACGAAGAGGTTAGTGGAAAATTGTGGAGCTTGGGAGCTTCTCAGTTGTGACAAGAGACTTACCTATAATGGAAGAATACCTATGATGATGTTTCAGAAGAAAATGTTTCATTAATAATAATTACAACATAATATGATTGATTCAACTACAAGGTGAATCTGCCCGAAGGCTGACAAACATAACTTCACTAGAACAAAAAGTATTCACCCAATCGAGCTGAAATTAAGTACATAGATCGATATTAAGAAGTGCCAGGTATCAAAAGACGCTACTCAACATAGCCTAAGGAGAAGGTTAATGAATTGCAAGATACGGTAACTCATACGTAGCTGGCGTCACTTATATGTGTATAATATATTATTATTATTATTTTTACAGAGTTGAACAATATATTGCTCAGTATGTTTCACGCCTATATTGACGCATACAAGTGGAAAAACATGTAAATTAGAAACAAATAATAATTGATGTATTATCAATAGTGAGTGTAATTAGTCTCTTTTATTGAGAAATGGGAATGTGGAGAGTAGAAGTGATCGGGTGTATGATAACTGAGTATAATTTTAATTAACAATATTTTTTATCTTCATTTGTAGTCTCATCATTTGTTGGCTCTCGCCTCCTAATAACTCCATACCGATTCCTTCAAAAACTAAAACGTGGAGCAAAGGTGGTAAAATTTTCTGTCGACAACAGATACAAATCATCTTTTGTTACGCTATGACTATTCATTTATCCCGCAAGGCAAGACGTTGCCGAAAATTGTTATTGATCTCGGAGACAAACGCTGACGATTTCAGGATTCGTAAACAACAAGGATTACGGTAAACAAATCAGAAACCCCGTATATTTATAATATTCAATACAAATCAGAATAATATTCAATTCTAAATCATATTTTATATTTTACAATACTTTTACCAAATGACGTAACTAATATACAATTTGCTGCAAAAGCAAATTAATGTGTGCGTAAATAATAACCTATTTTTGTTCACATTGGCTTTCAATAATTTTTAAGTTTTCCGCGTTTCCCTTGATCCATTGATAAGTGTGTGTGTGTTAAAATGTGCTTCAATGTGTCTTTTCTAGTACATAATGTATTAAACTATTTTTTAATGATATTAAAATAGTATTTCATTTATTGTTAATAAATAAAATACAAATAATAAAAACATGTTATGACGTGCATTCGTATCGCCCCGGCGTCTATGAAATATCTGGAGGTACGCACTTACCAACACTGTTTTAAAAATACAAGATGTACAATACAATGCAACTTTTTAGGTATAGGAGATCAAACCATCTAAACTCCTTTGACTGTTGCACAAAAGCACTTAGATTCGAATTCTGAGTGAAAAAGAAATGTCATTTAAAACATTTTTCTATTTTCAATAGATAAATAAATATGAGTTTTTTTCTTTTATTTTGTCCTAAATAACGGCCCCCATTATGTGGTGTTATAAACTACATTAATAAGAAACTTCGCGCCATCGATTCTGGTTTATTTTGTTCGTCTATCCCACCATTGCAGGGACGTCTACAATTGTATTTGTATTCATGACTAACTTAATATCTACTTTTTTTTTTTGGTTAGTTGTCTCACTCTGGTATATCAACCTCGTATATTCTTTACATTTCACATATAATGCATGCGCCGTTGTAAACCTATTGTTATTATTATTGTTGTCACTAATATTGTTGTCACTGAGGTTTACAGTAAGGTTTACGGTCATTCTACCAGCAATACGGCAACTTTATCTTTCTTTACAGTTTACGATGCTAAAAATTTCAATCCCTGTCACTGCTCAACTGTCTCAATTTTTTTTGTAGATTCGTGAAGTGATTGCTAGGCTATTGTTCTTTATTAGTAACATAAATGGCTAAACCATTAGGATAGTTTCTGTTATATACGAGGAGAATTGACTCTAAAATCTCAAAAAAAAAAAAAAAAAAAAAAAGAATATAACTTATTTAATTCGAAATTGTTATCATCTTTAGTTTAGTCACAGGATGAGGGATCAGGACAACAAACCCCTCACATTTCTTGTGTTACCTGTTCAAAGTTTTCAACAGAGTGAGGAGACAGTTATTGTCATATATCATTCGCTGTTCCCAAATTTTGGAGAGGGCCAAAATTTGAAAACTGTAAAGACCTACTGAAGCAGATGCTGATAGCATAAAAGATGTCGGCTTTAATGTCTCTGAAAATCCAGTTCTTCCGGTTTCACTTGGATTCCTTTCCGAAAAACCTGAGAACTGTAACCAAAAAAACACGATAAACGCTTCTATCTGTATATTTCAATCCTGGAAAAGAGTATGCACAAAAGGACAGTGGAGCTCAAGTATGTTGTCATATTACTGCTGGATCCTGAAAAATCTTACGCAAAATACTCAAGGAAACAATCAGTTAACACCTTTCAGATACGTTGAACATTATTTAATTGCTTTAGTGTAAATGGTATGACTATAAAATATGTACAGTATTTACGTATATGTCGCAAGAAAAACGTTAAATAGAGTAATAGTTCTCATTTTTGAAATCAGTACAAATTTTCCTATAAAAAGAGCCCAATAAAGTTTCTGGATAGAAAGAAAAAATCGAATTGTAGATCATTATTAAGGGTTCCGTAAACTTTCTTTCCTTTCGATATTGTTAGTAGACTGAAAAAAAAAAAACTTGACAAAACCCTGCACTAAAAAGATTTTACACTTCATTTTTAAAATAAATGTTCGTTGTTACATGAACTACATGACATCGTTCTTGCATTTTTAAAGTAGAAAAACAATCCATACAAGCGCGATAAGAAACACATTATTAAGTAAGCGGGATACTGGATATCACGTGCTGAGATACTGAGAACAACGTTAACAGATCTTTCCCTGAAGGAGAACAACATAGAAATACTAACTTCTGTTGTTGATACAGGTGTATAATAAATGTTGAAATTAAGCAATCCAACTCCGATTAGGTTGTGTAAGGTAATAGGCTAGATTAGATTCGGTTATGTTAGGTAGTAGGTTAGGTTATGCTAGGTAGTAGAGTAGGTTATGTGAAGTAGTAGGATAGGTAATAATTAGGTTATGTCCGGTAGTAGGTTTAGTTAGGTTAGGTAGGAGGTTAGGTTGGATTAGGTAGTGAGTTTGAATAGGTTAGATTTTTCTGATAACAGGAATTGAATTAAACTGAACTAACTGTCTGTTTTCATACTACACGCAATTGCTGTGTATCCATCTTCATCTCTCAGCATAAAATTATTTGGTGGATCTTATCCTCCTCGGCCCATAACATAAACTTGCTGGTTATACCCTTGTGCCCACTCAACAAGTGTTGGGATTCTGTCGGATGCAGGAAAACAATAGTCTGCTCTTTTGTGTTGAAAATCTTGATCTAAATACCCTCTTGTTCTCACTCCCTTGGGAGAGAGAGAGGGAGAAAGGAAACTCATAAAATCTCAGTGGAGAATTTCCGTTCACCGAGGGTTAACACATTTAACGCAGCTTCCATTGAATGCCTGACGTAAGAGCTATAGGGATGCGAAGCAATGTCTTTTCTCCTCGGTCTCCCTCGGTTGATGAGAGAAGCCTCATTTGGAAGTGCAAACGAGATGAGTGACTCACTAAACAGCAACTTGCTTCTAAAACAAACCCCTCATTCCACACCTCGTATAAAGTAAACCACTAACCCTTCTTGCAGTAGAATACGAGAAGTCTTACAGTGAACGGTCTTGTCTTCTTAAGGCTAAGCACGTTTATGGCATCCATTGGCTTTTTAGATACAACATTTTAATAAACTTCTTCTGACTAAATGGCGTGTGCTTTTCGTTTTTCCCTTTTCGCTTCACGAAATGCTCTTTAAAGAAAACAAACCACTTCCATCATCATAATGTTGGCGGCATCCCATTACGCGCTTGACGACAAAATATGGCTTCTTCTGTTTTATTTAACAGAAGAATTAATCCTTTTAAATCTCTCAAGAATTCTAAGTCTTCACACAGAGAAATGAAGATTACCATTTCTCTTATCTTTGAATTTCATTTTTAATGGAAATAAAGTGTAGATGTGGGGATTGTTGGTTATTTAGTGGAAATGGAGAAGAGTATTCGTACAGGCACTACATTTTTATTTTACTCTCTTTGTTATTTAGCACTGGAAGTTCTTTTAATTGTTGCTTTTACCTTACAGTACTACAAACTGTAAATAAATTAGGAATACACTTTCAGGTTACCTGCAATTCTCAAACATATAGCAGAAGTATGTTTCCGCATGAACATCAAGTACAATACTAGATACTACTCGATTAAGTGCTGCTCGTTCCTTTTACAAGGGTTGTTAGTAGTAACGTAACCATTGCTTTAGGGCCCGTTCTTCCCCCTCCCCCAAAAAACAAAACTTGGTGTATAACTAAAAGGAAGTTTGTAAGTAGAGTGACTGGTAATTTGATGTATTTCTTGCAAGGGGATATTCTACAAGTACTTTGGAACATTTTCATCTATAGAACTGGGGGTCGCAAATCAATACTTCCTGAGTAATTTGCACATGTGTGATTTCTTTGAAATTTGCCGGCTGTCGAGAGGTGCGCGATAAAGTTTCACGTGAACCACTTCCACATATCGTAGAGCAATGAAATTTTACATGTGTAATTCTGCGTACCCTCGTAGGCAGGGGTGGACTGGCTATGTAAAAAGGGCGCGGTCACATACTCTGGGAGGGCGCCGTTCATCTGAGGCTTTCGCTTGTATGGAATACCCCCTCCTAATAAAAGAAAGTGCCGGGGGGCTTCCCCCGGAAAATTAGTACACAAAAAAACAACAAAAGATTAAGTAGCTATTGCAGTTAATCACGATAGAATTATATAAATTCAATATTTTCATAAACAAACAAAGAGACTTTGAGTTCTAAATACGAGGCGTGTTTTTTAAGTAAGGTCCGTTTTGTTGTAGACACTAGTAGTTCGCGCGCATACCGCAACTAACGTGTGCGTCGTGTACCTGCATGCTTCGGGAACAACTATGCTCAGTTTCAACTCTGTAGCTGACCTGCGGTTGTGACCTGCGGCAGTCGGTGTACGGTTGTGTTCTGTGCTTTCACAATGTTTAAGACTATTAAGTCGCCCGCTGCGTGTGAGGTTCGCTCAGTGATATGGTTTTTGTCAGCAAGTAACCTGTCTGCTGCAGAAATTCATCGACAGATTTGCGAAATGTACGGTGATACTGTTATGAGTGCAAGCAAAGTGCATAAGTGGGTACGAGAATTTAAAAATGGCCGTGACAACGTCCATGATGAGGACCGCTCCGATCGCCCTTCTTCGATTACAGACGATTTGGTGGCTTCAGTTGAAGCGAGGGTTCGTGAGAACAGGCGCTTCACAATAACAGGTCTCTCAAACGAATTTCCTGAAGTGTCGAGATCAGTGCTTTACAAAATTGTTTCTGAACACCTAAAGTTTAGGAAACTGTGCTCCCGTTGGGCCCCGAAACTCCTAAAGAGAACCACAAAAACCAAAGATTTGAGTGTGCCATGAAGTTCTTGACTCGTTATCACGAAGAAGGTGACGGCTTCTTGAGTCAGATCGTAACTGAAGACGAAACATGGGTTTCGCATATCACGCGCGAATCGAAGCAACAGAGCATGGAATGGAGACACACGCACTCGCCTGTAAAGGTGAAGGCCAAACAGACTCTGTCCCAGCGCAAAATCATGGCGTCGGTGTTTTGGGATAGGCATGGTGTTGGTTGGTCGACTTCATGCAACGAGGAACCACTAGTAATGCAGAAGCATACTGCCAAACCCTGTGAAAGCTACACAGAGCGATTCAAAACAATCGACGCGGCATGCTGACAAAGGGCATTGTTCTTCTCCATGACAATGCAAGACCTCACACTGCAGGTCAGACCCGCGATTTGTTGGGCAGTTTTGGCTGGGAAGTTTGACCACCCACCCCACAGTCCTGATCTTGCGCCAAGCGATTACCATTTGTTCCTCCACCTCAAACAACACCTCAGTGGCAACCGTTACAATGATGACGACGATGTGAAAACGGCAGTGAACTCTTGGTTATCGGAGCAGGCGGCGAGTTTTTATGAAGAGGGTATTTTGAAATTGGTTGAGAGATATGATAAGTGTTTGAACAAACTCGGCAACTATGTCGAAAAATAGAGTAAAGTATGTACTTTGTGAAAATACATTTACTTTTTTGAAATAACCTTTCCTTGTGTACTTATGTTCAAACGGCCTTACTTAAAAAACACGCCTCGTATATTAGGCCTATATAAATCTGCACACTTTAACTGAGACTACAAAAATCACACCAGTTGTTTAAATTCTTCGGCTACATTTGTTAACAGCCTAATTATAACTGAAGATTTGGTATACGGACAAAATCTCGCGGCCGAAACATCGCCGCCCAAAATCTCGCCGGCCAAAACCTCGCGGGACAAAATCTCGCCGGGCCTAAACCTCGCGTGGCCAAAACCTCGCCGCCCAAAACCTCGCGGGACAAAATCTCGCCGGGCCAAAACCTCGCGTTGCCAAAACCTCGCGGGACAAATTCTCGCCGGGCCAAAACCTCGCCGCCCAAAACCTCGCGGGACAAAATCTCGCCGGGCCAAAACCTCGCCGCGAATGAAACTTTTCTTTAAAATTTACCCAATGTGTTTCCTAATATGCATTTCCACATTACAAATAATAATAATAATAATAATAATAATAATAATAATAATAATAATAATAATAATAATAATAATAATAATAATAATAATAATAATAATAATAAGAAGAAGAAGAAGAAGAAGAAGAAGATACAAAACATCGTGTGCGTGGGCTTTCTCGGGTTATTCCCGTTTCCTCCCACTTTCTTTATTCGATCATTTCCTTCATCCTGGTCATCTACGTCTCCTTTAACCTATAGGACATAATCAAGGGACGTCGTAAAAACTCATATATTGTTTCATATTTTCATAAATATTATTAGATTTTTGTTAAAATTTTAAGTTTTTGGATGTTCCAAAGTTCACGAAACTAACCTCGTTAGTTGTCATTACTTTCCTTATGCAGACTTTCTTTCCCTATAACCAGTTTAAAAACATCCTGTCGCCCTACCTTCACATTGAAATCCTCTAACACAGAAATAGAATTTTCATATGGTATCGCGGGACTTGGTCAAATACCCGTGATACTTCTTCTGAAACAGCGTCTTTTATACCGTCATCCTTATCATCTGTTGGAACATTTACATTTTGGTCAGGCGAGATTTTAGGTATGGCGATATTTTGGGGCGCGAGGTTTTGGCCCGGCGAGATTTTGGCCCGCGAGGTTTTGGATGGCGAGGTTTTGGCCAGGCGAGGTTTTGGCCCCGCGAGATTTTGGCCCCGCGAGATTTTGGCCCGCGAGGTTTTGGGCGGCGAAGTTTTGGCCAGGCGGGGTTTTGGCCTGGCGAGATTTTGTCCCGCGAGGTTTTGGGCGGCGAGGTTTTGGCCAGGCGAGGTTTCGGCCTGGCGAGATTTTGGGCCGCGAGGTTTTGGGAGGCGAGGTTTTGGCCAGGCGAGGTTTTGGTCCGCGAGGTTGTCGCCGCGAGGTTCTGGCCGCGAGGTTTTGTACCCAAACCGAAGATTTGAGTTAAGTTTGGGGCTTATGCTATTTTTCATACTTCTGTCCTTTTAAAACTACGAGGGCAAGTTAAGAAAGACTTGGACTGATTTTTTTCCGGGCAGTTCTGTTAACGCTGGAGCATCATAGTTTGGCATACAAGTAGGGTGGGTCTTGCTGTGCATATATATAAAATGTTGTTAAGGAATCATTGCATGTTTGGTAACCACGACTTTTTATTGCAGGTGATGTTCTGCGTCGCCTCTAGAAGTCGCCTGTAGAAGAAATGGAGTCATTACGAGATGAACAATTTGCAGCTATACGGTTCTGCTATCGCCTGGGGAAAAGTGCAACAGAAACTCTAGGAATGTTGAGAGCAGCCTACAAAGATGACGCTCTGCCACGAAGTACCGTGTTCTGGTGGTTCAAAGAGTTTAAAGATGGCCGAATGACAATCACGAAAGCTGGTGGACCAGGTGTATCAGCGTCAGCTGTTACTGAGGTGAACATTAACACGGCAGCAGTCATTGTTAGAGAAGATCGCCGCATCAGTATCGACGATCTGGCAGCCGCACTACGCATATCTCATGGCAGTGCCTTCAAAATTTTGCATAACCACCTCCACATGAGCCGAGTGTGTGCGCGATGGATTCCGCGACTCCTGACACCAGAGCAGAAGGCCGTTCGAGTGGAGATTTGCAGGGAGCTGTTGCAAAGGTTTGAGGATGGTGGAGACACCTACCGCACCGTGCGACTTTTTTCTATTCCCTGCCCTAAAATCCAGACTGCGTGGACGCCGCTTCTCCGATAATTCCGAGGTTCGGAAGGCATCGGAGGCGGTTTTGAAGGACCTCTCAAAGAATGGCCTGCGACACGTGTTTGAGGACTGGAAGACTCGAATGAAAAAGTGCATTCAAATGGGCGGGGACTACTTTGAAAAGGATCATGTGCCTGTTGCTGAGTAATAATAAATTGCCTAGAAAAAAAATCAGTCCAAGTCTTTCTTGACTAGCCCTCGTATGTTCATCATAACATTAACTTATTTTTCATCTATTTTTAAAACCGTTAATAAAAAGTATACACTGAAACATTTACTACAAATTAACAAAAGTAAATTTAGAATTATACACCTACCTAGCGAAAAAGAAATTCAAAAACAAAACCGAAAAATGAAAGTAAAGTCACTGCTTTATGCTTGAAGGAGCCTTCGCATCTCATTGCTTTTTCACACATTTTGTCAATAATAAGATTGTTTTCTATTTTTGTCAGAATGTCTCTTTCTGAGTTCATCAAGAACAATGATTCCAGATGTTCATCTGTAAGTCTTGAACGGAGTCTTGTTTTTATGTAACGCCACTAGCGCCTCTAACGGCGGGAGTGGGAGGAAGAGACATGTAAAAATGATCCAAAATGACCGAGATTAGAGTCAAATCAATATATTTCGAAGTCGCTGAGATCGTTAATGGTACAGCGGGGGACACTTCTAAATGGTACAGCCATATGGAGATTTACGGCTAAGGTGTACCATTTAGAAGTGTCCCCCGCTGTACCACCAAAGACTAAAACAGAAAGGGCAAGACCATAGGCCGAGTAAAGACGGGATCTGGGGGCGGAGCAGTGGGGCTGGGAGGGTTTATATATAAAAATCATCCAAAATGACCGATATTAGAGTCAAATCTATAAATTTCAGGGTCCCTAAGATCATTATAATGACATTCCGAAAGCCAAAAACAGAAAGAGCGGGGCCGCAGGCCGAGCAAATACTGGAATTTGGGGCGGAGCGTGGGGTTGGTAAGGGTGATATGTAAAAATCATCCAAAATGACCGATATTAGAGTCAAATCTATATATTTAGGGGTAAATCTAATATCATTAATAGCATTCCCACGCCGAAAACAGAAAGAGCGAGGCCGCAGGTCGAGCAAATACCGAGGCCTGGGGTGGAGCCCTAGCTGGCCAAAGGCTAGCGAATTTACAAAATAATTATGTAGCTTTGTTTTTTTTAAAATGTGTTCAGAGAGGAAACTGTGCGCCTTCCCGAGGCTAAGACGGGTCTTAGCCCCTCCCGAGGAGGGCGCAAAGGCACTGATGTGAGGAGGGCGCAGCGGCCATCGGGCCGGTACTTGATTATGGCAAGTCCACCCCTGCTCGTAGGTCATGTGGTAATGTACAGCTGGTAACTCTGCACAGTTCTGTGTTAAAGGTCCAAACGTGAAAAAAGGTGTAGTGGTCCAAAATCCATTACTACACTTCAGAAAGCAGCGTGGCAACATTGCAGAATTACTTGTTCCTAGGAAATGACTGCATGGTTGGGAAGAGGTGGAATGAAGATGGTGTGCTGTCAAGAGAAAACGCGAACTATGACGGATTTCATAGCCGGGGTCGTGCTTCTGTCTGGCCAACATTCGAACAGTGAACGGGTGCGTTGTTTTCTAGGAGGTGGACACATTTTTTTTAGCATGCCATACTCTGGAATTTTACAGAACAGCACAATGCACGCAGCAGTTAGGCATAGTATATTCTGGTAATTGTGGTACCCTTTGCCTGGAAGCAAGTGGTAATACACCATTCTGATATCAACGAAAAATGATCGCTTTGTTTGCTCAAAGTTGAAACCCGGACTTCCTTTGGTGGTGGCATGTGTTGTTATTGGTTTGACTAGGTTTTCCCTGGTTTTCTTCACTCCCACTAGGCGAAGGCAGGAATGGTACCTTCTAGAAGGCCAGGGACATATGTCTGTATTTTCGTTTATGTTCTATAGTGTCTGAGGAAGGATATATTAGATATCCGAAACCGTTACATATTATAGTTTAAATACAATGGGTTTGAAGCTTTGGTCAGTGTTTCTTTTGTTAAAATAATCAATCCAAAGCCATCGATACTCTTGCTAAAGGTAAAAATGTAAACCTTAGAAAGTCATTACAAAATAACACATTTAGCACTGTACCACTAACGAAAGCTTGTGAAAAATAGAAAGAGAGTGGTATGTTCACAAAAGGTGTTCGCCTCCTGGAAAACAACGCACCCGTTCACTGTTCGAATGTTCGCCAGACAGAGGCACGACCCTGGGTATGAAATCCATCATAGTTTGCGTTTTCTCTTGACCGCACACCATCTTCATTCCACCTCTTCTCAACGAAGCAGTTATTTTCTTGGACCAAGTAATTCTGCGATGTTGCCACGCTGCTTTCTGAAGTTCAGTAATGGATTTTGGACTACTACTCCTTACTTTACATTTGGACCTTTAACACAGCAACGGTGCAGAGTTACCAGCTGTACATTACCACATGACCTACGTGGGTATGCAGAATTACATATGTAAAATTTCATTGCTCTACGATATGTGGAAGTGGGTCAGGTGAAACTTTATTGCGCACCTCTTGTTAGCCGGCAAATTTCAAAGAAATCCCACATGTGCAAATTATTCAGAAACTATTGATTTGCGGCCCCCCGGTTCACATAGGTGAAAATGTTCCGAAGTAGTACTTGTAGAATACCCCTTGCAAGGAATGCATTGAATTACCTGTCACCCTGTATATATACATATGGTCCATGGGTACCATTACACACACACACACACACACAAACACACACACACACACACACACACACACACACACACACATATATATATATATATATATATATATATATATATATAGGTATGTAGTATATTTTAAAAATTGTGCCCATGGACAACAGAGTCCTATTCTTCAGCTCAAAGCGAAAATGCCATATAATGATATAGCTTCCAGGGCCTCCTTCAGTTGCTATGAAGAATTAAAAAAAATCGCTATGAGGCAATGTTGTAGATCAATTTGGAACCATTAGCATTGCTCCACGAATTCATAAGGTAGTTCCATGGTTTGTTACGATAATAAGTAGAGCTAATGTCAATGTCTATGGACTTTAACTGCCATCTGGAAAGAATCAATGTAACTATTTGATGGATTGGTAGATAGTGCAATTTACGCCTTCAACCGTGGACCCGAAAGGTGTACAATCATATATTTTTCTTTATTTTACCTTGTAGAATAGTGTTCTGTGGTCCGTGAGCGCCAGTTTCATAACAGCTGATATATACTGTATACTTCGGTATTGTGTCTGAAATTGTTTATATATATCAGATGTATAAACAGTTTTGAACACGATAACGAAGTTGATTTTATGAAAAAAAAAAAAAAAAGCTCTTCTGATTCCAGAACCGAATTAATTTTTCAAAAAAAAAAAAAAAAAAAAGGTAAGTTTATTAGCTCCGTTACCAGGAATAGATACTGCAACGAAACTGACCATTCCTTGCTTTAAGTGATTCCCTTGAGTTATGACTTCACCGTTGCTCAATATCGTTTGCAGCTAGTAATGATTTTGAGCTAACAACTTATGTACATGATAATCATAAACCATATCGAAACATAATTCAGTGTACATTTGGTTTTAGGTTTTGTGAATATAATTGATACGTCGAAATGTATCTCGTTTATCTTCCCAAAGCACGTCGAATGAAGCGTTTGTTTAGGTTCTGGGAGCGTGCCAAAAATGATCTCTCTACCACTGATCCACCGTACTCTTTAAATCCTTGTGACATCCACAGAATCTTTGACAACATCAGCTGAATTAATGTTAGCCTATGTCAATGATTCTCAACCGGTGTACCTTGGCACACTAGTATTAAGGGTGATTCGGTGTATGTGCTGCGAAATTTTCAACCCAGTGTCACAACGAAGGTAGAGAATGGATAAAAGTAATCCAATTCTATATAAATCTGAATAAAAGTAATAAGAAAAATATTTCAAAGGCATAAAAATATTTATTTTCAAAATATATTCAAGAATGGACACTAGTCATTAAAGAGAATCTGCCGCAGGTACACTCAACAAAAGAGACTGTGTCTCGTACCCCAAAAATGTTAACTAATGTTCTAAATAAACACTACAGTAAAAGAAATTGATATCATTATAGATTTTTTCGTAAGTATTCGTATTTTTTCTTTGACTATGATACCTCAGGAAGTTCTTTTTCTTTTTTTATTGAAACTTGCTTTGTTATGAAAGGAAATTTCAAAATGTTATTTTTAAGAAATGATTTATTTGGTACAAGAAAAAAAAAAAAGAAATAAAGATCTTCTCCAATGCAATATTTCTGTCCTCCTCTCAATTCCAAGAGAGTCTGAAAGTAAGATTATTTGTAAAATATGTAACTAGCTACAAACTTCGAATTTTACGGGCTTTGGGGATTAAAAAAGGTTTGAGAAAGACTATCTAACGTGGCTCTGAAAATCTCCTAGGTGAAGCAACGAAAGTCGTATGCATGAGAAAGTAAGAAAAAACTTAACTTGGTTGTCCTGTGAAATTAGTAAGAGCAGATCTCTATACTGAATAGAAAGTAAAAGTTCTATTTACATACGTATGTGTTAAATTATTCCTTTCATAAACAAAACTTTCCCCTAAACGAATAAACTTTCTCATTTAAACTTTAAGAAAATAAGTAAGTGTTAATTTTTTTATTTTATTTTGCACTCTTTTCGTAAAACGAAAGAAGGTAAAACTGATTGAATACATATTATAAGAGTTTGGTTTACCAAAACTCCTTTATATATGAGGCAGTACGTCTGAGAGATATAACATCTGAAAAACTACTTTAATAGATAACTATGAAAACGAAATGAAATCTCTCAGTTTAAGGTTCCACGTTTATGCCTGTTAGGTTAAGGGAGACGATGATAAAACAAATAAAATCATTATGGAAACATTGATGGAATGAGAATGTAGGAGGAAATAGGAGTTCCTTCAGAAAACCCACGCACACGATGTTGTCCACCACAAATTCACTTAACTAGGAATCGAACCATGGACTCTACGCACTAGAGGTAAGTCACAGTGCCTCCAATGGATACAGCGCCGTAACTTAGATTTTTTTCCTGGGGGGCAAGCATTAATACGCATATTCGGTCCCCCTAGAAAAGTTGTTTTTCTAATCCTTGGGCCCCCCTTTCCATCTTTCTTTTACTCTTTATGGATCCCCGGAGCTTGTGGGCCCTCCCGCACGGCAAGGTCAGCGGGGCCGTTAGTTACGCCCCTGGGCCCGTACCTTACATGACAAATTAATTAATGGGACAAGATTGATAAATCTAAAAGGCATACGAATAAATATTATTTCTAGGGTCCCTTAGTAGACTTTTTTTTTTTTTTTTTTTTTTGCTGAAATGAACCCACGACTCATTTTTGTTTTATTGACCTTTTGTGTGGTGTTTTGTTTATATAATGTAGTGAACCTGTTTGATGCTTCATTTATAATTTCATGTTCGTATTGTATATGGGGTAAGGAAAATTTTGGGTTAAAATGGGCCCCCTCAAACGGCGGGGAGCTTCCCTGGGGGCAGTTCCCCCTTCCACCCATAAGTTACGGCCCTGAATGGATAGCTAACATATGTATATGGCTGTGGATGAGCGTTTTTGTTTTTCTTTGCAGTGGTATAATCATGTTAGAGTGGTATGATGCGTACTCCGTAATTGGGAGGTCCTGTATTTCAAACCTGGATCCGGACACCTTGACTAAGATGTTCCAAATATATAAATAAATCAAATACGTAAACAAAACTAAACAACAATAGCCTACCCATCAGATATATAAAAGAGTATTTTTCTGGAAAAAAATAAAATGCATTAACTTCAACAAGTTAATATGATAATAAGTACACAGAGAAAAACCCGTTCTCCAGACAGCGGTATATTATACAAATATACGGTATCCTCTTGCTTACTACAGAAATCAGTACGGAGCATACGTTATCCGTATGCTACATAGGCATTACCCTTAGATGTTATATCATGCCGTTGCAGAATGTCTGACATCTAACATTTTTCAGTATATCACATGCATATACTTATGTTACCTTCGTCAGCTATATGTTATATACGTCCATTTGTATGTGAGATCCTGACCGCCTACATTGTTTTATACAGAAAGTACTATAGATGGAGCACTTATACGGAAAGTATTATAAAACATGCGTTTTCAGTTATACGTCTGCTGCACGTTAAGTCCAAAAACTACAGGAATTACGCATGTAACCTATCTTTTTAAGTACGCCACCTACATTTTTTTCTCAGTGTATAGAAACTTCTTGTAGGTCGGATATCATCTCAAACGGAAATTGACTTGTCACTGTTAATTCGATGATTTAAATTAAAATGGTGTAATGTATTTCTCACCACTGCGAGTGCGTTTCTCAGATTAGCTTGAGGACCCTCTGAGATAGTCTTGCGTATTCGTTGGGTCCGCTGACCCCAGGTTGGAAAAGACTGGTCTAGTGGCTAGCATGAGCGCGCCTTTGTTGCATTCGATACTGGGTTTGCTTCTCGGTGGAAGAGTATTGAACGCATTACGTTGGTTTGGATTACACCTTAAATTATAGATTCACGTCCCTTATAGTCTCGATACTGGAAAGAAATAACCTCGAATAAATAAACAAACAAACAAATAATATAAGGTAGATGTGATGAACATGCAATTTCGCCACCCATTATTCTTCAGAAAGTCTTATAAATGATGAGCCAAAAGGTGAAATCATTCAGTTACCCAAGGCGTGGTATCTATATAAAAGCACTTGACCAAAAGATGGAATTAGGATGAATGAGGGGTAGCCATTGATTTTGTTGTGACGTTGATCTAATATTTGAGTTTAAAATTCATCCAATTTTGGCGTATGTTGTAAATTTGTCAACAAAGTAACTAACTCACTGTCAAAGTCAAAATTAACTTTTTTGTCCACAATGCTGTAAACAGTTACGCAGGTTCCTAAAATTGATTTTAACCTTTTGACTCCATAGTTGGCCAATATAATGGAAACACGATGCTGAAATTTCAAACTGAGGTTTAAGTATTATTTTCTTGTTTTTGAAGGCAATATTTTTATAATTAACGAGTCGAAGGGAAACTATATGAAATTATTTCACGATTTTAAACGGGAGCTACTGAAATAACTATTTTAAAAAAACATGATAATAAGAATGATCGATTGTGTATACAAGTTACTTCACTTCATCCATTATGATTTAAAAATTAGCGAAATATAACAGTTTTGTGAAACTAAAATTTGATCAAAATTTTCTGTGGTATAGGTTCAGAGAAATATTGCTGAGATATTAAAGTTTAAACCCTGTCACCGATTTTAATCAGAATTAAGAAATTTTCTGTTTCTCTTTAGAATAAGTTTTTTTTTTTTTTTTTTTTAAAGATAAGATTTTCAATTTCAGTGTACGCTATTAAGTAATTTCACAGTTTATAACCGCAAGGGAATTTTAATATTGATATTTGAATCTGTAGTGTTCTGAAAAGACGTCTCCATGAGCGAGCAAGCGCGAAAGGGGAATAGATCTCTTGTCCTGTCCCAGTTGTCGACAAATGCTTCTTTACTAAGCAGAAACGGATTGCTGTGCGGAGTTTCCGTTGGGACGAAAGAAAAAGTACCTCTTCTTCCGTGCTTCTTTATTGATTTGAATGCTGTTGGGTTGCAAAGAGGGATGGGTGGAAGATGCGGCCTCGCTTTGCCTCCACCTACAACCTAAAGGAGTGTTTATTTAATAAACTTGAGACCAAAAAAAGACAACACACGCAGGGAGAAGAAAGCAAAGATGCTCACGGGGTAAAAAGAAAGCAAGAAAGAAAAAGAACTCAGAACATCCTAAACTTGGATGAATATTCTGCTAAGTTTCTGGAGTTTTGTGTGCAAGAACTCAGCTCTAGAAGACGACGAGAATTTTGAATAATAGAGGCAGAAAATTGGAAGAATTTTAGGGAAGGTTATTTTTCATGACGTGCAGAATAAGTGAACCTAAAATGGCGCACATAATTCAGTCTTCCATTGTATATTACTAGCTCAGCATTGAACGCTAGGTAGCTTTTGGTTAACCTTGAAGACAGCATTGCATACATCTCGAAACAAAAGACAAACTGGGAATTACCTTTCTTGTAAAGCTGAGAGTAGAATATGAACACAAAATGGAGATCATAAATCAGATTCCATGTTGTACAGTCTTTGCACTTGCTATTTCCTTATATTAGAATACCATCCAATAAAAATGAATTAGAAAACGCTGAAAAAAGAAAAAAAACCTACACAATTCAGTAATTATTATTTGCAAAAGAAGGAAGAACTATCAGCTATTTACAATAATGTTGCTGTGAAACTATTATGGTGTGATATTTTATCTTTAATTATTAAGTTGTCAGCCTAAAGGAATCTTACAGGTAATGCAAGTGCATAATGAAGATAATTGGTGTTTCCATACAAAGAAAGTACCTGGGATGTAGAGACCTGCACGGGCCGGATTTTTCGGCCCGAGCCCAATCCAGCCCGAATGTATCTAGACCCGGCCCAGCCCGAGCCCGAGCCCGAAGAGTTTTGGAGATTTTCGGCCCGAGCCCGGCCCAGGCCCGATAAATTTTAAAAGTTTCATTTTGTAACATTTTTCACGGGCACACTTCTTCAACGTTTGCCTTTATTCTAATTATCGTTTTGCGAAAGTCAATAATTATTAAAGAAATCCAATTAATCGGCCCCAGCCCGGCCCAACCTGAAGAGAAATCAGTATCGGCCCTTCCAAGCCAGGCCCGCCCAAGCCAGGCCCACGGGCCGAGCCGGGCTTCGGGCCTCGGGCCGAGCCCGGCTCGTGCAGGTCTCTACTGGGATGGTTTTATGTTCTTCCTTGAATTAAACTTCTAATTATGAACAATTATAGATACTTATCAAGATAATGGAAACAATTTTAGTATGTAACACGTAAGATGCGTAGCGCCTCGGCGTTGTTAATATTTGATTAGGAGATAATCTGTAGTGCATCAGGAATGGTAAAACGAAGAGGTAGTTGGAGCGAGCAAATAGTGTAAATACAAAATCGGAGACCCCTCCGAGTTTCATAGAGGCCAAATCGCAGATGTACAGATATTTGGTGCAAGTTTATCCAAGTTGCCAGTGTGTTAGGATCTTCCGAGGAATATTGTACCGTATGGGACCTACAGAGCTATGATTTTAAAAAAGGCGAAGAGAAGTGGACGGAAGCTAAATGTTAGTGAGAGGGATTGAGAAACATTGAAAAGCTTTTTCCTCATGTACACTCATGTCCAAAATGATTGTCGCATATCTATAACTGTCTTCCTGTAACAATATAATTTGATAATGATTTTGCAGGGTACATTTAATACTGATACTATGTGTATAATCGAAAAATGTATACTTGTGGTAAATCTCATAGGAAAATAATTATAAATACGAAAATTAGAATGAGTAAAGCAAAGTGATGCTAAATGGACAAGTAAGTTTTATTTTCGTTTTACTGTTCTTATTTACTGCTCTTTTGACATGATATTTGCCACGTACATGTCTTTGCCGATTATACACATACTAACATTATAAGAAATACCGGTCGAATTCATTATCAAATCATTCCTACAGCAATGTATTTATAGACATGCGACAATAATTTTGGACATGAGTGACAAGGCAAACGTGACTGTGGAACTTAGTCAACAGATGGAGCAGCCTGTTGCGATAATTACAATCCAATGTGAGCTGCATCTTCTGAACATTTGGGGTCGGGTTGCAATTTGCAAAGTAAAAATTGCCGCCAGCAGCACTTTAGCAAAAATTACCGTATAAATTGGTCCACGGCTGATTGGAAATGCATAATATGGTCCAATTAGTCCTCTTTCGTACATTGTACTCACGTCCTTATGATCGGCCTCGATTTCTGGCCGGTGCATCCTAATTCTCGGCGTCCATCCAGCGTTGTGAAGCAAACTAAGGAGTCATGTGTATATGATACCATTAGGTCCTAAAAGCTTCTGAGACAACTGTTAGATGTAGAGTGTGGTAACACGCTGACTACATGTTCATGGCTAGGTTGAACATAGTTGAGTTGATCGCTAGCACATGGGTTGGAGCGGCATAGGTGCGGGAGTGGCTGTCACACCAGTGGTTATTTATTTTTTTAATCTTCTTTCAAATTATTTTCCAACAATTATTCTCCAACAATCCAAATTGTTCTCCTGCTCCTCTCTAACTTTATAACTGCTCACCTGTAATATTTACCCTTCCCTACTTCGCCGCTTATTCGTTGGAACCAACCAATTATATACGCATATTGTATGTTTTAACTATCGTACCACGTTAAATAAATATCTGAATGTAAGTAAGCAATTCTTATATGTTATATATATATATATATATATATATATATATATATATATATATATATATATATATATATATATATATATATATATATATATATATATATATTTCGAATAACTGAATCTCCTTCGAATATCCTACCTTGTTCCACTTTGCGGACAGCCATGGTAAGACGTAAAACTAGGAAGACCTCTATTAAAGAATTCACATATTTTACTTACCCTGGTTTTTCAGTGACCAAATTTGACTTGAAAAATGTGCAAATTACATGAGCAAAAATGAAAAGTTCTGGTTGGAAGTTTTGATTCGTTTTCCCTGTAAACTTTTACTTTATATACTTTGATTATTCTCCTATGTATCCTTTAGATGTGCACAATATTTCCTTAAAGATTCTATTACCTCTGAATTTTGATGATTTCAATTTTAATTAGTTCTTACATTTTAAAATTCTAAGAAATAGCATCTCGTATGAAGTCATTTTGCTATCTCAGCTTATCATGTCACCTTTATTTCCATTGTAATAAAAATAATCGCCTTTCCAAAACCTATCAAAGCAATTTCTTCTATATTGTCTAATATATTTAATACGAAGGTAAAAAAAATATATTAATTGTGTTTTTACTGTTGGTCGATGCTTATTAAAAGTCAATGAAGAGAAATATTGGAAGATATATTTACAATATATTCCTGGAAATCATTGATTAGTGTTCAATCATGTTAAAGCAATTTTATGAAATGGTCATTTCCTAGAAGTGGATGAATAATGCTGATGTAACTACAAAGAGAATGTCAATCTATGTTTTACATAATTGTGTTTGATCTTTGAATGTAAGCTTAATCTTTCGCCTCACTGGTATTAGCTTCGGTTCAAATTAATACTGAGCTTCTATAATCTATGCTTCAAATGCAAATATAAATATAGCTGTACGAGTATGTATTAGTATATACATCAGGGATAGGCATTTTCCTAACCCTCACTTACACTCACTCATTCTTCCTCACACCCTCAAATAGTATTTATGCCCTCGCCTTCGTCATTATATACAGAAGACGAAACTCAGCCCTCATGAGGACGAAATGAGTGAGAGTTTCATCTCTGGTATAGATTGCATTAAAACGATAGAAGAAATATCGTAAACTATCATTTAAATTTAAAATTAAATATTGTTATTACATTATATAGGATAAATGAGGAGAGATGCTGCAGGCGAAGAGATGCTATACACGTTTCCTTATCACACATTAGAGGGCAGCAATATTCTGCAAGGATATGTAACTGTCGTTTCTTTCATTAAGCCAGTACAGTATAGATTATTCGAGCGAAGTAGAAAGGAAAGGGACATGTCTGGTAAAGTAACCTTTTAAATTTTATTAAATGTAAGTTTAATAGATCACAATAAAGCGCTTACTTTTTCCTACTTGACAAATAGTTTATATACTATTTTTTTTAGAGCATTGTGATTACCTTCCACACGATTTTGCATCGAAACTACAAAACCATTATAAAACAACGGTGCGGCATCTCTCCTCATGAAAAAGGATTGTTGCCGCAATTACTGAAACGAAATTTCAGTATCGAAATGTCATTTCAGGTTTTCGAGTCTTCTTTACATTTCTGATACTTGTCAGTAAGTTGTAGGTCTACTTTTTTCCACCCACACCGATCATATTGATTTACAGGATCTAGAGTTATCTTGATCGAGTGCCTCAGGAAGAGTCTCGCGTACCATAAAGAAATCAACCTCGTATGCATTTCAATATATACCAACAGTAACTTCACAACCCCCTTTTATGCCTCAGAATCATCACCAGGAAGTGAATCAAACCTTTCAATATCTACCTGTAGTTCCACATCCACAAAAAGACCCAGTAAGTACCTCCACCAGCTCCGTTCCATTCCACCAATTACTCGTCAAAGTTTAAACAGTCAGTCCAAGTCAGCTTCTGGATTTGCAAGCATGAAAACAAGAAATTCACAATCAACTTCCAGGATCAAGAGACAACCGACAGCAAAAACAACCGAAGGAAAAGAACAACCTTACGCCTGAGTAAGATATCAACAATTCTGTGAAATATTGGGAAGACTACTTCTGCATAGCTTCCAAATCTGACTGAACTCAGTATGTTGGAAATGGATACACAAAATCTGCGTATTGTGTATGGAGTTTTGTGTATGGACTGTGGCCAAATAGTATTCGAAGGAAGAGACTGGAGAAGGAGAAATAATTCAATGCAGCACCTCTCCTCGTGTTTTTCATAATACTAAATCTTCAATGCTCCTGAAATTTGAAAAAACAATATTGAAACTCTTCCTTATGAATGCCATCCACTTTTCTGTTCACTACACAGACTGTACTTAAGTTTTAACGTAAATAAAATTTGACAAAAGTGAGAATGTTCTTTTCTTATTCAGTTATGAAGAGGTGAGGTGTTTCTCCTTGTTTTTCCCTAAACTTAAACTTCGCATTGTCCTTGTTGCTAGCTTTTTCACTAAGTCCTGTATACGATACATACATATGTACGTAACTTATTTGCGTATTTATCAGGAGATCTACAACCATATATTCAATTTGTAACGTAAATAAAACACGTTCAGATATTTACATAGTTTATTGTTTATTTCTGTTTCTACACGGTGGCTGAGTAGTGGAGCGTTCTCCTCTGGTGCGTGCGGTTCCTGGTTCGATCCAGCTCGCGCCGAGTGGCTTTGTGGTGGACAAACACTTTGTTCGTGGGTTTTCTCGAGTCTCTCCCGTTTCCTCCCACTTTATTCATTCTACTATTGCATTCATTTCTCATCATCACCGTCTCCTTTGACCTAATCGGCATAAACGTGGGACGTAAAACTGAAAGATCTCATTTCATTCCTTCTGTTTCTGCACACTGTTCGCACTTTCTTTTATCGTTTGTATTCACATTTACTGAGAAATAATATTTTGGTCCGTATAAAAGAGCGAAAGATTTGAAAACGGATCGCCTAAATGTCAATTACACATATTACCCCTACTCCACGCCAAACAATGTTATTACTTTTCTATTAGACACTTATCTTGCAATGTGCTTTTTGCCACATCATCATATAGTTTTGGGCTACTCAATGTAAGAACTGATATATATCTCATTGAGCTAAATAAATTCATATGGATGGGTGTAAATCCTCTGTGTAGTGTTCAAGAAAATAGAATGTTTGCATACCTAAAAATTGATGTACGATAACCACGCTAGTATTAGTGTGAAATAGAGATTGAATAATACCCTAAAGCAGATTTCAGATGATAAGCGGCATGGCCTTGAGTTGGCTTCACGCGGCGTCCAATTGGCTTTGAGCGGTGTTGACAATTCGCGACAAGCAGTCCTGCACGCTGACTTCTCGCGCTACTGCGAATGTTGACAATACCAGAGGCGCTTAGTAGAAATATTGTATTAGCACATCAACTGCTCACTTTACGAAGTAGAGAAAAGAATTACGAACACATACGTGAAAACTACATCTTTTTATGTCAACTGGTTCTTATGATACACGCTTTTAAAGGTTTCCATATAAAACAATTAGTAAAACGAGTGATGAGTCCCGCGTCTAATTTCCAGTGGATTTTTCTTCAATTTGGAAATAGAACTCAACTTTTATTACAGAATAATCATGGGTGTAACCAGCAGGTTGTTCTAGGGGAACATTACTTTCAGGGGAGGAAAGTTTTTCACACATTAAGAACAGAACAAATGACCTCTTTCAGAATATAAAAGCATTTTAACTCACCATGTATACTATATACATATTATGTTTTCTCGATGCTACCTTAACAAAAGACGGATCCTGACAGTACTGAAATTGAAAACTGGATTGTAAGAGATAAATCAATAAGCTATTCATAAGAAAACAAATGCTGTTTCTAGCAGTCTGTTTACCCGACTTTGTGTTTATGTAGGTTAAAATACTAAAGGGAAAAAAACTCGAAAAAATATCAACTCAGATATTATTATGCAATAATATAGTAGTGAGATCACACGGTGAGCGTCCAGTTAGGAAAATGAGAATATAAAGCATATAATTAATTAGTTGTTTTAATTAGGCAAGGGCGCCGATCCTGGGGGGACTGAGGGAGCCAGGGCCCCTCATTTTATTTGTAAATGTGCAATATTAGGCATAATTTGAATGCAATTTGTCTTAAAATCATCATATATGCTTTCTGCATCTGAATGCACTCCCCCCCAATTTACAGAGAAATCAGCGTTCTTGTAATTAGGTACAGAAACTGTATTGATGATGTTTTCTTTTTTCTTTTTTTTTAAATCGTATTTTATTATAAACGTTCCTAATTTGCATTAACTATTAAATAAGTTTGCTAAACATATACCAGATGAATCTCATTTCGGGGCTGGAAATAGTTTGGAAAGTCAAGGCCCTCTTTTCCCCCGTTTCTACACCCTTGAGAATAGTAAGCGATCGAATTAAATAATAAGCCTCTGCAATTTGATTCATATATCTATTTTATATATATATATATTCGATTCCCGGCGGGAGCTCATGTGGAAGAACAGAAGGTATGGGACATTCGTAATATTGTTTTGAAATTGCCTTCATACAAGATTCTTCCTTATTCGACAGAAGAAACGCAGTATGATTTTTTTCTTCGTTTCAATACCTTACGTATGTGTGGCCAATTACGTACTCCTTCTTTATTCCTCTAGCAGGGATGCAAAAGCACCAGGCGTCTGAGTGGTGTCATAAATTATTGTAACCCAAAACAAACTCGACCATATCGTGTTGCTTACGAATCAGATGGATTGTTGTTGTGAGACCTACATCAAGTATAAGAATATGTTATTATAGGAACAGACATGGAAGCAAAGGAGCTGATTGTGTGTGTAGGAACGCAGCTTCTCTTCTAGCATAAACAGAATTCATCAGTGTCTGGGTTGCTTTCTTTCGTGGTAGTTCATTTGTTCTCCAAAATTATAGTTGACCATGTCTTTAAGGAAACCCAGTACAAGTGCGGAATTTTCTTTTTTTAAAAAAAGTGCTACGAAGTGAAGCTCGAAGAATTATTTTTTGTGTTTACAATTTTTGGAACTCATAATAAAAAATTTACAAGAGTCAGATTCAGACAATGGCGAAATATTAATTGACATAGACGATAGTGAAAGTAGTGTTGAAGACGAACGTTTAGCAGTTCCACTGGAATAAGTTAATAGGTAGGTTATTCAGTTGCTATATATACTTCTAGGATACACAGCCAAAATCTTTGAGTTTGCTGAAATAGTATATTTACATTGTGAATAATGTTGCCAATGTATGTGTAATAATCTCAACTAGAGGAAGAGCGAGAAGGGAAAGGGGAGTCCGAAATCCGGCAACACCGCGCGGAATATCGCACAGCATTGGCTACTGCCCGTGATGCTTTACATCTGAAAAACACAATAATCAATCTTTTCAATATAGCACTGGCAAGACGACAATACACAGAATGGTAAATGATATACAACCAAAAATTATGAATAACAATTAAACCTTAATTTTTGATTAACTATGATATTACTCAAAGATAAGATATACGAGGGCAATCAAAAAGTAAAGTTTCCAAACCGTTGGGGACGCACTAAAAATTATTCGTCGTGCGTTTCTGACAACACAGTTGCGTTTGTTGTTTTTGTCACTCCCAAATAAGCTTGCATGCACTTCGCTGGGATGCTCAGTGTTGGCTTGGTAGCCGTTTGTAAAGTAGTTCTCCTTTAGAGCTACCGCCAATTGTGAGATTCACGCAATTATTAAATCTTTCAACCCAAAAGGCGTTAAACCACTTGAAATCCATCGCCAATTGACGAAAGTCTGTGTCTCATGTGTGGACGTCAAAAAAGGTCGCAAGTCTTGTAGGAAGTTTGCAGCTACTAATATTGAAATTCACGACAAAGAAAGGAGCGGGAAATCATCAATTTCCGACGAGACAGTCACGAAGGTTGACTAGCCACCTGTTTCTTAAGCTGAAAGAACACTTGGCCGGAATGCGATTCAACAACAACGGCAAGTTGAAAGATGAGGCTTATTTTTTATGTATTGTATATGTAAGAATATAGTTACGTAACCAATTGTAAATACTTTTTCCTCTAATGGTGACACCCATACTGTTAATAGTGACGCAATTTTATTGTGAGAAATTGAACGTAAATACCGTCAACTTTTTTGAAAAAGTTATTATTATTATTATTATTATTATTATTATTATTATTATTATTATTATTATTATTATTATTATTATTATTATTATTATTATTATTATTATTGATTTTCATTTTAATTTCAGTAATGGATGTCCACAAGCAGACAAGTAGGCAGAAATTTATTTCGGGAGGGTCCAAAGCTTATGAGAGGTCCAAATTCAATATGAGGATAAATTATGAGGTGTGTCCAAAAAGAAACCAAACGTTTGAACTAGCGCGCTGCGGCTGCACTCAACGTAAGGTTTATACAGTAAACTGCCATTTGCTTCGTTTCGCTATGAGCGTTAGCCGCCCAACTACAGCTACTGAAGTAAGCACGTGCACAAACTGTCAGATTAATGACACAGTCACAATGAAAGAGTTTAAACCACAACGTGTGTGTGTGAAATTTTACTACTAACTTGGCAAAACATTTACAGACATTTCAATTGGTTTTCAGTTCATTTATTTATTTATTTATTTATTTATTTATAATAGGTTTCAGATACAGCACTAGGCCATTTTGCACTGAAACATTTTAACAATTATGTAACATAACAGTAGAATAACAATTTGAAATCAAGATAGTACAGTACAATGGCAACATTACAAAGATAGTTTATTTATAGTTGATCTGAAGATATGCTCATTTGAAAAAACGCCTACACTTTCTGGTAACTTATTATACTGACAATTCTGTTTAGACAATATTAACTCTCGCAGCTCGAGTGTAAAAGAGATCACTAGATCGTGTTGTTCCAGCGGGTTCGCGAAAATTGATCTGACTTAATAACTGTTCACATGATATATGACCATTTACAATTTTATGCAAAAATATTAGGTCAGAAATTTTGTTTCTCACTAGGGGAGGTTTGATATTGAGAAATGTTAAAACATCATTTTTTGGAAGTGTTCAAAGGTGAGGTACTCGGTAGGATACAATGGCTAAAAAGAAATTAATTACAGAATTTAATTTTTTTCAGATGAGTAGGGCAGGCCATAGACCAGATAGGAGAACAGTACTCAATAGTGGGAGCAACATATGACTTATAGAATAAGCTTAAGGAACTAGGAATTTTTTATGTCAGTGAAGCGATAAAGAAGTCCTAGTTTTCTCATAGCAGTACAAGATATTGTGCTTATATGATCCGCAAAAATAAGCTTACTGTCAATGATAACACCAAGACCTCTGAAAGAGGTGACAGGATTTATGTTCTTATGACCAATTTTGTAGATGTGGTTTATAGGGTCCGTTTTTAGAGAAGCACATTTTTCGATGTTTAAATTAAGTTTCCAAGAGTTACACGAGTTGAGAACAATAGAAGCATCATGCTGAAGAGCAAGGACATCATACTCTGATTTAACTTGTCTGTAGAGCTTGCAATCATCAGCAAATACAAGAATTTTGGTAGAACTATTTGTGAACAAAGAAGGCAAATCGTCCATGTATAATAAAAAATAGAAGTGGACCCAGAACACTGCTTTGAGGAACTCCAGAAGTTACGGGAATAAAGTCAGAAAAGTAACCTGAAACTGAAGCTCGTTGTGTCCTATTACTGAGATATGTTTCTAGAAGACTAAGTAATTTACCATGTATATTGAATCTAGAACTGAGTTTGTATAGAAGAAGATGGTGTGGAAGAGAATCGAAAGCCTTAAGAGTCTCTCATCCAAAATAAACAAGTATGATTCGGTCAAAGATTAAGAGGATATTGGCTATGTTTTTCATTACAAAGGCATTATCCATCATGAATTTGTATTACATGATCGGATGGTAAACAATCAGTTGTGTCAGGATATTTTAGTGAAGTTGAGGGATGTTGTGCCCAGGAAGAGGCCTGAATTGCGAGAAAACCAGACTTGGATGATGCTCTGTGCCAATGCTCGACTACTCATGCTGCGCTCCTCACCAACAATTATCTGGCGAAACCTCAGACTTCCATTGTGCCGCATCTATTCTATTCTCCATACCTAGCCTCAGAAGACTTTTTTCCTGTTTCCCAAACTTAAAATCACTTTGAAAAGACCGCGTCTCCAAACCATAGAGGAAATTGAGTACAATGCGACAAGATGCCAGCTCATCATCCCGGAATGTGTGTTCCAGGAGGCTTTCCAGAAATGAAAGAAACGTTGGGAACAGAGTATTGCCAGAAAGACGGCTACTTTGAGGGAGGACAGTGCTTAAAAAGTTGTAAATTAACGATAAAGATGTTTGAGTGCAAATTTGATTTCTTCTTGAACACACTTCGTATTAAAACTTATAAAATCACCCCTGAAATTAGATTAAATTTACAGAATACTGGGGATTTCGGGAGCGAGTCCGTATCCCCAGAATCCACCCCCTGCGTACGTCCCTGTAAAAGAATATGAAGCACACAAAACTCAGGAAAAAAAGCAAAAGCAATGAAACAAAAAAAAAACTTTAACTCAAAATTCTGTGTAGGCAATTTGCACTTTATAAAAGAATAGTTTAACCTGGGGTTTTCAAACTGTGCGGCGCGCCTCTCTGGAAAGGCGCTGACAGTTGTCAGGGGAGGCATGAGGATCGATTTTTTTATTTTTTAAATTCCTTTCTTCTCGTATTTTTCAATTTTAACGTAAATATCTGACGTACCACAATTTACAATAATTAACACCGGCAAATAACATTAAAACGTGTAGTCAGTGTGTACAATGTAGATCACTGTGTTAATGAAATATTTCCATTAGTAATTAATAAAAGAAACATGGTTTATCATAGTGCAAGTATTTCTTTTAGCGATAAATGTATTTATATTGTTAACACATTTCATTTTTGACAGAGGAGGCGCGTTCAGAATTTCGTGGTTGAGGGGAGCCTCAACTTCAAAAAGTTTGAAAACTCCTGGTTTAACCAATATCAGTATTCATTTACTGATATAGGTCTTGATGGTTAAATCAAAATCAAAATTATGGAATGACGGCAGGATAATTTAGTAGAAACATACCACGGACTATATGGGAATGGGCACTTCTGGTTTAATCATTATTATTTGAATATCAACCGTATTAACATTAAACTGTAGATATATTATAGTATAGTATACGTATATTTTTATAGTAATGATGTTTGCTGCTTTTACATTGCTGTTACAAACCTATACAAAATAAGACTTAAAAGATTACAGAAAACTTATAAAATATAGGCAATTTGCTATAGGTACAGTCTTGTTTAAATAAACCTGGTCACTCTTATTCAGAAACTCTATATCCTTGTCCACAAATGGAAGTAAATGTAACAAATGTGTATCTTCTTTGGCGAATTGAAATCTTTACTTCAAGTTAAAGTGTTAAATATTCTCTACTTATAGTTGCGGTAATACAGTCTTTGACAGAGAAGTATGGTAGGTAGCCAGCGTTTTTTTTGTTTGTTTGAACAAGACAGTATATACAGTATTGCAAGGATCCCCACATCACAATAGACACACGTGCCAGCTCAATACGTGCTAATGATTACAAACAACCTAGCAGACAACAGGCCAACACGGAAGACACCGAGGAACACCGAAAGCAGACGGTCCTCACGGAAGGACCCGAGGAGGACAATTAAAAGGAGGACCACCGAGGGACCCAGCATCAGTCGACCAACTGATCGCCTAACCTTTACCTTCCTATGTCGCTGAAGACTAGGAGCACCTCTTCCTTACCCTATGTCGCACTGGGCTAGGGATCCATCTTGAACTTATAATCCAAGTCTAACCTACAACCTGCTAAAGTGTTCTGGAAACTGCCATGAGTGGAAGGCGAACCCGGCAAAACATTTAGTATTCCTTTACTTGGTCATTGAGGAAGAGACATTGAATTAGAGACACTTGTATTTATTATATTATATTTTGTAATAAAACTTGATGAAGGGGAAAAGACACCCGGTCTATCATTTGACTCTACCAAACATTACAGTATTGTCTCCGAAATCCAAACGAGGGTAAGTTAAAACTAAGGTCTTCAAAGCACTGGAGACGCAGGAAAATTTGTTCGTGTGGCTATTGCCAACACTCTTGTGTTTGTTGTTTCTCACATTCCTAAACAAGTCTGCATACATCTCTCTGGGACGCTGAGTCTTCACTTGGGAGCAATTTGTACGATGGTTTCGTAATAGGGTTTCAGCTTGACAATACCGCGAAGTGCGGTGTTCGCGTAGTTATTCAGTTTATCATGGCAAATGGCTTTAAACCGATTGAAATTCATTGCCAATTGAATGGCGAGTCGTGCATTGATGTCAAAAATGTCTGCAAGTGATGTAGCAACTTTGCGGCTGGTTGTATTAAAATTCAGGAAGAAAAAAGAAGCGAGAGACCGTCACTCTCCTGAAATAGTTTGGATGGAACATCATCACCTTCTTACTGTATATCCAGGAGTGTCATTTGGGAAAGCAGGGGGTAATTACTTCTTTGGGTTCCAGAAACATATTCTTTTAATAAATTATATACTAATATACTAGTAAAGAACGTGAATGTCTTATGTCAGTGGACAATCTTGTTTCTTATCCCCCCCCCCCCGATGTTACTGCCTATAATCTCGACTTGGCACCCAGTGACTACCACTTGTTTCCTAAGTTAAAATAATGTTTGACCGGAACGTGCTTCTGCAACAAGCTCCAGGTGAAATATGAGGTTCAAATCTTCCTCAAACACAAGGCGGCGAACTGGTATGACAGGGCATACAAAAACTGTCAAAGCGTCTACCAGGGGCGGATCCAGGACGACTTCTGGGGGAGCGGTGGGTTGTAATACTGCTACTTAGCTAATTTTAAAGAGCTCCAAACTCTAGAATGGGTTTTATTTATATATAAAATAAAAAAATATTTTCTCTTCTGGGGGAGGGAGTCGCCCCGATCGCCCCCTGAATCCGCCACTGGCGCCTACAAAAATGCAGTGGCTATTATTAGAAAAAATAAATAAATGGACAAGCTTTAAAATTATATAAATATTACTGAAAATAAACATTTCTTATATGTATATATATCGGGTGTCACAAAAAGGTAAAGGCAAAATTTCAAGGGTGGATTCTTTATGGGTAGACAAGTAAAAAAGTTCATATGACCATATGTTGGGAAATGCATAGTTGCAGAGTTACCGCCATTGAGTCACTTTCTGGACGCCCCTCAACGTGACTCAATTTAAACCTCAATAACTCAGCTCCTAATTAAGCTAGGAAGATAAGTTTGGATAACTTTTTTACTTGTGTATCCATAAGGAATCTACCCCTGAAATTTTGCCTGCCTATCTTGGAAATTGGCCGCATTGAAACAATGTTTATCTTTGTTCTCTGGTTATGTTTATCCTATGTTGATAATGATAAATTTACCTGCGTATCTTGGCCACGCGAATACGTTTTGTTATTTTTCTTAACTCTTTCGTATTCCCGTATGAGAGCCAAATGTTCTGTATTTGTTACTGGAGACAGAAAAGCATAGATTCCCACGATTTGTCCTTGGAGGTCAATGGCCAGAACACTACCCTGACAAAGGGATGATGAAGGAAGACGCAAATAAGAAAAATCACGTACAGGAATTCAGGAAATGGTTGTACGTATTTGTTTACTCTGTCTGTTTTAGTAAAACCATTTGCTATATCTGCTCCTTGTATCAGTGGGGAGCTTTCCGGAAAATTCTCAAGGGTAAAGCTAGCTATCTCAATTGTCATCTATTGGCACCTGACTGCTTGTTCAAAGGTAGCGGAGGTTTTGAGATATGAATTCCCTTAAGATTTTCTCAAAACATCTTTCGCCCCAAGGGAAACATTTGTAGCTCATTAACAAGAGGTAGTTACTACAAAATTAGAATGTGTAAATGTGCATAAAAAGAATAAAAGACATACGTCTAGAATGAACCTCCATGAATAAATTTGTTATTAATAACTGATTTGCTACTTTTCGAAAGGTATCTATAGAAAATATTTGTCACTGCCGAAAAATATCATACAAACTGCATATAAATTATTGAATTTATAATTTTGCTTTTCTTGTTTTCACTCTGAATAACTCAGTGTGCTACGTACACCTTGTCTCAAAAAGGTTGAGCGCATTCCTTACTGGTGTTTTGAGGCAATAATTTTCTAAGTCCAGCTTCGGGTATCTTCGGGAAAAAGTAAGCCAGGTTCGAACCTCCAAGCCAGCCTTTGCAATCGGGAAAAAGTTTGCAGATGTGTTTTTCTTCTTTTAAATATAATAAGACTTGTTACCAAGTGTTAAAAAAAAGCAACATTGATTGAAATACTTAATGATACAATATTTCGAAACCTTTTTTTTCAATCTCAGCACATGCTTGTTTGTCATTTAGCTCTCCATACGTAATGGAACATTTAAATACGTTAACGAATCTTTCCATATGCAAAAGAATGCTCAAAGTTAAGAAATAGAACATAATTATCGCCTGAGTACTAAAATAAAAGTCAAAGTAGAACAGAAACGGCGTTTGTAATGGATATGAATGTCATAATTATCTTGAGATCCGTTATGCATCGCTGGAAGGTTGTGTTAGCTCATTGGTAAGCTGTCGGGTTTCAAATCATATGGTTGAGGGTTCGAATCCCGTCTAGGCTAATCCTTTTTTTAAAATTATATTTTCCGCAATGCATGAAAAATTATATAAAATAATTACATTAGAATACATAAGTTGTGTATATATAACATAATCATTGCAGAACATAGTAATTATTATGTTTAAAATATAACATCTGAGATAATTTTCACAGTAGGTCGGTATTATATATGAGGATGTAAATACAAGTTAAGAAACTCGTTCAATAGCAATAAATAAATCATGTAGTGTATTTATTTGCAGCTATTTGTCATATAGAGGGTAATTCTCAACATTCATAATACAGAATGTCATTTATGTTTTTGAAAAGTTATTGGATGCATAAACAGAAGGTATAAACAGAGAATCCAAAGTCGGAACGCTCGCAAAAAAATTCATGAACCCCAAAGGTCACGTGAGCAGACTGGAATTGTCCTTATGAAGCATGCCACAGCAGAAAGTCTTTACATAGATTTTCAATTCAATTCCTGATATATGCTTTTGCAATGTGGAGGTGGTTATGCCTTGAGTCGCCCTCTCTCGCTAGCTCGCTCGCTCACTCTCTATTTATACAGAATATAAAAGTGGATTTATGTGTGTATTTCAACATAATTCTGATATATCTAGAGCAATTTTAACTATATTTCTTACAGTCTGGAAAAAGAGTACTGTCGGGATACATATCAAAAATGCTAGAAACGGGTCGATATTAGTATCGAATCTATAGTTTCGTGGTCGCTTAGGTGAATAGTTCTACTTTCAATTCAAGTCCAATTAAGCTTCCATTAGCACCCAGGGTGGTTACGTAGCGACATAAAGATATCGAAATCATTCGATATTAGAATCGAATCGTAAGTTTTCAGCGCCGCTAACAGTGCAGCATTTCCCATTAGTCCACATTAGTCCACATTTCACATTAGTCCCATTGCCTAGAGGGCAACATATTTGCAGAGTGCAAAGTTTAAAACTTGAATAATATTTTAATTTTTCCGTATGAAAAAGTTATAAATCAAGAGCAAATATACTATTTCACGAACAATCCTCTTTTACTATTTTAATATGTTTAATAATAGCATAAGAAATCTAATAGTAATTCAGAACATGTTTCACAGTTGTTATTTTTTGTTACATAGTTGTAGCTGTAGCATGTAGTGAGTGGAATTTAACTGTAATAAATTCACTAATTAACCATATTCGAATTAAGTTTTATTTTTAAGTTCGGGATGAAGGGGTGGAGAAATATGTAGTTATTGGGGGCACCGAGCTTTTCTACATTTTACTTTCAAGATCTCCATTTTTCTTTTGTCATTTGTTTCTAATAAAAAAAAGTTCAGTCACTTTTGGATTGTCATAGGATAGTAGGAGTTGGATTTTGGGATGCAGCCTGTGAGATTCTAGAGGAGCTAACTGCTTGAAAAAATATTTTTGAATCATCTGTAACATATGAAATAAGGATATGTATCATAAAAAATTGAAAGTAACTATGTCTGCGTAATCATCACGGTCAAATTGCAAAGTCAAATGAATTGACGTTTGGTATATAATCAGGCTCCATTCCCAACTGGGAAGTTACCATACGCGTGTCACTTTCATTATAATACATATCCTTAGGGGGAGTAGAAGTCCGAATTTTTGCGAAAAATTTAGTATCTTACAAGCCGTTCAACTGAGAGCTGAAATTCAACATATAACTCTTTATTAAAAATAAAGAAAATATGTCCTAGCATTTTTTAAAATTATCTTTTATGAGCGGGGGGACGGGGGTGCATTTTGTATATATTGGAAATTGGTAGTGGGTTGATTTGTAAAAATAATCGAAAACGATTGATATTAGTTGAGAAACAAATTGAGTAATGCAAACTAAAGTTCTTTTTGAATTTTATACCCACTGCTTTCTATTTATAATTGCTGAAGCTGGTGCCATAAAGTTAGAGAAAAATGGCCATAAAATTTGTATTCTAAACTTAATTACATTGGCATTTTCAATTAGTACGGCATGCTTAATTATATAGAAAATTAGTTTCTCTCTCTCTCTCTCTCTCTCTCTTTTTTTTTTTTTTTTTTTACGTTGGTCTACTTTTCCTTGATTTGAAACTTTCAAATTTCACCCTATTTTCTACTGAAATGTGTCTGTAAGGCAACAAAGAAATATATATATATGATAAATTTAAATTCATTTTAATTTGGAAGATGAGAAACACTTTGCCATTATATATCGTAAAGGTCAGACCCACCAGTATTGTAACAGAGAGGTGCTTGAGCCATTGACGGTAGAAATTCAAACTCCGATAAGTGATAATTTCACAGTCTTGTTTTATTACAAGTGTAACCTCTTTAGTCAATGGAGAAGAGGACGTGGGCCATCGGTCAGAGTTGATGTCGATGGGTTTTGGTGGTTCGGAGTTGGTCGCAATGGTTCAGAGTGGTTCATAGTTGGTGGTGGGTCAGAGTGGATCACGATGGTTGATGGGTCAGAGTGGGCCAATGGGGCATTTGGGTGGTGGGTGATAGTGGGTCATGGTGGGTCGTGGATCAAATTTTCATTGACCCACACCATCTCTGGTTAAAATTGTACTAAAGATAAGAGGGACCGAAGATGTATGTCGGCTATTATGCTCAAATTTTGCTCATGGATAGTACTCCACCAGGAAGCAATAAATCTGAAACGGTTCACGGTATCACCTTCTAGAACTCGAGATGTAGGGGTTTGTCTGATTGGCTAAATTAAGACGTCAATGATTTATCCTTCAACAACCAAGCTTTTTATGATCGTTTCCGTGGGGAAGTCAGGAGAACACGTGCCTAGTAATCGTAATATTGATAGTTTGCGTCCACCCCAGGTATTTGTTTTGTGTTTTTTTGATTCAGCTAAATATAAACAAAACACACATATAGGCATTTTGACATATTTCGGGAGAGTAATTTTGTGGTTCGTTGGCGTTTCATCGCGTCTCTGCTGCTGGTGGTAAAGTTTTCAAAATGGAACTTGGGCCACCACGGATCGTCGCTGCGGGGCCACCAATTTCTGGCGAGAGGTCAATAGTTGACCATCTGTAGTCCACCGACGCTTACAGCTTAGAGTAATGAACGATGTCTTTGCCTTGTAGAGTTCATGACTACCGACGTCGGCAGTCAACTAGCTTTTAGTATTCCTTTACTAACCATCTATTGTTCATGTTTGTACACGGTGTTGTCATAATAATAATAATAATAATAATAATAATAATAATAATAATAATAATAATAATAATAATAATTATTATTATTATTATTATTATTATTATTATTTGTAGTAATAGTAGTATAATTGATGATAGAATAATTATTGTCTATGTATTGTCTAGGTAGGACTACACACAGGATTTGGCTCGTTTTGGTTCGACTTGACTCTAATCCGAGTCGAGTTGGAAGATATTTTTCGCGCCGAGTCCAAGAGTAGACCTCAAAGATGTCTGTTTCGAGTCGAGTCGAGTTTCAAAGGAAAGTCGTTCGTGCCCATCCCTACTAATGAGAGCTTAATCGGAGTTAAGCGAAATTGAAAGTCTCACTATTTATCTAAGCGACCCCGAAAACTATGAATCTAATATCGATCATTTTCTAGCAATCTTTTATATGTATCCCCCTCCCATTCACCATAGGTAACCCGACAGCAATCTTTTTGAAACTATAAGAAATGTGGTTAAAATTACTCTAGACCAGTGGTTCTCAATCTAATTCCTATCACGATCCCCTTTTATCACACGCTCTTGCCAGCGACCCTTTTATAATTTGTTTTACCTATTTCTATAATGGTAGAATCCATTTTTTTGTTTATAGTGAACAGTGCCATGGAAAATCAGTGCCCGGGGCGAGAGTATAGTACGATGTCACCGTATATATGAGTGACGTCGACAGACTAGCTACGAAGCGCCACCATGGTTGGCACGAAGCTCAATAACATTTTCAAAATAAACCCTACCTTTCCTTAATTTTGAGCACATTTTATTACGTTTTTCCTTCTATTTTACACATGTGCACATGTACTTTCCTAACATGAGTAACACACTTCCTCCGAAATGTGTGGCCCCTTTTTTCGGCGCCCGGCACTGACAGTGGATACAGTAACTGTAATATCTATATTCCCAATGTCGAAGGTGCTGGTTCAAGATGGATGTTAAACTCCTTCATTGAAGAGGCCATTAACGTATCCGATCTAAGCCCACAACTTCTTGACCAAATAATAGAATGATCATGCGACAAGTCTTTGCAACTGTAACGAGGACTTGGACTTTTTTGTAACGAAGACTTGGACAAGTTCTGCCTGATGAGGAGAGAAGAATATCCTGGTCTGGGGATTGCTGCTTTAAAAGTAATAATTCCATTTGCTATATCGCACTTGTGTGAAAGTGTGTTTTTTTATGGTAAACATTAAAACAAAGATAAGAAATCGCTTATCAGTTGAAAATGGTTTGATAATGTTCGTCATGAAGATTGAACCGGACATTGCTGCACTAGTGAAATTACACCATGCTTAGGTATCTCATTAGGTTTTAATTTTAATTGTATTTCAATGTGCAGGTTTTGTTGCATGTGTATTTTTCTAGTATTTCTATATACAGTTCTCATTAGTTTTATATCATACCTCTTTGATTTAAATTCATTTTTAAACAACTCTACTAACTAACTAACTCTATGGCCTATGGAACCCGGAGGTTCAATGCCGCGTTCACAAAAGCTCTGCACTGACTTCTATCCTTAGCCAATTGGATCCAGTTTCTACTTTGTATTCTTATCTCAGCGAGATCCATCTTAATATTGTCCTCCCATCTGCGCCTAGGTCTTCCTAATGGTCGTTTTCCGATTGGTCTTCCAGTCAAGATTTTGAAAGCGTTTCTACTTTCTTCCATTCTAGCTACATGACCTGCCCACCTAAGCCTTCTAGACTTGACAATGTTGGGTAAACCGTATAAATTATGTAGTTCCTCGTTATGAAGTTTCCGCCATTCCCCATTCCCGTTCCTCTTGGGTCCGAATATTCGTCTAAGGATCTTGTTCTCAAATACTTTCAGTCTATGTTCTTCCCTCAGAGTAAGCGACCATGTTTCGCAACCATACAGAACAAGAGGCATGATTATCGTTTTGTATATTTTAAGCTTCAAATTTCTCGACAGAATTCGCGACGACAAGAGACTTTGAACCGAATAGTAACACGAATTCTACACCCTTTGAAAATGTTCAGTAGACTTATTTTTTATTGTTCTTTACAGTGTGTATAAAAAATAAAAGTATGCTTATCAGAACAAAATTAAAAATAATATTTAAAAATAATTTCTGGTATTAGATTCTAACTACATTTATCTCTTCCGCCTATCTTCGCGATTCCCTAGGGGCCGCGACTCCCAGGTTGAGATACCCTGCTCTAGGCATACATGAGTTATGTTGGAACATACATACATACACTTTTATGTGTATAAATGCAGATAAGAGAGATATGAGAGAGAGCGATTAAGGAATTGCCGCTTTACTTTTGCGATTCGCGAATTTCTTGCGTGACAGTTTGGGGCTAGCTAGTTTTTTGTCTTGGACCACGATCCGATTTTCGATATGCTCTACCTAAATGCTGTAATGCGAATATTGAGAAGTTATCTGCGATGAAAGTAGCTGCAAATAAATACATTACATAACTTATTTATTGCTATTACACGATTTTTTAAATTTGTATTCAATATTCACACATAACACACCGACGTTCTGTCAATACCTCAGATGTTATATTTTAAAGATAAGAATTACTTATGTCGTGAAATGATATGAATATATATATTCAACTGATATATACAACTGATGATATGAATATATATATTCAACTGATATATACAACTGACGAATTGTAATGTAACTATTTTACATAATTTTCATGCATTGAGGAAAGTAGAATATCATAAAAGAATTTCACCTGAACGGGTATCGAACTCACGATTTTAGCGCTCGGTGGTGTACCACTGAGCTAACAGGACCGCTTTTCGGAAGCTGCTTCTGAAATATAACTGAGCTCATACGTAAATGCTCTTTTCCGTATGGAAATCACAATGACGAAACGAGAGTGTGAATACATAGTCTCGAAATATTGTATCATTAAGTATTTCAATGTTACTTTTTTCTACACTTAATACCATTTCAACATGTTTTATTATATTTAACAGAAGGAAAAACATATCTGTACATCGTTTCCCGATTACTAAGGTTGGCTTTGGAGGTTCGAACCAGCAGCTTTAGTTTACTGTTTTCCGAAGATACCCGAAGTTGGACTTCGAAAGTGTTTGTCTCAAAACAGCTATCATCATATTGCTCAATCTGTTTGGTATATGGTATATGTTTTTATACGTGTAAAGTCAGTATAACAATTCATTCTTTAAACAGCTTTTCGTATGTATTAATATTTCTTTATAAAAACTGTTTTTAATATTATTATTACGGCGCACCATTTTCAGATTTCTTTCGCGAGTCGTTGACCAAGTCGTTCCCCACCAGCGTTGCCAGACTCACAGCTCGGAATTATTCCAAAACCTGATCGAACTTATGCTAGATTCGGTCAAATTATGCTAGATCCTCATAATTACTAATTCAGGAGTTTGAAAAAACGAAGTTGAGATACGATAACGTAACTTAAAATACACAGAGAGCAAGAATGCATGGATAGAACTCAATACTTCACGCACCAAAATTTTAACTCAACTAAATTAATGCAGTCGTTGCCAGATTCAATGGCGTATATGTCGTATAAATGAATGCAAAGTTTTTGTTTACATATTTTGAAAGAAAATTACTTCGCAGCATAAGCGGAGTTGGGAATCGTCTGCTGGGGGGGGGGGGGGCAGATTTTTGGTCGGTCTCGGAGCTGTCATTTCAGGAATAAATATGATCATGAAGTCAGAAATAAAGATGAAGTTGTCAAAAAGTTGGGGGGAGAATGGCCCCCATAGCTCCGCCCACGCGTCGGAGTTAAAGGATTAGAAAACCCTGGGTGGAGCCACAAAAAAGCCCAAAGACGTTTCGAACTTACTTCGAAAAATAAGACTGCCTGTATGGTTTACCGACTGTATGAATCAATGGAAGAGGATACATTTCTGCCGTTCTTTTTCTTCCCACGACCAACTTCTTTCTCATCTCCAGGTTTTACGGCTTTTCGATAAACTTGCTGAAATTGTGCTAGATTTGGGCAGGATGCTAAAAGCAAAATGCTAGATGCTAGAGACATGCAAATTATGCTAGATCTAGCATCATTATGCTAGATCTGGCAACGCTATTCCCCACAATAGGCGTGTCGTGCAAGTAACCAATCACACGTCAGGTACTAGCTTTTACCTATTGCTTCCTTCTCACAGCTCAGAACATTGGTAACTATGGATAGACGTACAGCAGTAATTACTTTATGGAGTTGGAAGGTTATTCTGCAACTGCAGCTAGCAAGCGAGTAGGTGTCCCGGCCTCTACAGGAAGGCGATGGATTCGGAAATATGGTGCTACAGGTCAGACTGATAATTTACGATCTCCTGGTCGTCCGCATGTGTCAACCGAAGCCCAAGATGCGAGATTAGTAAACGAAGCCCGGTTAGACCCACTAAGGACGTCTAGACAGCTAAGGGAAGTTTCTCTCTTTCCTGGTAGTAAGCATACAGCTCTGCGAAGGCTTCTTCATGCTGGGTTACGTGGCCGTGTTGCTGCCGTGTAGGAAAAACTCTCAGGCGACCACAAAATTTACCGTCTCGCGTTTGCACAGGCGAATGTGGGTCTCAATTGGGAAAACGTAGTTTTCTCAGATGAGTCCATATTCACAACATCAAAGGAGGGACGCCGTTTTGTGTATCGTCCGAGAGGCACCCGATATGACCATGGATATGTGGCTGCTTGCAATCGCAGTGGCCATGTATCTATTTTATGTTGGGGTTGGATTTCTAGTCGCGGAGCAGGACAGCTTCATAGAATTGAAGGACATCTGGACAATGCTCAGTACTTAGACATTATCAGTAATATCATGGTGCTATCTGTACGAGTATTTCAGCCTGATGGTGTAATTCAGTTCCAGCAATACCAGTCGCCAATACATACTTCCCGTGTGATTCAGGAATGGTTCGCAGGGCACCCTGAGATTGATTTAATCGACTGGCCGCTCGTGGAGCAGACCTCAATCTCATGCAAAATATGTGGGCAGAAGTGAAGCGTACTCTAAGGGAAAGTTGGCCTGAGGCAGATCCACCAAGAACTCAGGATGACCTGTGGCATCTTGTTTCCGAAGCATGGCTGGAGGTAGGGGAAGGAGATAGATTTGTCACCCATGTAATAGATTCCATGCCCAGAAGAATGGAGCGTGTAATAAATTCAGAAGGGTCTTGGACACAATATTAATGTCCCCGCCTTAACTCCCGAAAACAGCCCTTTTCAGGGCTACTTAAACGCTTCTGAAAATATTTCTAGAAGTAAACCACTCCTTGTATCCGATTTCTGTGCAATCCTACCAACAAAAGAATGATAATTAGCTGTAGGCTTTGAACTCAAGACCTCTTTATTGGCAAGTCCGTACTCTACCAGTGAGCTAACATGAACACGCAAACCCAATCTGAAGAAACACGATTTTCAATTTCTGGTATTCGATGACAATGGGTGATATCAATAAAAATAAGTAACTACTCCTGAGAAGTCCTGCTCGAGAATCGGAGTAACTACAGCTGGAGTAATCTCCTCCCTCAATTTCGTATCAATAAAACAAGCCACTACTCAGGTCTAGTCTGCTCCAGATTTATGAACGTTTACTCGCGCTTCCTCTGCACGTAGCACTGAGTCGTATCAATAAAAGAAGTGATTACTCATTTCTCCCATTCATCGCGCAGTCATTTCGTTGTTTTTAATCTATGGCGTAGTATCTTAAAAGCCATGGAAGGGGCAAGTAGCAACGATAGCTTCAATCAAAGTGCATTTGTGGATATTGTAAAAGAGTTTCCAGTGGTACTTTCAAAGTCACAGCTACCAGAAAGTAAACGAAGGAAAGCCGAAGCTTTGAATGTAATTACAGTGAAATGCACCGAAATATCAAATACATCTACGACTGAGACACAAATTCAAAAGAGAATCTTTAATATTCGAGCGAGAATAAAAGAAAAATAAAAAAGAAGAAAACAATTTAAAAAAAAAACGGGAAAGAAGAAAGTAATACTAAAACCATGGGAATGAACCTATTTGAGCTGATGGATGTTGATTGGAATCCAGCAATATCAAGATTAACACGACAAGCGCATATCACGTGTTATCCAAGGTCTTTGTAGATTGTTTGGCTTTAAGAACGAAATCAGACACTTGGCTCCTTTGTTTTCTTTTTTAAAAAGTCCAGCCACCCACGTCATAAATCACGTCCATCTGATTGCGTTTTCCACACCATACGTGTCCCCTTTCGCCTTGACATAAACTAAATACATTCTCATGTATACACCCTTATACACCCTTTCTATCAACGTTGAGTTGAGTTGATTATTAGTTTAACGTCCTTTTCAGTAGCGTGCCTATATGAGACAGAACCCACTGATTAACGTGGAATCCAAACCACATGAGCTCCTGCCGGGAATCGAACGCGGGTCTCCTATGCCAAAGGCATGTACGCTAACCGCTTAGCCACGAAATAGCTCTTCCTATTAACGTATTACTCTTCAAAATACTAGGTTTCTTTAATGCCACTTGTGTATAGTCAAGTGCTCCGATAGCACCCGGAAATGTATATTGTTCTTGCCACTCTGCCTTTCCTGTTTGTATATTACGCACACTTCCGGAAACAATCCATTTTCAGGTAGTCATAGACAGTACTTTGAGCCATACCAGAATCCCCTGACATTCCGACCTGGAATCCCGGATCACTCACGTAACGCAAGAAAACCCAGGGCACCGATTTCTCTGTAAATTTGGGGGGGAGGGCATTCAGATGCAGAAGGTATATATATCAGGATTTTAAGACAAATTGCACTCTAATTATGTCAAATATTGTATATTCATAAATACAATAGGGAGCCCACATGAGTTTTGGGGAGCCCGGGCCCCCTCAGGATCGGCGCCCTTGAAGAAAACCCGCATCTTTTCATCATTACGTAGTCCATCACCCCGAATTTCGGTTGATTCTCCTTTAAAAATGTTGTGCTAATCACTACATTTTCTTTCATAAACTTATAATGCTTTTTGTAATCTCCATTTCCAACATTTCTATGCAGTTTATAAGTTTTTCTACGTAGTAAAACAATCATACACTCTGCCATATTTCGCACGGAGTCACCTATTTAGCTTGCTCCACAAATTTGGAGAAGTTACTAGCATCACAGAGGAGTCTTTGATTTTTATTGATATCAAACGCGGAGTAGTTACTCGGCTCGAGAATAGAGGTGTGGTTACTTCAAAAGGGCGGGGCTTCTCCGAGGTCAGCCGAGGCGACTAGTGCTCAGTTCTCTTTTTATTGATACCAATGCGAGTAACTACTTTAAAATTGGGCGTAATGAGTAACTTCTCCGTTTTATTGATATCACCCATATGATGCTGATATACTTGGCAAATGTTGTATTCAACTTGGGATATTCCGCAACACACACACACACACACACACATAAACAAAGCGAAAGAGAGAGAGAGAGAGAGAGAGAGATGAATATACAAAAGCATATTCAACGTATTCGAATGAGACTCTAAGTAACGACATTCCGTTCTAAAGAGAATTTGTGTTTCTTCCCGTGACGTTAAGGGGATCGGGAAAAGTTATGTGTCTTGAAGCAGGATACGACTTTGGATACTCTGTTTATACACTTTCTATATCCGTAGGAATATATTGTATTTCACGAATGTAAATGACATGCTGTAATGAGAATATTGATATCATTCATGAGAATATTTGTCATACATCTGTATGACAAATAGATGCAAATAAATACACTACATAACTTATTTATTGCTATTAAATGATTTTCCTAACTTGTATTTACATCCTCATATATAATACCGACCTACTGTGAAAATTATCTCAGATGTTATATTTTAAACATAATAATTACTATGTTCTGCAATGATTATGTTATATATACACAACTTATGTATTCTAATGTAATTATTTTATATAATTTTTCATGCATTGCGGAAAATATAATTTTAAAAAAAGGATTAGCCTAGACGGGATTCGAACCCTCAACCATATGATTTGAAACCCGACAGCTTACCAATGAGCTAACACAACCTTCTAGCGATGTATAACGGATCTCAAGATAATTATGACATTCATATCCATTACAAACGCTGTTTCTGTTCTACTTTGACTTTTATTTTAGTACTCAGGCGATAATTATGTTCTATTTCTTAACTTTGAGCATTCTTTTACATATGGAAAGATTCGTTAACGTATTTAAATGTTCCATTACGTATGGAGAGCTAAATGACAAACAAGCATGTGCTGAGATTGAAAAAAAAGGTTTCGAAATATTGTATCATTAAGTATTTCAATCAATGTTGCTTTTTTAAACACTTGGTAACAAGTCTTATTATATTTAAAAGAAGAAAAACACATCTGCAAACTTTTTCCCGATTGCAAAGGCTGGCTTGGAGGTTCGAACCTGGCTTACTTTTTCCCGAAGATACCCGAAGCTGGACTTAGAAAATTTTTGCCTCAAAACACCAATAAAGAATGCGCTCAACCTTTTTGAGACAAGGTGTACATATGTTTCGATTTTATGGTTGGTTGTGTGATTGTGTTTTCCATCCAAATAATTCAGTGTAAAAGACTAGTTTTCAGGAAGAAAAAGATACATATATTAAATATACTGTAGTATTTGTTCTAGTACTGCGTAGCAATTGTTATGGTTACTCTATATACATTATTTAAAAGTAGCTGTCGTGGTATTGCTTATTAAATTCAACTAATACTAGAAATCCTGTTCTAAAAATACACCAATCATACTTATTTTCTGTAAGTTGGCTACCTAAGTTGGGCACTTTTCAATTTAACCTATGGTGGCCATCATAGACAGGTTTCACTGTATATATATATTGACTGCAGGCGTGCACCCGAAAAGAAGATAAGTAATTGTAAAATACTTCCTGCTATATCCTAAGAAAATAATGATAGAAGTAGATTGTTTTTATAAGAGAAAGAGTACAGATGAAGTGTAAGATGAAATTTTCATGTTACGTCAATCCGTTTCATGTTAAACAAGTATACACAAATAATTGAGAAAGTGTACAAATGCATGTTGAATTAGGAAGTTTTAGGGGGTGCGAACCTCTTCAGTGAGTGCTCCCCTGATTTACTGCTAACTGTAAGAAGCAAATCAGTATCTTTTCACTAAGAAGACTACACAACGAGAAATTAGAACTAACAACCTTGACCTCCTACAAAAGGGATTAAACGTATACAAATTAAAGTAGATGCTTCAAGTCTATTTGTTTATTATCACCCATGTGAGGAGGAAGGAAATGAGAGATGGTCTTAAGAAGAAAAAGGTAAAGCAAAACGTTTAAACAGAAACCCAAAAGTGATCTCATTACCTTAGGTAGAAGAAAACAACGTCGGTAACTCAATTAAGACATCTGAAACAGGAACAAAGAAAATGTGAGAAAGCGGAAGTTGTGAGTTGCCCCTTCTCATTCACTTCACTAAATTAGTTAACACCAACATTTGTGATTGTTCAGAATACACAAAGTGAAGTACTGATGAAAGTGGAAATAAAAATAATACAATTTCCAGGTTGGAACGTGAAACAAATCTGGAAATGAAGCTTGACACATTGGGATAAACAAAACGAATGAAAGGTGAAAAGACAAAAATGTTGATTTTCTTCTTTCTAAAATGAATTGTGACAGTGAAGAGTTTTAGCAGTCAGTTTACAGTAAATTCCACCATTTCCCTTTTCAAAAATAAACATAATAAACATAAACATAACAAAATTTGGGCGCAAAATAGTTGCCTATACCATAACAAACACTACAGAAGTTTGATCGGTTGATATTCGACCGATTTTACAACACTGTTACCACCTGTGTACAATAGTTCACCAGGACCTGAAACTCACATGGTCATCAATGGTGTCTCTGTTTGTAGATGCTGAAGTTTTGTATTCGCGTTAGTAAAATGGTACCGACATCTGGGAAGGATAGCTACATTGTGGAGGCTCTTTTCAACAGACATTTTTCGTACAAGCGAATAGTGAAACTGTGTCGAAAACCGTTTAACCATCGGAGAAACTACAGCTAAAGATATCGTACAAATGAGATCCATGCAGAAACACTAGACAACAAAAGAGGCTCGTTTGAAGTAATCAGCGAATTTATTGCTTAAAATGTTTTTCGTCGCTGGTAGGCCAGGACAATATATCTCTCAGCGTGACTTGGCCCAGAAATTAAATCTGGCACAAATCACTGGCTGCCACAACTTTTTCAGGCACCACATTGCTTAACACGGAAAATCCAGCAAATTGCACTTAACGGAAGTGGTTCAAAATGAAAGACAATTATCATATTGGGTGACACTTGCATTCTTTATTTTACACAAAAGGGAAGCTTCCAGGATTTAACCCAACAACATATTATGAAAAAAAAATATTTGCAGTATTATAAGGTAACCAAGAAAGTTCTTTCGCTATTTCACTCACCATCTTCGAAAATTGATGTCACCTAAGACGTACCTGGAAGATCAATAATAGTCCTCATCAGCATCTATGACCTTCTGCCAACGTTCTGGAAGGCCATGTATTCCATCGCGGTAGAACGTGGTGGGGCGTGAAGCGAAGAAAATATCAAGTGCATTTTGCACTTCTACCAGGGATTTGAACTGGCGTCCTGTAAGGCGATTGTCCATGGAATAAAACAGGTGATAATCAGACGTTGCAATGTCCAGTGAGTATGGTGGATGATACAGTATTTCCATCTATGGCGTAGAATGGTGTCCCGGGTCACCCTAGCCACGTGTGGCTTAGCGTTGTCCTGTAACAGGAGGACCCCTTTGTGATTCAGAAGTGCTAACTCTAGAATTTTGAGTTTTTCTTGAACACGGCTCAACTGCTGACAGTATACAGTTGCATTGATGCTCTGAATAGTTGATAGCAGTTCCCGATGCATGATGTCGCGAGCGGTCCACCAAATACACAGGACCTTCTTCTGCACTGAGAAAAATGATTGGGTTGAAACGTGACCACGCGGTGTGGTTAAAAAATTTCAAACCAAATTGGGTTGTTTGGGAACGATGGGTAGTCACTTGCAACCCAACTGCATTAACCGTTGTGTCAACAAAATGATTATATGTCACTGTAGAGTATTTTAAACCAACACTTGGGTCATACCTGGTTAACGGAAAGTGTCGTGATGCGTGAAACATATACTCTAAAGGAAGCTGATTTACGTGGACAATTTAGTACTACAACACATGTTATTTACTGTCTATTCAGTCGAAATTGTACAGAGTTATATCTTGACAGAGCAGGATTACGATAGCAACGTTAGCTCCGGTCCAAGCGGAGGGCTACAGAGGAAGAAAATAGCACCAAAAAGAAAAAAAATTATTGCATCGAAACCACACTGCATGAATAGCAGTGCTGTAATCTTTTTTCTTATCTGTTATTCTTATGTCCTAGCATATAAAAATAACAGATGGCCCCACTGTACTCGTGTAACTGTTGTCAGACTATTTACAAGTTTAAAAATGGATTATTTTGGCCAATTACTTAATATCTGGCCATTGTAAAACGTGCACAGCAGCATATTAGAGAGTATCATCGTACTGGGAACGAGGCACACCTTCATTGTCACAGACAATGGCAATGGGCAGTTAAAAATTACCTCATTGCATATAAACGGAAGCACTGGATTGGAGCTTGCAATAAGCTGAGAGACGAAGCACACCCTACCCGCTACTGGAAGAAATTTCATCAATTAAGGAGGAAAAAATACTGTTACAACATATCCGCTCCATGCCAATAATGTTACATTTCTTTCAGATGCAGATAAAGCGAATGATTTTGCAAACCAACTACGAACAGTATTCACTCCAATTGAGTCTCCATGCCAGAGCGAACGCATTGATATTTCCAGAATACATTCTTTACAACCTTCTACATCACATCAAACCGACATCAATCATCCTCTTACCAGACTAATCACTGCTCCTGAATTACATACCGCTCTTCGACGAAAACGTAATACATCACCAGGAATTGATAGTATCTCGTATAGGATGCTGAAAGAATCTCCACCTCTATTTATTTCTTTGCTAGTATCTATTTATAATTTCATACTCAACACTGGTTATTACCCGCTACATTGGAAAGTCTCAAAGGTATACATGTTTCATAAACCAAACAAGCCTATTCATAATGTTACTTCCTACAGGTCCATTCAGTTAACTTCTGTCTTCAGTAAGTTATTTGAAAACATTCTCGTCAACAGGCTACATATTTATCTTAAAGAACACGATCTGTTACCAACACATCAAGCAAGTTTTAAGCCAAACTTTTCTATTAGCGACCAACTGCTACGCCTAACCACGGTTCTCACCAATCAATACAATAAAGCTCTTCCATCATGTCTAGTCCTTATGGATTTAGAGAAAGCTTTTGATAAGGTATGGCACTATGGCTTGCTGCGCAAACTGCAGTCACTCCGACTTCCCACTTGTTACATCCGTCTCATTTATTCTTTTTTAAGTAATCGAATAGCATATGTTTCAATAGGAAGTGTTCTCTCTAGACCTATATTTCCTCAGGGCTCCGCACTTAGTCCATTATTATATATCTTATATGCCTCAAATATGCCTAGACCACTGCCTTCCTCAAATATGTCTATGTCTTCCAATATGCTAACGACACAGCATTTTAATCACTAGGGGAAAACTATGCTTCAGATCAACAGAAGCCTACAACTGACACTCGACATTTTTTTTAGCTGGTGCAGGAAGTGGGAATTAACTGTCAATTCGGAGAAAACACAAGCCCTTGTTTTCCTTCCACTAAAACGTAGAACTAAAGTACGCCGAAATCCCGCTAACCTCTGTGTATCAGTTGACGGCCATTTTCTTCGACCAACCGCCTCTGCTACATATCTTGGTGTGGTATTCGATACCAAACTCACCTGGAAACCTCACTTTCAAAAACTGGCGCAAAAAGCATCAATTAGATTAAATCTTCTACGCCGCCTTACGGGTACGACCTGGGGACAAAGTGCGGATGTCTTACTAAAGACGTACAAAGTTTTTCTTTGACATCTTCTCACATTTGGTCACATTGCCTGGTGTCATGCTTCACCTAAACTCTACAAGTTAGCAATTACGGAACGCCATGTTATTTGCCTGGCATATCGGATTCGATTACCATATCCAAATTACATGACCTACGAACACATAGACTTTCCAACCATTTTAATCATCTTGCTAGATTATATTTGATCACGCATTACAAATTCTCATCCACTCTATCTTGATACCTTAAAAGTTGATCCCTTACAGATGCTCCATTTCGATATCAGCACTCACCGCTCAACATCCTCACCACACTCTATGTTCAGACAACGAATTTGGACGCCACAGAGAGAGCAATATTTGACATTTACATCGTCACAGATCATCTACCTCATATTTGTCCATTTTAGTACATGTTCTGCACTCATCACTAACACACTAACATCACATTGGGCTATCATTACGTCTTACGTCAGTCTCGAGTCGCAACGAGACAGAAGATCTAAGTCCCATGTGTCTCAACTAATGTTCCCAATGTGATTGTGACGTCAATGCACTTCATATCATTATCATACCTGTTTATATATGATATACCTAACTACATTTATTCTTGTTTGTATATTTGCACCGTTAATATGATATCTTGCACTGCTTTATATATTGTTCATTTCTCCATACTAATTTTATGTGTGTGTGTGTGTTTTCAATTTCTTGTTAGTTTTGCATTGCACTTAGACCACCTATTGTATATGTATTAGCACCACCACCATGTATTGAAATCTTTGCCAACGAGAGGGCGTAACCCTCTAATGGCTGGGGCTAGTTTGTTCTAATATGAAGCCAAACATGATGAAATAAAGAAAATAGATGATTAAAGAACTTTCACAAACCTAATTCCTTACCTTTAAAAAACCTTGGTGTTGAATAAAATTCCAAGTAACACACTAAAGTGGCAATCATTTTGTGTTGTAGTGTTGGGTTACCTTTGTAACCAACTGATGGTTTAACATTAACAACATGTTTTGTTAAATCCCGTAACGGTTAATGTGACCTTTACTCTTATAACTAATTATTTCGTCATGTTTTAATTCCACCGTGGTCAATTATACCTAATTGTTGGGTTATTTGCACTACCTCCCTTCTCAAGCGACCCTACAATATGGTCATTTCTTACCCCACGCTTGTTCACTTTTAACTACACATTTGGTCAAACGCATTATCGGGTTAATGGAATTTACACTTTGTTGGGTCATATTGTACACCAAGTTGGGTATTAACCGGTTTTGCAATTTTACACCAATTAGGTCGTTGGGTTGGACTCCTACATTTAACTACACTTGGGTTGAATTTATTTCAACCCAATTTAACTAAACGCTTTGACCCTACTTGGGTCGGAGCAGTTTCAGCCACGTGGTTGGGTTAAAATATGTACCAATAGGATCAATTTCAACCCAATCATTTTTGTCAATGTGGTTCAGTGCTGGTTCCGGCTGTTTTGGAACCGGTTCTTGAATGCTAACCAATAATGACGGCGCCGTGGAGCTTCGTACAGGACCCCACTTCTGGTCATGTGGGGTCCTGTACGAAATGGTCCCTTCCTGTCCAGAAATGGCCCCTTCCTTAGGCGAGAAATCAAAGAAATACAGGTGTCTGCTCGCGTTGCCTTCTGGCCCGGATTCAAATCATGTGGGGCCCAACGACCCAACTTCCAGTGCTTCCCAAGTTGATGGAAGTGCTGCCGGATGGTCTCTCCACTCACTCTGAATTGTAGTCTCAGCTCCTCACATGTCTGGCTACTGTTCGCCTCAATTGCTGCCTGAAGATCATTTTGTAGGTGTGTTGGTCTTCCAACACACGGTGCATTTTCGAGTGTTTTGTCACCGTCCTTAAACTTGTTAAACCACCACTGTACTGTCCGCGTAGTTACGACACCCTCAGCAAAGGCCTGACATATCTTCCGCCCCGCTGCAGCGTAGTTTAACCCCAGTTTGAACTCTTAGAGCATACACGCCCTTATGACGCTCTGTGGAGGTCTTATGTTTTACTCTGTCCTTAACCATGTTCACGGTCGGTGTAACTGAACTGCCACAACCAGGTAGTACTCGTATTTTATATATATCCACACTAACAACTGACCTTCGCCTTATCTCCATTTGCATTCAACTCACGGTGTGAGGACCAATTGAACACAAACCTTTACAAAAAGAAACAGAACTTTCTTGATTATCTTTATAAAATATATCCAAAAGTCCTGAAACAATACGAATGTAGGAGCTTGAACCTCCACCTTGATTAAATTCTGCGTACGCTACTGCCTACACTATCTCAAGCATAATGGTAATAATTCCGCGACACCTCTTGCATGGGACATACCGAGTTTTACCACTAGAACTGAGAAAGTTTCCGGCAGGGAACATAATTATTGCCCTATACGGTTACAAGGGAAAGTTGAATGTACGTAAGGTGAACAGTCGAGACTATGAACGCTATCTACTAATGCTATTAATGTTCGCATGCTTTAATTATTATTCGAACAATGAATAATTGAACTGCTCGGGTCAACTTAATAGTGTGTTACATTTTCTAACTTTCAAGTAAACTGAAAAAGAAAATTAACCAATCCTATGCAATTCAATGCACTGACATATTTCAAAAAGCTTCCCTCCATCTGTAGGTACAGTTCTAAAATTAAACTACCCACATACTCTTCTGTGGTTCGATCAGAACCCATTCCACCTAATAATTCAATTTCATCGGAAATGACGCTTATTCGTTCAATTATGAAAATAGTTATTCGGATAACAAATAATGTTTCGAATAATGAGAATGAATATTCGACTATTCGAATAACAGCAGAAAATTACTCGAATAATTTTAACAGGAACCTACTACTATATGTGTACTACTATTTACCTCCAGAGATCCATCATGACCTAACTCTGCCCCTCATTTGCATGGAACCAATATGAACCTGTAAGGATCACATGAGCAAAGCGTCCATTCTACCTCTACAATATTAACACCGTTAGAATAAGAGATACCTAGAAGCGATTTTTTACTCCACGTTATTTAACATATGCACTCCTAAAAACAGGTCTCTCTCCGATTATATCCCTCTGTTAAAACTGGAAGTGCTAATTTTCCCGGCCAGTGCTAATTTTCGGTATCTACCCAGCGTCGTGGGATAAACTGGGGAGTCACGTGAGAACAATGTTTGACGGTCACTATACATTGTTCGGCATAAGCTCTAAACTGCGATAAACAAAGCCACGTGAAACTAAATCTCGCTGATTTGCTGTTGTCCTACCAACGCTTGTACTCCTCCGCAAAATAGTTCATGTGAATGCATTATTACTTTTACTATGAAGCTTCATATAAAACTGCTATATTATTATAAATGACAAAAATATAATACGGATTATCTAGTAATACTGCAATCGAGTGTGGCTAATGAAACAATAGCAATAAACCCTAAGCATGCGCAGTAATTATGGCGCCAACTCAACTGTGGACGGGTGTTTTGCTTTTAAAGTCTGAAAGATGACTGGCATGAATCCCGGTTCCGCGAGTGTTGTGGTGAAACACCAACAAGGCAAACCTTTATTCACTAAGCAACAATTGTTTACGAGCGAAATTCAAATACTTTTTTTTCTTTTTTAATCTTTCGAGTTTCTTTTCTGCTGCTGCTGTAAGTATCTGGACAACACGAAACATTATTGTCAAAATGCACGTGCATAATTTGCTCCTCCGCGTGGGGAGTGGGAGTGATATATCATTAGTCAATCGTATTTGTGACAAGCAGAAGGATACAAATATTTTGTTTATCGGAGTTTAGAGCTTACGCTGAACAATGTATAGGTCTAGAAGCCTCTTGATGGACAGGTATGACCACGTGTTCGACGCTACGTGGACGTAGGCTTAGGAACAAACTTAGGCTCACAAATGGGCCATTTCGTCAAGAGGTTTGGTTTGGTTTGGATAGATAAGCTAGTTCAAGTTTCAATATTAAATTCCCGTGAGTTTGTATTCATACTTCCGCAATCTGTCACGAAATTCACTTATTATTATTATTATTATTATTATTATTATTATTATTATTATTATTATTATTATTATTATTATTATTATTATTGAAAATGAAAGGAAATTAAATAATATTCCTACTTTTACGTCCCTCGGTTATGCCGTTTAAACTAAAAGAGACAGATGGTTAATGAAAGTTAATAAGTGTGAAAGAATTTGTGGAATGAGAATGTGGAAGCAAATGGGAAAATCCTGGTAAATCGATGAACATGATGTTGTCTATATCTTACTCACATGACTACGGATTGAACCAAGGTCCCTTTGCAACAGATGTGAGCACTTTATCACAAAGCCACCATGTGTCTATAATAATAATAATAATAATAATAATAATAATAATAATAATAATAATAATAATAATAATAATAATAATAATAATAATAATAATTCTTATTATTAGTAGTAGTAGTAGTATTGTCAAAGATGAAATATTTTGTTAAAGATAACCAGAAAATACTAAAATTTTCTTGGTATTTTCCAGGAAAACCGTATTTTTTTTTAAAAAAATTAAACATTAGTTTAAATCCTAAATTATTACAAATCATCATGCGCTTTGTTACATATACTGTAAATAAATTACATGCAAAAATTTAACATATCGCAAAATTTGTACAAACAAATTGTTCCAGACACACCAAAGCAAATATTCTCTTTTACAAAACATGTTTTAAGTATATAATTTCTAATAAGTACGAGAAAGAAAGAAAGGAACGTGTAGGAATAGAGGAAGAGAATAGAGGAAGAGACAAAGAAGAGAGAGAGAGAGAGAGAAGAGCAAGCAAAGAGCATTTTATAGTTTTTCAGGGAATCAGCGCCAGCAGGCAAATGTGCCTTTTCCGCGAAGCTCCGTCCGCATCAGAGCATTAAGATATATGGTCTAATACTATTTCGACGAAAACACAAAACCAGATTACGAATTGCGAGGATTTTCACTCGGCATTTCCATTTTATGTTTTCCACATTCATTAGTTCATTCATGTATTGAAGTATTCATTAGCTGCTATGTTGCTAAATCTAGGAATGTTCTTCTTTTCCTCATCGCAATGTCTTTAATAGCTTCCAAACATTTCGAAGTAGCTTCTTCCTAGGTAGTAGTATTAAGATTTTCAAGTTTATGAATAGACAGAAACTGACTTTTAGGGATGTGATAGTCAGTAGCGTAGCCAGAAATTCAACTTCAGAATAAGGATAAACTTGATATGTTTGTAGGCTATGTAGAATCTTTGCATTACACAGTGCATACTCTTGAGGGAAAGCACATCAGTGAAAATTTTAAGTTTTACAAGTTAAAAAAAAGAAATTATCTGCTTCAGAAGGCTATAAAAAGCTAGTACTTTAGGTAAGATTTCTTCTCTTAGCTTGTAGCGATTTTCTGTATCAACGACAAGAATAGGTACTTTAGATGCGTTTTCTTTTCTTAGCTTATAGCGATTTTTTATCAACGAAAAGAATGAATACTTTAGTTGAAATTTATTTCCTTAGCTTGTTGCAATTTTCTAAGAACGACCAGAATTAGTACTTTAGGTGAGATTTCTTGTCTTAACTTATAGTGATTTTTTTAATCAACGATAATAATTAATACTTTAGGTCAGATTTCTCTTCTTAGCTTGTACTGCTTTTTTTATCAACGACAAGAATAGGTACTTTACATGAGTTTTCTTCTCTTACCTTGTATAGATTTTCTTATCAACGACAAGAATAAACACTTTAGGTGAGCTTTCTTTTCTTTCACCTAGAAGCGATTTCTTAACAACGATAACAGTTAGTTCTTAGGTGAGATTTCTTTTCTTAGCTTGTAGCGATTATCTTAATCAATGACAAGAATGAATACCTTAGTTGAGATTTCTTTCCTTAGTTTGTATCTATTTTTTTAGTCAACGACAACAATTAGTACTTTAGGTGAGATTTCTTCTCTTAGCTTTTGCGATTATTTAATTAACGATAAGAGAATTAGTACTTTAGCTGTGATTTCTTTTCTTAGCTTGTAGCAGTTTTTTTTTTATCAACAACAAGAATGAATACTTTAGGTGAGGTTTTTTCTCTTAGCTTGTAGCTATTTTTTTTATCAACAACAAGAATTTGTACTTTAGGTGAGATTTCTTCTCTTAGCTTGTAACAATTTTTAATCAACTACAAGAATTAGTACTTTAGGTAAGATTTCTTCTCTTAGCTTGTAGCGATTTTTAATCAACTACAAGAATTAGTACTTTAGGTAAGATTTCTTCTCTTAGCTTGTAGCGATTTTTAATCAACTACAAGAATTAGTACTTTAGGTAAGATTTCTTCTCTTAGCTTGTAGCGATTTTTAATCAACTACAAGAATTAGTACTTTAGGTAAGATTTCTTCTCTTAGCTTGTAGCGATTTTTAATCAACTACAAGAATTAGTACTTTAGGTAAGATTTCTTCTCTTAGCTTGTAGCGATTTTTAATCAACTACAAGAATTAGTACTTTAGGTGAGATTTCTTCTCTTAGCTTGTAGCGATTTTTTAAATCGATGTGTCTTCCCTTAAGAGTCCACTAGCACAAACATTACTTACTAGGGAAGTACTAGAAGTGGTACGCGGGGATCTGCATGTGTTATATATCGTTGAAAAGATCACACCGAGTGTACCTCACATGTAAAATATCTCGCTTGAATGGGTCCTGTAGGGGACATGGCGACCATTTGAAGATCAGAACAAGGCACGTTCCGAAACACCAAAAAACTTGGACAAAATAAGAAAGTATGACGTAATTGTTTTGATACGTGGTATATATAGGTTTGAAAGGTAGCTAAATACGAATTTCACATCAAATATTTACAAATCAAAATGGCGCATCCAACATGGCGGACACAAATTACAAAGAAACATGCTATGGATCTGAAATTAGGTATATAGAGATATTCGACGTCGCTATGTATGAATCGGATACCAAAAGTGTAAAATTCAAAATGGCGTATCCGATATGGCAGACAAAGTGCAAAACGCTGCTACGGAACTGAAAGCGGGTAGGTAGAGGTTTTCGTTTTAGCTGAATACGAATTCAATGTTAAAAGTACAAAACGTAATATGATGGATCCAATGTGACTGACGAAAAATAAGAAAAATAAGGAACGGGCATAATATGTTATTCTTACGCATGTAGTAGAAAAATACCTATAGTGCATAAGGGAGCAAGTAGGAGCAGGTGATGTTTTACAGTAAACAGGGAACGTGTTTTGCTATACAATTATGCCAAAATTGAGGCATAGAATGCAGGACAGGTTTAGTAGCGCACATGAAAGTTTTAAGATACGACCAGATTGCAATCATCGACAATAATTATTTTGCTATCAACTCCCTGCCCCGCCTCCGAAGAGATACGAGGGGATCGGCATATGTCATATATCGTTGAAAAGCTGCATCGACTACACTTTACATCTGTAGGATCTCGCTGGAATGGCGTCTGTACGGTACGTTGCGATTATTTGCAGACACTATCTCAAGATCCGAACAATAACAATGAAAAGTGTGCTTGTAAAACGTCGTTATGCTTGCATAACTGTCTTTTCAGTTTCACATTATGGCGTATACACTTGTGAGCAATATATATGACAAATGTCCACTCTCCGTAGTAGGGATGGTACTGACACCGAGAATAGTTTCGATATTGTCTCGGTCTTGTCTCTAATGTGTTTTTCCAAATCGAGACGAGATCGAAACGGAGCTCAGGCTCATCTCGATACGCATACGTCCATTCTATACTTTTGTACATTTTGTCCACCATATTGGATACGTCATATTGTATTTTGCACTTTTGACATTGAATTCATACACTGCGACCATGAAAACCTCTACCTACCTGCTTTCAGTTCCAGCAGTGTTTTGCATTTTGTCCGCCATATTGGATACGCTATTTTGAATTTTATATTTTGGTATCCTATTCATACATAGCGACGTCGAGTGTCTTTATATATCCAATTTCAGATCCATACCTTATTTTTTTGTAATTTGTGTCCGCCATGTTGGATGCGCCATTTTGATTTGTAAACATTTGATGTCAAGTTCGTATTCAGCTACCTTTCAAACCTATATATATACACCACGTATCAAAACAATTACGTCATAGCTTCTTATTTTGTCCAAGTTTTTTGGTGTTTCGGAGCGTACCTTGTTCTGATCTTCAAATGGTCGTCACGCCCCCTATAGGCACCAACCAAGTGAGATATTTTACATGTGAGGTATACTCGGTGTGACCTTTCCAACGATATATAACACATGCAGATCCCCGAGTAGCACTTCATATACTTCCCTAGTTAGTGTTATAGTAAACATTGCTTTCTGTTTTTTTTCTTAGAGAAGTGAATAATTTCTCGTGTATAAGTGTCTTCTCTTTCTATGGATCCCTCAATACCTCGCAGGACATTTTCGATCTTATCTAGGCACAACAGGAATTCTTGTTCACCTTAATCCTATTTTGCCCAATCTTTGCAAATAGGAATACTTAGATTACAAAGAGATTTAATAGAAATTATTTTCTTGACAATTGCAGTTGCTTTCCCTAGATTTGCATATAATATTTCAGTCCTTGGAATTAGTTTAGCAAATCATGGGACCACCATTATTTTACTGCGAGTATATATATATATAGAGATAGATAGATAGATAGATAGATAGATAGATAGATAGATATACGTGATATCTTTTAGCCCATCTACAAGTTCACCGATATTTTTTCTCTGTTTCCAAACCTTCAGCGCTTGTGCTTAATTATAAAGTAGATACAAAACTTTAAGATTTATGAGAAGAAATTATAAATGTAAGTAAGGTGGTGTATACGGAAAAACTGTTAGATATAGCACTACATTTTATTTGTTTTCTTCTTAATTTTAAAGCACTTCATCCACACTACCTGTAATGTTCCCTTGTCAATAATGCTGTTGGCATATTTTTAGCTGCTAATAGCATTATGTAATTTTACTCTTAATATTAGTTTAGAAACGTTGGACTCTAAGTGCTACATCACTTAAGCAACCAAATAAAAAAAACTATTAATAACTTAGAAGAAATTATTATTGAAATCTAGTAACGTGACTAAGCTAATGACACACAAACTTTAAACGATAGTGTCAACCGTGTTATAAGAAAACATTAAGGTATATTCTATTTTATTCTATTCGTAGATAGTGTAGGGTGATCTTAGAATTTCTTCCTGGAAATACTGTCCTATAGCTGTCATATTGTATATTTTCATTAATAAAACTGACTCAATTCGATTAACTGATTTGAGATACTTCATTTGGTTAGCTGATTTGGAACACTTCATTTGGTTAGCTGATTTGAAACTCTTCCTTTGGTTAGCTGATTTGAAACATTTCATCTGGTTTTCTTGCCATACTGGTTGAATATTTTCAAGGCAATATGCACTAAAGGCAGATAATGGATTTCTAGCTTCCCAAAGTAGGACAACCTATATAGCAGATATGATTTCGGTCTTTTTTTTCAATTATCCCATGCGAAGTAGTATACTACGCAAATTTATGTTTCTCCACTCAACTATGGGAAGAAAAAAAATATTTTTAATAAACTGCAATAGTTTACAATGATAATGCTTCCTAGGTTCAGAGATTCGAGAATTTTTGAGGGAACCTGATTTTCATGTAATTGCAAGTGCGCAACTAACTAACCAGTAACATAGTATATCAGCACAGTTACTACATACAGTTGAGGACATATACCTGCACCTGCAGAAACGATGGTATAACTTTTCTTTTAAGTGGAAAAGTTATATAAAATACAAATCTATAAATTTTAAAAACTAACTTTTGGTATGAAGGCAATTCAATACACGTAGAAAAGTTAAAATTTTAAGAACTATTATATAAGTTGGAATAATACAACCTAACGGATTACGTTGCATATTACATAGTCAATCACAGAGGAACATTTTTAGTGTATGGTTAATCTATTGATCTCTGCTTGACGCCTAAACAAAAATTTTTAATATAAGCACATTAAGGTGCTGTATATAAAGACTCAGTTCAGTTGTGTGGAGTTCAAGCGTTATTAATATATAATATTTTACCCGCAGGAAAAAAGCACACTCTTAATAATAAAAGAAGTCTCAAAATTGGTTAACTAATTTCTGATATCATATCGAATAAACGTTGTGTTTATTCAATAAGAGCAAGTAGGTCTAACTTCTAAAAAACACGAAACAAATCGATAAGCTTTTATCGTATTAAATATTCTAGTTTCAAAATTTGTTCACTAATTCATCATCACCATCATCATCATCAAGCTTCCTGCCAATTTTGGCAGGTCACTTCTTGCAACTGAGAAGCTTCCATGCTCCACGGTCTTCCGCTAACCTCTTCGTCTTCACGTACGATTTTTCTGTTTTGATGTCATCCATTAATTGTAGTGCCCTTCGCCCCCTCCATCTCTTTCCTGCCACCATATCCTCTAGCACGTCCCTCATGATACATTTTCTTCTTAGTCAATGACCCAACCAATTTCTCCTCCTCTTCTTAATAATATCTAAAAGTGATATTTTTATCCCATACCATTTCTAACATCCTCTCATTCGTTTTTCGTTGTACCCAACTAATTATTTCCATTCTTCTCTATACCCACATTTCGAAAACTCGGGAGCTCATGTGGTTCGGATCCCACGTTAATCAGTAGGTCCACGTCTCATATAGCCTAGCTGCTGAACGGGACGTTAAACTCAAAATCACCTCACCTCACGAAACATTTTATGTCTTTTTCTCAACTATTTCTTCAAAGTTCAACAAAATAGACCTTTCTTCCTCACAATAACTTCTTTCACCATTCCTATCCTTGCTCTTATTCTATTTTATCCTTTTGTTCATTAATTAGCAGTTAAAAAGGGGCCGCGGTGGCTCAGTGGTAGAGCGTTCACCTCTGGTGCTTGGGGTCCCGGGTTCGATCCCAGCCCCCGCCAAGTAAACTTTGTGGTGGACAATCACCGTGTGCCTGGGTTTCCTCGGGGTTCTCCCGTTTCCTCCCACTTTCTTAATTCCACCATTTCATTCATTACTCACCATCACCGTCTCCTTTAGCCTAACCGGCATAATCATGGGACGTAAAACTCAAAGATTTCATTTCATTTCCGTGGGGGGCGCGGTGGCTCAGTGGTAGAGCGTTCACCTCTGGTGCTTGGGGTCCCGGGTTCGATCCCAGCCCCCGCCAAGTGAACTTTGTGGTGGACAAACACCGTGCTCGTGGGTTTTCTCGGGGTACTCCCGTTTCCTCCCACTTTCTTCATTCCACCATTTCACTCATCTCTCATTATCACCGTCTCCTTTAGCCTAACCGGCATAACCGTGGGACGTAAAACTTACAGATTTCATTTCATTTCATTTAATTTTTTCTAATAAAAAGTTTGAAGCAGTATAAAATGCTGTTCCCTTAGTTCTTCACTAGTGATTCAAAAGAAGAAGTGTGGTAATTTTTTTGAAAGAAGAGCGTACAACCCCTGTGCCTGTGCATTACCTGCCTATAAAATGAAGAGAATAGATAGTTTCTTTAAACCAGTGTCGAAGAAAATAGCTACAGATAAAAGTGAAGACAGTAGGAAAGAAAGAGAACAGAGGTTGTTGTGAGTGATAAAGTCGTTGTTAGTGATTCAACGGTAAAATCTGTGTCTGTGACTGAAGCCGAAGTGGTAATAGAGAAAACTGTATCTGAGAAACAGTGCGAAGTGTATGCAACGACAAGTAAAAGTACAGAAGCTGTTGTGGGTGTTAATTTCCCAGACATCGGCGAAGTTTCGGACTGTGTCTTTAATTCGAATCCAACAAAACCCCCATTGACAGATCAACAAAGAAAAACTGTTGACTAATGTGTTTGTACCTGATACATCTTTCATTTTCCCGACTCGCTGTTATGTAAAAAGGAAATTGCGTTTTCAGAGAGACTGGATGACAAAATGGGAATGACTAATATTTTATCCTGTGAAATGTGGAGACTACTGTAAATACTGTGTTATATTCTCGTCAGAATATGCAGGAAAAGGCCTGCATCAGAAAGTTGGAAGTTTGGTATCAAAACCTTTCGACAATTGGAAAGACGCAACTGAAAGATTTAGAGAACATTCTACGTCGAAATTCCATGTTTTCAACATTGGCGGTAGAAAATTTTCTAAAGATCATGACATCAAAAATGGAGGGTATTGATACGCAATTGAGTGAACAAAGAAGAAAGGAAAAAGAACAAAACAGAGCGGCTTTGAAGCTTTAGTGGAAACTGTCATTTTCTGTGGAGAACAAGAGTTGCCTCTACGAGGTGACAAAGACAGTGGTTCCTTATCTTCAGAAAAACCGCTTCAGAAGAATGTGAAATTTCGAGCATTGTTGCGATTTAGAGCACCTTATGATGAAACTTTGCGAAAACATGTAATAAACAGTTCCAAGAATGCAACTTACTTAAGTCTTGAAATTCAAAATGAGATAATAGAAGTTTATGGAAAGCTCATACAAAAGAAATAGTGAATCGAGTAAATCAAAACAAATATTTCGCCATTTTAGGAGATGAAACATTGGACGTGAGTGGAAAAGAACAATTTTCGTTGTGTTCGTTACACTTATGAAATCACATTGAGAGTGGATTTCTTGTGTGTGTGTGTGTGTTTTTTTTTTTTTTAACTATATGATTTGAGTGCCGAAGCGATCAGTGAGACAATTTTGAATAAGTGTAAATATCTGGGATTAAATCTGAACTATCTTGTTGGACAGGGATATGATGGAGCAGTCAACATGGGAGGGAAAATTAGTGGTGTGCAAGCTAGAATAAAAGCGCAGTTTCCAAAAGTTACCTACGTCCTGTGATTCTCACCGACTGAATTTGGTGCTTTCTCATTCTTTATCAGTTCCTGACGTGAGAAACGCCATCGGTGTTGTGAAGAAAGAGTGCAACAATGCTTTAGCGAAGGAAAAACTGAAAGTAAATATAGAAAAACTTATACCAGAGAGCATGAAAAAACGACTCGTCACTATGTGTGAGAAAAGATTCATACAACGTCACGACTCATTGAATGTATTCTGTGAGCTGTTTGAACCAATAATTGTGACCTTGACAGATTTATCTATGACCCACCGAACTGTGGCACATACTGCGCCGACACTCTTGGCTGCCATAGAGAAAGGTTATTTTTTGGTGTCAATGAAAACGTGTGAGCTGATTTTTAGTTTTACTCTATCATTGTCGGCCTATCTTCAAAATCCGAACCATGATTTGGTATCTGCTGTTCAATAGGCTGAACAAGTAACAAAGAAACTGGAAAAAGTGCGAGAAAATGCTGACTCACAATTCAGTGATATTTTCAAATCTTGTTCCAAATTAGCAAAGCAAATATTCGGAAGTGAAATCCAGGCCCCTCGGGTGATTGGCGAACAAATGAGAAGGTCAAATCCACCAAGCTGTTCTCCAGAAGAGTATTTTAGAAGATCAATATTTTTTACCATGTTTGGATGATTTAATCTCTGAAATCAAAGAAATATTTTCTGATAAAAAAGATATATATTATCTTCTCTAGAGATTCTGCTTCCAAAAAATGCTGATGACAGAAAGCTGCAAGACTTTCAAATAGTGAATTCTATTGGGTAACTTTTGTTTCTGAACCTGTCATCAAAGCAGAGTACAGCCTATGGTGTGAAAAATGCCGAGCAGAATCAAACAAATCTCTTGATATAATGGCTGTATTGGATGCATGTGATCCAGCCTTCTTTCCGTCAATCAGCAAGTCCCCCCCCCTCGAAAAAAAATTCTGGCTACGTGCTTGGTGACGATGCAAAGAAATTCTTCTAGCCAACTACAAATTCAAACAGGCTACACATGTAAAGGAGCAGAGACATCTTTGAGAACAAGATTTCGAGCATCTTCTTTGGGCTTTGGACTTCAGCTTACCCCTTTCAAAATTCTTCTCGTCCTAAATCAGAGTCAGAATCAGAATAAACTCGATTTCACGGAAAATATTCAAATCCAAAAGTAAAAAAAAAAAAAAAAAATCAATACGAGATGAATATATGAGAATTAGGCTTTTAATATATCTTTTTGCTCCAAATCGTAGATCGTTCCGTCGCGGAAAATGTTGTTTCACAAAAAAGAGTTTCTTCTCTTTCATATGGGAAACCCTTAGAAAAATAGAGTGGGGTAGTGATTCAAATCAAAAATTGTAAATAATATTCTCAAATAGCGATACGAGGGGAAACGGGAGGGCATGTTCAAGCGGTGGTTACAATCACTAACAACTAACTCCAGAAAAGCGTGTGCCGTAAGTGCAATGCTGCGATAGATACAAAACGGAGTTTTATTGTATTGTAATACACGAAGTGTTCGTCACTAGCCATGCTGGTGTTTAGTAGCTTCTTCGAGTCTCTTCTACATGATTCACTTTATATAGGCTATATGTTCGCAATTTTCCAAACAATAGAAATATTTATTTATTTACTTATAAAACAGAAAAGACCTGAATGAACTTATGTACTTAAAAGACTACATATAAATTTCAGAATAAAAATTAAAATTACAGCAAAAAATGCGTAACTTAACGAGGATGTAAACCCGCTCCACCTTCCTTGTCACACTTCGTAACGGAAAGCCGAACCCCCTTCCCCCTACCCCTAAGAGAAAATCCACTATAATAAAAATTATTGATAACAGAACAGATTTTTTGAAGCAAATTGAATTTTGTATAATTTAGTAAATTTTCTTGAGCAATTTCATAGTCTTCCAAACTATAGTAGCATAAGCATGAGAAGTCTTGTAGTAGGTCTATCTCCGTCGATCCATCGACAGGCATCAGAACGAAAACGATAAGTTATAGCGAGAAGCTGTTTTTTTTAAAAAAAAATCGATTCAGCGTTCCGAGAATAGATTCCATCTGTTGAAACCGGAAGTAGTAGAAATCTACTTTTACAATCTATTTCACTGCTGGTCTACATAGAGCAAAAGCGGTAAGAGATAGCGAATAGTGGCTTTTTAATATGTATTCAATGATCCATGAAAAAAAAATCTCGACTTTTATCTCTCTATTTGAACTGGAAATGATGAAAACTTGTGATTTCCGGTTCCAATGCAGATCGTCAAATCAATGCTTCACGGTAATAGTTACCGTGAAGCAATTTCTTGACATGGATTTAGTACTGGAAGAATAGGTAATTAGATATTGTAGAAATCTACTACCATTCCCGATAGAGCAACAAAGTAAGAGAGAGTGATAACGTTTCTGTTTTTGTATGGATTTAACCTCTAAGAATATGTTTCATCTTGACTTTCAACTCTTTTTCAAACCGGAAATATGCGATTTTCAGTTTCACTTATGGTCATAGTGAATAAACAGTAACAGATGTCAAAAATCAGTTTTTTTATATATATTGATTCAGTATCGTAGGTTCTATTTCAGACTTTCTTTCTCTACTGTAACTAGAAATTGAGGATGGCATAGAAACTCACTGGTAGAGTGCTTACTTCTGGTGTGGGGGTTTCCTCTTTCGATCCCTGGCCAAGCAAGTTTGGTGTAGACAAAATCGTGTCCATGTGTTTTTTTGGGTACTCCCGTTTCCTCCCACTTTCTCGTTCCACCAATTCTTCCATCATCATTCACTTACTTTAATCACCCGTCTCCCTTAGCCTAAAGGGCATAATCATGGGATGTTAAATTGAACTATTTTATTCAATTAGAAATTGAAGAAATGTAGTTTTCCAATATTGATTCCCACAGAACAAATATGGTAGAGGAGACGACAAACTGTTTTTTGATATTGATATATGAGACGTGAACCTACAGCTTAAGTGGGATCTGAACCACCGCTGGGAGTCGAATCCGGGTCTCCAAGAGCAAAGGCGCGTACGCTAACTGTTTAGCCACGAGGAACCTTTAAAATGATGAAAGTAATAAGATAAGATGATTCGATATTGCATTCTGATTACAAGCACTACATACAATCAGTGGTGCCAACCTGAAACGCTATTAAATCCCATCTCGAGAGGCAAAAAATCACATTTTGTATCTTAATTTCCCACGTTATGTTATTATTATTATTATTATTATTATTATTATTATTATTATTATTATTACTATTATTATTATTATTATTATTATTATTATTATTATTATTATTATTATTATTATTATTATTATTATTATTATTATTATACGAAAATGAAACTTATATATGAGGGTATCCGTATTACTTCTTTCAATTTGTGAGTGAATTATCAATAAGTTTTGATCTTCTACATTTATCATATAGTTTGCAATAACTATTTTCCTTAATCGAAATAAGTATATTTTGTTACATTGTCAGAAATGCAGTAACTATATTACAACTTTGAACAATCACCTTATACTGAGCCGATTGATACTAGAAAGGTTTTGTTTTCCATACATTTCATGTGGAACGTTTGGAAATAAATGTTTCTATCTATTCTTAATATCTTACTTTGTTTCTTACGTTTGTTCATTGTCTTGTTTTCTTCTTTCTCCAAATACCAGATCACAAATTTCATTTCTTGGTACTTGATTTTGAAGAATCACATATAACTAAGTAGCTTCTCACTAGGATGGAGTTTGCCGATAAAAAAGAAAAGAATTCAGACTAAAATTTATACCTTTAAGACGTTTATTGATCATTCACTCTCTAGCTCGTACAAAATTTTGTTGGCGTGGATTACACATACAGTGAAAAATTGCGTGTATGATGCCAATTTCGAAGAAATTTCCCTTTATTCCATTCCGAGTGATTAATGTCAAAAAAATCCCACAAAATAGGATTCTTCTCACGAGTTGGCATCATTGTGTACAATGTGCGTAATGATTATATGTCGCTGTTAGAGAAAGGTCACTGGCGTCGTTAGCTTTTTAAATCTGGGGGAGGATGAATTAAAATCAAAATCCTCTTTAGGACGAAAGTTATATATACAAAGTAGTATAGTTTCTTTAAATATATTTGACTAAAATTTAGGGGGCCGTCTCCCCGACTCCTCCGCTAACGACGCCCGTGGAAAGATCAATAACAACAGTGAATTTTGTTATATATAAAGTACATAAATATGATTTATTTTAGAAAATAATAATAATAATAATAATAATAATAATAATAATAATAATAATAATAATAATAATAAAAACGCCAATTATTATTTACAACAAAGACCCACGTTTTAGCGCCATAAGTTCGCTTTTCTTTCTTTCTTTTGTTCCAAAGCTACAAGAAAATTTACCCTCAAGCATGTTATCATGTTTGGTTTGATTGGTCTTTCAACTGATAAATGTCTTGTATTTGTACAAAATATTGGTGCTGGTATAAATATTGGTGCACCACATTTTGGAACATTTACGGGTAAAATTCAATACTTTGCATGAAAAGACATGTTTATAACGAACAAATTTCTGCAGGCGACAAATTAATTACAAAGTAATACAATTGTATTGTAGGTTTATAAGTGTACGGTTACTAGTGTAAAATCATTACAAATGCTTTACGAGCACTGACGCAAATCCCGGGGGGACGAGGGGGACATGTCCCCTCCAATCTTGGTCCTGGGGGGGACTGTCCCCCCCAATAATCCGACTTACAAAGTGTTCTTTGGGATAAGTGTTATGATTTGTGTCCGACTGCCATAAAGGAATGTAAGATGAAATTGATTTCTCTTGGCTTTTTAAAGAGAATCGTATTCTGTAGTATTTCAAATTGAACTTCGTGCTGTAGTGCGTTAATTAGTCTCATCAATATGTATTAATTCCACTTCCGCTACTTGGGCACAAATTGCAATAAATGCCAGAGGAGCGCATGCCCCTCTCCTCATGCTGGAAAGGTGTCTCAGCTGTAGGTACGGGCACAGGGGAAATGGGGAGACGTCCCCCCCAACATTTTAACTTGAGGCTCTCCCAATAATCCGATTTGAAAAATGCTTTTTGCAGATAAGTGTGATGATTTGTATCCGACTGCCACAAAGGAAAGTGAGATGAAATTTGTTTCTCTTGGTTTTTATATTTTTAATGAAAATGAAGGCGTTCGACTGTGCGTGACGTAACCTGATATGAAATCTTATCTCCTCCTCTCCCCTAGGCTCTAGCACACGAAGAATATATAGACTGTCCAATGTCAGTAGAACCCATCTTCTCGGTAAATGGGTTCATCTATTTGTAGTATCAGCCTAGGCATCTACTCATGCTTCGTAAGCTAACTAACTTTATAGCCTATGGAACCCGGAGGTTCAATGCTGCGTTCACCAAAGCTCTCCACTGACTTCTATCCTTAGCCAACTGGATCCAGTTTTTATTTTGTATTCCTATTTTTGCGAGATCCATCTTAATATTGTCTTCCCATCTGCGCCTAGGTCTTCCTAATGGTCGTTTTCCGATTGGTCTTACCATTATCACTTTGAAAGCGTTCCTACTTTCTTCCATCCTGACTATATGTCCTGCCCACGTAAGCCACCTAAACTTGATGACCTTAACAATGTTTGGTAAGCCGTATAATTTATCTAGTTCCTCGTTATGAAGTTTCCGCCATTCCCCATTCCCGTTCCTCTTGGGTCCGAATACTCGTCTGAGCATCTTGTTCTCAAATACTTTCAGTCAATGTTCTTACCTCAGAGTAAGTGACCATGTTTCGCAACCACACAGAACAACAGGAATGATTATCGTTTTATATATTTTAGGCTTCAAATTCCTCGACAGAATTAGCGACAACAAGGGATTTTGAACTGAATAATAACACGAATTACCTGTTTATAGTCGGCATTTAATTTCTTCGTGAATAAGATTTACCTTTGTTGATGCTAGATACTTGAAAGTATCCACTTTATCAAAAGTATTATTTAATATTTTAACGCATTCATAACTTGCCGTATTACGGTCTCGACGCATTTCCATGTATTTAGTTTTCTCTGCATTTACTTCTAAACCCTTATCCCTGCAAGCGTTTAATAAGACCTCTGCATTTCTTTCTATTGTTCTATCATCCCCTATTAAATTTACATCATCAGCGTACGCATAACCTGGTGAACACAGTTCAGCTCAAGGCTCTGGTTGAATCTTTGATTTTCCTTATAGCTATTCTAGGACAAAGTTGAATAATAATGGCGACAACTCATCTCCTTGTTTCAGGCCATTCTTGACGTGAAAGCCCGTAGCCAAAAATTTTCCTACCCGGACTTTACTTTGGGACCCATTTAAACATGCCTTAATTGATCTAATTAGCTTTTTCAGTATTCCAAATTCTGTAAGAACATTGTAAATGTTTCTCTCCTAACCGAGTCGTAAGCCTTTCTAAAATCAATAAATAGTTGATGTACCGGGCTACTGTATTCCGACTTCTTTTCGAGTATTTGGCGAATGGTAAATATTTGGTCGATAGTTGATCGATTTTGTCTAAATCCACACTGATAATCTCCAATAATTTCATCTGCGTATGTGGTCAATCTTGCTAATAGAATGTTTGAAATGATTTTATAGGATGTTGACAGAAGAGAGATGCCTCCATAAATTATTACAGTCAGGTTTGTCGCCTTTCTTGTGCATTGGAACAATGATTGTTTCTTTCCACTCTTGTGGCAATTCTTCCTTGTTGTAGATAACGAGAACGAGTTTGTGTATTTTGTTCCACAATTTTTCGCCTCCAGCTAAAATTAACTCAGCCGGAATTTAGTTAACACCCGGAGATTTGTGTTTCTTTAATTTCTTTATAGCGATTTCTACTTCTATTCGGTTGGGTTCTGGAATATACGGCTCTGTGGTGTGTATCTCCCTTTCTCCACGCACATTAGTTTTTGGCTGCGTGTTAAGCAAATCGTCAAAGAAATCTTTCCATCTATTTAAAATGCTATCTGTATCAGTGAGAACTGTTCCATCAGCTTTCTTTAAGATAAGCACGAGATTGATAGCCTTTCTTAATTTCGTTGATCCATTTATACATGTTCCGAATATTTTTATTTTTACTATTATCTTCAAGTTTTTAAATTTTAGCTTTCAAAAAGTCGCGTTTCTTTGTTGTGAAAGTTTTGGAAGTTTCCGCCTGATGTCTACGAACTTTTGTGTAGTTGTTTCATTCGGATTTTGTAGCCAACGTAATTTTCCTGTTTTCTCTTCTCTGCTAGTTCGAACCATGGTTTGTCCCTACGTATTCCCGCATGTCCCAATTTTTCTTTTCAGAGAAGATCTTTCGTAAGCAAAGAAAATAATTCAATTGCTGAAATATTTTTCTCCATAATCTTAGTTATATCTGTTAACTAAAGAGTACATGACATGCGCCTGATTTCTGTAATGATTCCTGTAATGTTATTGAGATTATCATCATTATGATCAAAGAGTATTGTTGCGTCATACATAATTGATATTCTTTCTTCATAGTTTTGGGGAAATCATTATTTATATTATTATATAATTATAAAACAATTTTAATGTGGATCTTTGTATATTCCTAATTAGAAGCATACCAATTATAAGTATGCATGATTCAGGTTTCAGAATGTGTTCACGGCAGTGATTTGTAATACTGATATGTACTACTACTTCATCTGCATCTCCTAATATATAATATACTCTACAACAGTTGATCAGATTCATCTACCGTAATATGAGTTTCATCTCCCTTCTCTTGAATAAGCCTCAAATCTGCCCACTTCCCAATGTTGAAGATAACCAATGGCGTATTTAGGATTTCGTTTCGAGAGGCTATGCCCAACACAAGGAAGAAGTGGGCCCACCTGAGTTTGAGAATTAAATATATTTTAATTTATGCATAAATTGAAGTTATAATGGCAAGAATTGCATTGATAGAAGAATTGATAGAATTGATAGAATAGATTGCTAGAATTGATAGAAGAATTGCCGATAAATCCTATATGATATGATACAAAAATTTTGGAGTGAATCTTACCCTTTAATCTATTCATATAAGAAAAAGGAAGCATCCTCTCAGCCTTCCTGATTTCCCGGGCTAATTATTCCTCCATTTTGATTTTCTTTAATTCAAACATTTCCTTCTTTTAAGAATAACTAAACGATATAATTTTTTCTTTGTTATAATAACTAAAGTCCTGTCATGTTGATATCCGCGCAAGTTGGTGTGGAACACCAGTTTCGCTTATCAGCTCCTTTTAGTTTTGTTGTTACTAATGACGGCCGACTTGAATCACAACTGACAACGGTCGATAAAGTATGATAGACGAAATGAAAGAAAGTAACGCCAAGAAAAAGAACCAAAAGTAGAAAGGACGAAAGAAAGAACAAAAGGACGCAGTTGTTACATGGAATGAAATTTGACAAATACAGTATTATTTCTGAACAAAGAGCATAAGAAAATGGAAAGTCAATGACATTCTTAGAAATGGTAAGACGGATTATTGTTATACGTGGAATGAGAAAAACTAACAAACATATTTCTGGGGTAGCTCGAGCCCGATATACTCCTAAATACGCCACTGAAGACAATTCTGATCGTCTGATCCTTCACAGCATTCTTTTTCAATTTGATAAATATTTTGAACATCGCCATCGCTTATATATATATATATATATATATATATATATATATTATATATATATATATATATATATATATATATATATATATATATATATATATATATATAATATGGGAACGGTCTTACCCGTCCCCCCCAATGTTGAAGACAGATTTGCGCCGATGTTTACGAGGGATAAAATAAGTGAGTGTATATGAAAGATGACTTTATTATATGTTATTTTCCACCGGCGGTATATACCTGCACAGTGTACAATACCTGTACTTCATGTGTTACTAGTATCAAACCATGACAAGTGCTACTGAAACTGGTATCATTGCAAAATCCCACTTCTTTTCACTATCCTTGTTTACGCGCACACACACCATCGCTCACACACCTGCTTCCTTTGGATATATCATCGTGATACCGCGTGGGATCACCAGTTTCGCTCTGATCTGACTCTGTTAGATAGCATTCATAGTTTTTAGTGGCTACCTAGCAGAGATTGGTTTGTGTTTTCTGCACTAGGAAAACTAAAACTACTTGTTCCTAAAGATCACTAATCTTCTCAGAAGGCACACTTTCAAACCCTGACAGCAATTATTTCTGGCTTTCTAGACTATAGTTCTACAACTTTTAATTCCGTTATCTCGCTAATCGTACCACGATGTTTGAAAAGATATGAAAGTGTATCTTACAGAAGAGAGGTATTCTAGCTGTCATTAAATTTGGCAAAGTCTTTTTAGGTTTACTTTAATTGCTTTTTCTAAATAAGTCAGAAATTTACTTGAATAATGAAGAAATTTACTTGAATAGTCAGAAGAATTATTTAAAATATTTAGAATGTAACAAATTCACATACACATTCAAGATTCCTATTTAATTAAACATTGAATAAATTAACATTAATCAGTGGGATACTCAAAAGGAAAGATTTTGGGTTTTAATAAGAAATTATGAAACAAGTCAAACATGTATGGCCGTAAAACATTTGACTTTGATCCTTCATTTAAGTTTGATCTTTTCCTGTCCAAGAGTGATCCTTAATTGCTATTTCAACAGTATTTATTAGGATTTTGTTATCTCCATTGAGTAGATTTAGAAGCTGAAGTGTGTATAACTTAGGAATCATAAGTCTTCCCATAATAATAATAATACATATGCTTGTATGGTACAACAAAGTCTATCATCATGTCAAGTTTGATTCCGATGTCATGAATTTAGCCTATAATCTTTTGTTTCTGAAATATGACAAAATTTGATCGCCTATTGCTCGGAAACCGAACATGTATACATAACAAAATACTTAAATCTCTTATACAGAAGATCAAAGTGTATCATAATATTAAGTTTGACTTGATCGGTAGAAATTGGTATATTGGTTTTTGTTTTCAGGATACATGACTCGAAATTTGACACCCCATAATTCGGGAACCGAAACCCTGCATAACATGATATTTTAGATCTTTATATAGCAGATCAAGAACAACCACTACATCAAGTTTGATTCTGATTGGATAAGTTTGGTGTATGGTCTTTCGTTTTCCAAAATATGACGGATAATTTTACCAGACAAAGCTGGAAAATTGTAGGCTTCCCCAACATGATATGATCATCATCGTATCATAGGTATTCAGCCGTTATTGGCAGGTCACTTGCCGCAAGTGCGAAGTTTCCACTATCTTCAGCTAATATTTTCATCTCCACTTAATATTTTTCTTTTTTAATATCGTCTATCTACTATAGCCTCTTTCCTCCTTTCTCTTTATCTAGCCACCATACCCTCTACCACGTTTTTAATGATACTGTTCATTCTCACCAAATGTAACAAAAGTTTATCTTCCTCTTTGCAATTTATTTAAATTGTTTTTTGGTCTCCACTCATTTATTTTTCATGTGACCCAGCTAATTCTCTTCATTTTTCTCCACACTCACATTTCGAAGACTTCTAGTCCTTTCTAATCACATTTTTGTAATGTCCATGTTTCTGACCCATATAGTACAATACTCCACACGAAGCATTTAATGAGTCTTTACTCAACTCTTTATTCAAAGATCCATTAATTAGACTTTTCTTCCTACTAAAGGCTTCTTTCGCCATTCCTATACTCTTGCTTTTATTTCACGTTCCCACTTCATATCACCACTAATAATACTATCCAGCTATCGAAAATCAGTAACTTGTTCTATTTTCACCTTACTTGTATTATATTTGATACAGACCACTTCGTTTCCCATCATGTTTCTTGTCTCTCTAACGTTTTTTTTAATCCCGTATTCTTCACAACTCTTTCTCCATTTTTGTAACATCTTATTAATTATCGTTTAAGATTCGTAATAAGCGCTATATCATCTGCAAGCCGTATAATCTAATCATTCCACCTCCTACTGAAATACCGTCTTCATTATTTAGGCTTTTTCATTACCTCTTGTAGATGGACATTAAATAACATCGGTGTGGGGCAATATTCTTCCACTTCCAGTACTATTTTCATCTATAATTTCTTCCCCTATTCTAACACTTACTTGTTGGTTCATTATATATATATATATATATATATATATATATATATATATATATATATATATATATATATATATATATATATATATATATATATATATATATATATATATAAGTTTCTTATGAGTCTTCGATCTTTCTCGTCCAACCTAACTTCATTAGAACTCCCATAAACAATTCCCAGTCCACTCGGTCCGAAGCCTTCTCTAGATCAACATACACTTCTTTTCTTTTCTCTTTAATCATTTTATCGATTACTCTTACCAAACCAATTGCATCTTTTGTACCCTTACTTCACATAACCCCGAACTGTTCGTCTTTGGCTCCTTCATTTATTGTTCCATACAATCTTCCGTTCAGTATTCGAAGTTGCTGCATGCAATGCGAGATTAATACTTCTGTAGTTCTTACATCTGTCTAACAAGGGAGAGAGGGAGGTTATATATCGAAGTAAAAGATGGTTTATACACCAATCGAAAGAACTAATGACGCCTGTTACGAAACTATAATAAAAATTTTCCGAATGCATATACTGTGCGAGTTATATGAATATACAGGGTGTCCAGAAAACCCGTTTCCATCCCTAGAATCGCAAACGGTGAGACAAATGCCAAAACAGGAAAACACGTGTTTGATTATTTTAAAAGTACAACGTATCAAAGCAAAACGTGTTGTCCCAGGGCTACCAGCAGGGTCCCAGGCGAGGTTCAAGTCAAAAATTGCAAATGGTAAGGGGGTCAAAGTAACACATCGTTGGAAACGTGTTGGGAAATGAAAGAAGACGGAACAGGTCTGGACTCTCTAAAATTACCCTGAGCAAAATGGCAGCCGGTCAAATGTCAGCAAAAACGTCATTGTAAAATTTATGGCCACCTCCCAAAAAACCTGAAACAGTGAGACAGATGTAAAAACACGAAAACACGTGTGTCATAATTTCAAAAGTACAATGATTGAAAGTAAAAATATTTGTCCCAGGTACCTCCACAGGGTCCAGGCCAGGTCCTACTCAAAATTTTCAAATGACGAGGAGGATCAAGTAGTATATCGTTGGAAAGCTGTTGTTAAATTAAAGTAGATGAAATAAGTCTGGACGCTCTACTATAACACTGTGCAAACATTTTTTTAAAAGAGTTCTTCTTTCTGTAGTCGGGTTTTAGTTTGTTTTCACTTTAATTTTTGTACTCAACGGAAAGAAAGAAATGCCCCTATTGTGAGATTCTGCTCTTTGGGACCTGTAATGTCTAAAAAATAGAATAAAAGAAAAGAAAATTAAGAAATAAAGAAAAGGAAAGAAAGGAAAAGAAAACAAGAAATAATATTTGACGTCTTTGAGCATAGAACTGACTAGGTAACATATAGTGTACAACAGTTGTACTTATGCTCTCTGTCTGGATTATGAAATAAAAATGATTCAAACAAACAAACAAAAAACTTTCTTGCACCTGAAACAGCGAACACGTGCAAATGTTTCACATTGACAACAAATGTCTATTGCAAAATGGAAAGGGAATGCGCTCGGAGAATTGAAATAAGGATGTACATTTTAACCGGCCGCCAGTTGCACAGTTTAATTTTTAGAGAGTCGAGATTTGTTCCATCTTCTTTCATATCGCAACAGTTTTCAATGAACTGCTACTTGAACTCATTGTCATTTGAAAATTTTGAGTACGACCCCGTCTGGGACCCTGCTGGTGGCCCTGGGACATTTTTTGCTTTGATAGTTATACTTTTAAAATGATCAAATATGTGTTTTCCTGTTTTTGCATTTGACTCACCGTTTGCGATTCTAGAGATGGAAACGGATTTTCTGGACATGTATATTCATATAACTCGCAGAGTATATGCATTCGGAAAATTTTTATTACAGTTTAGTAACAGGCATCATTAGTTCATTTGATTGGTGTATAAACCATCTTCCACTTCGATATATAATCTCCCTCTCTTCCCTTGTAAGTTCTATTTCTTAGCCAATAGTATCATGACTACATTCAGGAAATCTTTTCGTCACTCTCCTGTTTCATTCATTTCATTGCAGAGTCAGCACAATTCTTTCTTGACTCTGTCTCCCATATTCTTAATGAATTCAATTAGTGTAATATTTATTCTGGTTGTCTCTCTATTCCTACAATAAAAAAAGAAGTCTAGATTTAAGGAAAAAACGAGGATATTATGCTTTCTGTTGGGAACACCATGACAAGACGGTGGTATCAAACGTAATACTGGGTGAAATACCTTTATTTCCTAAGACAACGTACGTCAATAAGTGAAAGCGGTGCTTATTATTTTCGCAGGAGTACGTAATTGGTGCTCTCACTTACTGACGTACGTCGTCACAGGAAATAAGGGTGTTTCACCCAGTATTACGATTGACACCATCGTCTTGTCATGGTGTTCCCAACAGAAAACATATTATCCTCGTTTTTTCCTTAAACCTCGAATTCGTTTTTTCAGTATAATCACAGATATAGCTTTATCAATTTACCTAGAAGAATATTAAACCCTTATTATCCTCGCGTACTTCCTTTTCTACTCGAATAACTAGCCTTGCGTTATATTCCTATTCTCATACAAATTCACAACGTATTATTATTTCCAATTCCTGAGACTTCACTCCTTTTGTTTACTTCCAGTGCTTATATGGCAGCAGGTCAAGGGCTTCTATCGTACCAAGTTTGACACACACACACACACACACACACACACATATATATATATATATATATATATATATATATATATATATATATATATATATATATATATATATATATATATATATATATATATATATATATATATATACGAGGTGTGTTCAAAAAGAAGTCAAACTTTTCAAATAGCGCGCCAACCGGCAGAGGGAGCGTGCTCAGCTACTGAGTGTACCTACTGGCGCAAGTTTAGACAATAAATTATCATTTGCCTTGTTTCGCTATGAACGTTAGTCGCCGAGCTACAGCCGCTGAAGTGAGCATGTGCACATGCTGTTCATCGGATTAATAGTACAGTGACAGAGCTTGAAGAATAACGTGTATGTGTTTGTGTGTGTTAAAGTTTGTTATAAACTTGGCAAAACATTTACAGAAACATTTCAATTGATTTTTAAATCAAAGAGGATCTCGTCGCCTCACCCCTCAAAAAAAGGCACGCATGAGTCGGTCAGAGATCAGGCTGATCTTGGTTGTGTTTTTAGATTGGAAATGCATTGTAAATTATGAATTGGTATCACGTGGTGAGAGAGTAAACAAACAGTTGTATTAGAACATTTTAGCGCGGTTGAGGGATGTTGTGCGCAGAAAGAGGCCTGAATTATGGAAAAACCAGACTTGGATTGTGCACCGTGCCAATGCTCCTGCTCACACTTCGTTCCTCATTCGCAGTTATCCGGAAAAAACATCAGACTCTCTTTGTACTCTATCCACCCTATTCTTGGGATCTAGCCTCAACAGACTTTCTCATGTTTTCCAGACTTAAGATCCCGTTGAAAGGACGTCATTTCCAAACCATAGAGGAAATTCAGGGCAATATGACAAGAAACCTGTGCGCCATTCCAGAGAGAGCATTCCAAGAGGCTTTCCAAGAATGGAACAAACGTAAGAAAGCAATGTATTGCCAGTAGAGGGACTACCTTGAGGGGGATAGTGCTCAAATGTTGTGCAATTACCAATAAAGATGTTATAATAAAAGTTCGGTTTCTTTTTGAACATACCTCGTATATATATTTAGAGGAAATTCAGATCAAGGACGACAATGCACATTAGTGTTATTAAGATACGTACTTAAAATGCTGAAACCATATGAACTTGGGTGCTTGAACACTTCCTCGACTTAATGAAATTATGCGTACGCTAGTGTTATCAATGATGTTTCCTCCTGACATCCATCAATGATGTTCTCAACTACAACATACTACCTTTTCTTATCAATATTCCGTGTAACGACTCCAATCTTAAAACTATTATAAACTAATAGCTTGCTTCAGTAATGCTTTAAAAAGTCAACAACACGTTATTCACACGTATTGCAATAAAAAAATGTCCGATACTTTAATTTATCTTCCCAACAATGCTGCGTCAAGATTGATCTTCAGCGGAGAGTCGAATCCGTAACTATACTCACCAAAGACACATACTCTGGTCGTTAGATTAATAACGAGTCACTAGAAGACATGTGAGGTCTGTCGTTCACTTTTTGGACGGACAATTTTCGCGGGCTACCGATCTGTGACATCCGTTTGTGCCCCTATGTTTATGGTAGGGTTGCCAACTATGGAAAATACAAAAAAAAGCACCCTTTCAAAATTCCCTATGATATAGGTCTAAGTATGAAGTACGGTATCTCTGTTCGGACCCATCCACGGGAAGAAAATGTACTATCGTGAACGAAAGTGCATGAGCACCTGTATTCTGCATATCCTTAGTACATTCACTAATAAGCTTATTAGATACATTGTGCTGTAAATGCGAAACTGAAATCGGCATTGAACATTTTATTGTATTTACTGTCACTTCTTTAAAATTATTGAAACATATGAACATATGAAAGAGTATATTAATCTTTACGTAACAGTTTTTGGATTTGGAGAATGAAATTATTCTTTAAATTTATACTTCAACTACAGGAAATTGTTTTAAGAAGTCCTTTTTCACTCTCAATAAAGTATAAAATTCCTTACAAGTAAATTTTCCCTGATACAGTTCCTGTCATCTCTTTAAAATTATGAAAACAGATTAGCAAAGTATGGTTAATGGTTTATAGATGGTGAAAGATGACAGTTTTGGATTTACAGAGTAAAAGTTACTTTTAAAATCTATACTTTGAACTAGATGAAATTACTTCGAACTAGATACAAATTTAAAAAACTAGTCAATAAAGAGTCTAGTAAGAAGTTTGTACCGGTCACTGGGCTTTAATCAAAATAATGTTTCCGGCCAGGCCGATGAAACACCGGCCAGTTGGCAAACCTATTTATGGTCGATGTAATAGCACTATAGACTACTAGTGGGTATCATACTTTTTGTTGTCCTAATGTCCAATTGAACTTCCATATACAGATTTTCAAAAGGTTTTAGTTGATGAGAACTAGGAAGATATAAAGTAAAGTTGTTTTGTTTTTAAAGCATAAAATCACAGTCACCCATTGCACTCAAGTCTACACTATTCTTTAGAATGTGTAAGTATGAATTTGTCACAAAATTCTTTTCTGATTGGAATTAATCGCGAAAATACCTGTAACTTTCTGTCCATCTTGTTTAATGAGATTTTGTTGCATTTACAAACAATGGAGGTCTCTGCTAAACAAAGATAGAATTTCGTCGCTGTAAATTTTCCCTTAGTACTTTTTCCTAGCAAAAAAGCCAAAATTTGTGTCAAGTTGCACAGTTGGTCGCAGATTGGGTCACATTTATTCACATATTCATGATACACTGTATTAGTAGATTTTCTCGAACCGTAGGTACAGGAAATCATCTTCATCAAATCACTTGTTAATTTAAATGAAGTAAAAAAGAATTCCTACTGATGTTGGTACGACCTGAAAGGAAAGCTCAAGAGTTGTTTCACAATCAATAAAGAAAAAAAATCAAATTATTGAACTGAGTAACCTAAGAATATATAGAGGAAGTTCGGGTATTATGGAATAGTCGGATAATATGGAATACCTCATTATCTCACCTGTGATGTGTCGCTTCCAAGCGGAGAGGAAAGAAACTACTACCTCACGTTCCCATGACGCTCTACAGTCACTCTCCTTGTGATTGTGCCATTCGTTGTGTTGGTAGACGTGAAAATTTGATTTCTTATTCGTGAAAATTTTTACAGGTAACTGTTTCACAACCTATATTTTCCTATTGAAATGTAATAGAACAACAATTCTTTGTTTACTATAACGTTGGATATACAGAGTGGTAGTTTCATAAGCGCCATTATCCTATACGCCTTCGAATGCGTTTAACAGCTCTTTCGTTTCCAAGCTGGCGTGGAGGGCAATATGGAATAACTGCAAGAAAAACATGGTATTCCGTATTCCGTATAGTATTCCGATTACAAAAATATATATCGGTATTTCGCAATTAAAATACATTTATGATGACAACAATGCTAAGTGTGTTTTTTATTACAGCAAATTTTCTGATGATACAAGAGGTGAGCTTGGGTCCAGCGTTCATCATGTTTAATGTGAGCACACAATTATACAAGCACAAGCAATATTATACATCCAGAAATTTTCAATATAACTGTGAGTTTTTCAATGTTTGTCACAATAGAATAGTGTTCTGTCCAAAGTAGTAATACAACTGTTTCCAAGGTATTCTTTCAGTAATAATAATAATAATAATAATAATAATAATAATAATAATAATAATAATAATAATAATAATAATAATAAAGAAGTGGAACTAATGACCGATACCAAGCCATACTATAAATACCAGCCAAGTCCAGTACTTGAAAATGGTAAATACAAACTCTACTGGGATCGAGAAACAAGAATAGATGGAACGGTACCTGCACAAATGCAAAGGACGTAAGTTCGAATCCACTCCAAGAAGAACTGTTTTTTATATTTTGGTTAATAATGCATACAGCTCATGGAAGATGGTAAAAGAGATCGTATCACCTGTTTAATATGTTAGATGAAAACAAGATAAAAAAAATCAATGACATTTATTAGTGAAGCGAAACCATGAAAGCGAAGAATTATTTATATCTAATCGGGGGTTTGTATCAGAGGGCGGTGATCGGAAAAACGAAATTTTCCCAAATTTTGAACATGTGAATCTCTACAATAGGCAGATTTCTTCAGAAATGTGCCTATTGCGGAGACCATCATGTCAGAAATGCCGCAAAATTTCTAGGCACTTTTGCCGATCATCACCCTCTGAGACGAAAACTATCTTCAGTTCGAAAGTTTCTCTCTCTCAGTCTGTGTGTCTATCTATCTATCTGCATATATATATAACGTTTTATGTGAATGCCATAACCACCGTAACTTCAGCGGATTGAGACCAAACTTGGCACAAACATTAATTGTTGAAATATCTTGAATGCGTTAGTTAGCCAGAATAATCAGATGAAAATGTTCATAACGGCGGCCCTTCAAACTCTTAAAACGTTCCAAAGGAATCAAATTTCGCCAATAAATGGGTATTCACAATGTTTGAGTGACTTTTCCTCTTTTACTGAAATATTTGTGTGCAGGAACTTATCCCCTTTTATCGAAATATTGGACCCAATTAATCATCTAAAGAAGGTTCATGCCCTTTCGCTATGATCAGGCTTTTTTTTTTGCGGCGGGGGGATATTCTTCTATCGGAACAAGACGATTGTTAGTCACGATATGAAGTTACACATTGAAAGTGAAGTAACTTGTGAAACGTTGTATTTGAAAGAATAGTATAATAAATAGGCTTTCCCTAACACAGAGAACTCTAAATAATGTATTTCGAGTTAGAGAGCATGAATGGCATGGAGTGTTATTTGGTTTGCTTTTAAGTAACACATTGCATTGCAAATACTGGTAGGCAACATTAGTGGTAAGTAAAATAATAATAATTATTATATATATATATTACGAAAAGGTATTGTTTGTGGCAACGCACTATCTTCCTCAATTCTTTATCAAACATAATGATTGAAACGCCATATCTTCCTTACAGGCAAACGAGAGGACGGGAAATGCTAGACAGATGGGAGCAGCGTTGGAAAGTATGCACTTGTAGGACTCATACAAAAATAAGCGACTTCAATGCAAAAAGAACGAAGAGGCATTGTCATGGAGAGTTATGCGGCCACGGCAAAATGTCGATAATTTATATCGAGAGAACAGGAGGTGATAGTGGGATGGGACCAACGTTGGACAACGTGGACCCATAAGGTGTCTTCCTGTTCTGCCTAATACCTATTCTGCCTAATGACCCTCCAGCACTTTGTAACACATTTTTGATTTAATCTTATCTTTAATCACAACAGGAATTCCTGTTCTTGATAATTCACACAAAAAGGGATATTTAGATTTGAGGGAAATTTATTAGTACCTATTTCCCCTTGATTTTCAAATATTAATCAAGAACTCTTTAATAAAACTTCAAGGCACGAGTGATGGTTAGTTAGTTAGATTGAACACGCGAGTAGAACGAATTGTTTCATGTGACCAGATACCCCTAAAAATCATTTTTAGTATAACAAATGTAGGGAAAGTGTCCGGTATAATGTAAAAGACAGAACACCACAATTACGTTGAGTAAAATGATTACACAATTTATTAGAGATAAATACTTCCGAATATCTACAAAGGACACTTTAGAAGAACAAAGTTTGCTCTAGAATAACAAATTAAAATATCGGAAAGGAAATACAGTTTTAACTTCTTAAAGTCACATATATATCTTTTCAATTTGAGAGAGAACAAAACTTCGAAACACATACTAAACCCACACACAACCTTCATTGTTATAAATGTAAACTGTAAACTACAGCGTCTACATAGGAAATCAAATCCAATTGACCCGACTCTAATCTACTTTGCAAGGACTTGATTATCTGTTGAATACGCTTATATTTTAGTTTCTGTTCTCTTGGTTTCTTCCCAACTTTTAGAAGCATCATTGATCTTTCATTTTCGTTCTGCTCTTGCTGTAAAAGCTGGACAAGGTTAAACATGGAGTAAGATTTGAAACTTTCTTGACGGCGTATATGATAAAGTTCTTCTCGGGCAATCAGCCAGGTGAAAACTGGTGGATAGGCCAACGTTTCGAGAGCTGTCATCGTTCTCATCATCAGGGCAATTATGTAGAGATCAGCGGATATAAGTAATATATATTACTTATAGTAGTAGTATATATAGTAGTATAGTAGTATACGTATACGTATAGTAGTATATATTCCTTATATCCGCTGATCTCTACATAATTGCCCTGATAATGAGAACGATGACAGCTCTCGAAACGTTGGCCTATCCACCAGTTTTCACCTGGCTGATTGCCCGAGAAGAACTTTATCAAGGTTAAACATATTCGGATGTTCCTTTGTCAGCCTTTTATTAAACTTCGAATGCCAGCCCTCCACTATATTGGTTGTCCTTTTTTCTCCGTTGTCATAATGATTCCATAGTTCACTAGAAAACATCTAAGAGTGCATTAGTATTGAAAAACACTAAGCAAACAAATCATAACGTTTACGAATAGATAATTGTCTGAAATATCTGTTGAAGTTTCAACGAAAAGTGCATCAAGTTTCCTGCCAAAATGTATGAAATTCAGCGTGCAGTGAACAGACTGAAAGTTCTAACACAGGGTACAAAATCGCAACAGTCAAAATGGGAGGAGACAGAAGTACAAAAAAAAAAAAAAAAAAAAATAAAATAAAATAATCTTCACACTGAAATGTATCGACATAGGGAGCTCAGATATTTGAATATCCATAATTATTACACTTACACAGGTAACCATTACTTCAGCTTTTAATAACATATGAAGACGATATGACAGAAATACCGAACCGAGACGATTTTCACGATTATTTGGTTGAAACGTGGTTTTACGATGCAGACGCCAAGTTCACACCGTAAGTACTGTATAGTTAGGTTTACTTTTTCTTACTAATTATATAAAACATACGTAATTTAATATTGCAATATTTTTTCCTCATTACCGATTTGGGTTTAGTATATTGGTCCAAAATTGCAGTAAAAAAAGAGAAACAAAAATATTTGCTTATGTTGTTAAATTCCAGTGTTTCCTTCAACATATAGTTTTCAAAAATGGCTCTGATTGTCACTGAATAAAGTGACACTGACACCATTGTCAAATGCCCGCAAATTAATTACAGTAATTCATATGTAATTTACGTACATTTCATATGTTATTAAAAGCTGAAGTAATGGTTACCTGTGTAAGTGTAATAATTATGGATATTCAATATATGAGCTCCCTATGTCGATACATTTCACTGTGAAGAGTTTTTTTGTACTTCTGTCTCCTCCCACTTTGACTGTTGCGATTTTGTACCCTGGTTAGAACTTTCAGTCTGTTTACTGCACGCTGAATTTCATACATTTTGGCAGGAAACTTGATGCACTTTTCGTTGAAACTTCAACAGATATTTCAGACAATTATCTATTCGTAAACGTTACAATTTGTTTGCTTAGTGTTTTTCAATACTAATGCTCTCTTAAATGTTTTTTAGTGAACTATGGAACCATTATGACAACGGAGAAGAAAGGACAACCAATATAGTGGAGGGCTGGCATTCGAAGTTTAATAAAAGGCTGACAAAGGAACATCCGAATATGTTTAACCTTGTCCAGCTTTTACAGCAAGAGCAGAACGAAAATGAAAGATCAATGATGCTTCTAAAAGTTGGGAAGAAACCAAGAGAACAGAAACTAAAATATAAGCGTATTCAACAGATAATCAAGTCCTTGCAAAGTAGATTAGAGTCGGGTCAATTGGATTTGATTTCCTATGTAGACGCTGTAGTTTACAGTTTACATTTATAACAATGAAGGTTGTGTGTGGGTTTAGTATGTGTTTCGAAGTTTTGTTCTCTCTCAAATTGAAAAGATATATATGTGACTTTAAGAAGTTAAAACTGTATTTCCTTTCCGATATTTTAATTTGTTATTCTAGAGCAAACTTTGTTCTTCTAAAGTTTCCTTTGTAGATATTCGGAAGTATTTATCTCTAATAAATTGTGTAATCATTTTACTCAATGTAATTGTAGTGTTTTGTCTTTTACATTATACCGGACACTTTCCCTACATTTGTTTATACTAAAAATGATTTTTAGGGGTATCTGGTCACATGAAACAATTCGTTTTACTCGCGTGTTCAATCTAACTAACTAACCATCACTCGTGCCTTGAAGTTTTATTAAAGAGTTCTTGAATAATATTTGAAAATCAAGGGGAAATAGGTACTAATAAATTTCCCTCAAATCTAAATATCCCTTTTTGTGTGAATTAGGCAGAACAGGAGCTAGGCAGAACAGGAATTCCTGTTGTGATTAAAGATAAGATTAAATCAAAAATGCGTTACAAAGTGCTGGAGGGTCATTAGGCAGAACAGGTAGGAAGCACTTATAAGGCGCATTGAAAAAAATATGAGGGGGCGCCAGCCAGCCTTACTTATTTCCACATGATAATATAAAATTATATTGTGCTAAATATATGCACGAGTTAGCTACTAATATTTATTATTATTATTGTTATTATCAACAGTGTCTTTTCATTACGTGTGAATGTATGACCTGAAACCAAAGAGAAGATCCATCATTCGTAGAAAGAATAAGAATAGACAGTTATTTTAACTGTGAAGGACGAATAAAAATATTATAATGAGTGACTACCTGTAGCGAAAAGAAACAATACTTTCTTTCAAATGGATAAAAAATGAAGCCAAGATAGATTCGAATTTAGGTGGCCGGCGCGAAAAGCCAGTGCTTTGTCCACTCACCCACTGTGCCGGACACTCACCCATTGTGTAGGAATTACAATCAAAGCATTAACAGCTATCACTTCCGTGGGTTGTATACTATGATCACGTGTTCATTCTTTGCTGGAAGTCGACAATGTTCTTACATGTAGTAATTAAACCTACATGCTTTGTAATACATGATGTATTTAGATCTAAATGCTATTCATATAATGTAATAAAAGGGTCATGCTGGGAATAAGAAACAGAAGATTGCTTGGACAAAACGGAAACTATTGACATCAGAAGAAATATTTATCTGCGAGACATGCGCAGCAACATAATTCAGAATAGTTCTATACCTCACTAAACGAAGAAAGGAGTAGAAACAAACTTGTGGAGAAGAAACAAACTTGTGAACCAAAGGTTTAAGAACCACTCACGTTATTAATATAAACTTTACCGAAGATTATTCACTTATATCATCATAAAAGAAATACGAAAGACGTTTTGAATCGAAGAAATATAACATACAACTTTGCAAGCGGAGCCAAAGAAACCTAATGTAACCAGACTAAAGACGAATCGTTTACCGCGAGATCGTAATTCAGTAGTCAAGGCGTTTGATCAGTAATCTGGAGGTTCTTGGATCGAATCGCCGTCGGGGAAGTATTTTTCTTTCTTACTTTACAATTTTTGATGGCGATGACACATGTTTTATTATCTTCAGATATTTGAATACTCGGATGTTTCAATACTTGAACTATCAAATCTTCAGGAATAACAATAAACTAATAATAATCTCGTAGAAGATTAAAAGCTAGGAGCTAATTATCGCTCAGTTCATATCATTACAAGCAGAAACGTGACATTTGGAAAGCATATTTCGGTTTTATTTAATGTTGTCAACGAGAAGAGGCATTTCTCATGTCGTTTTAAAAACAAACAAAATAACATGAGAATTAACATTTTACATTCGAGACGGGACAAGGCTAACTCAAATTATCGTCTCGCTTTGGAAATGAAAATCGACACGAGACGAAACGTATCGTAAACATTTCTTGTCTTGTCTCGATTCTCGAAATAGTGTATGTCGATTCTTTAAGTAACAATTGCTATGTAGACTGAATCTGATAGGCTATTTTGTTACTTTGTATTTCAGAGCTCATTGAATTATGGTCTGTGTAGGTATTTTTGTAGCAAAGCTGCTATAATTACCTCTGCATATCCAAAAATTACTTTCTTATATGCCTTACTGTTGCATGATATTTAGTTATTGTTATTACAGTTATTTTCCTTAAAACATACAGTAGAATACTTTCTACATTAAAGTTTAGTGGAACGGTTTCGTTTAAAATTTGGGTAGTTGCAGATATGTGTCTTGAAGGTACGGAACACCTTTCCCGAAATCTGCACTTTTAAGTAAGTTTTGCTAAATTTTAGTGCAACTTTAAAACTTTTTATACCATTATATTATTATTATTACTGAAGTGTTGTGAATTTAATGGTTGACCCTGTTCCACCCAGTTCCTGCCTAGTGGGCATTGTGCTGTACAAACACCGTGTGTGTAGGTTTTCTTCGGTTTCCGCTTCCTTCCACTTTCTTTACTACAATTTTTTTCATTCTTATCATCGACGTCTTCTGTAGCTTAGCCAGCATAACAATTACTTAAAAACAAATTTTCATACGTCTCTTGTGAGTTCAGTAGCCCTACTTTCTACCTGAAATTTGGCTGGAAATATTCCGTTTAACACTTAGCTTGGTGTAGTGAGGTATGCAGAGGGTATACCCTGATGATCCTGACACTTCTCTCCAATCCCGACAATTTTGTAATTTTTCCTAACGCTAGGGACGATTTTACAGATTTCAATATAGTCTGTCATCATACGAAATTTATCTTCTATATTATTATTATTATTATTATTATTATTATTATTATTAATATTATTATTATTATTATTATTTTAATGAATATTTTATTATTAATGAATATTTGAGACCTCAATATTACGTCCTATTGAAATGCAAATAAGCATACTGTAGATAAGAAAAATGAAAAGAATTTTTTTGGATCCTCTATAAGGATGAATTGTCTTATAAGAGATCTTTGGAAGGGAAAGGAGGGGAAAAAGTGGTCAGCTTCTAGACAACACGACAATCGAACCTTCGGATGCCTTAACAGAAACTAAGTAGAATTTATCTTCATCACCATACATAGTAACGCCCTTTCTTTGTGCAAAAGACTTTGGATTATGTATGCATTATATTGATATCTTAACAAACTATGCATACAAATATATAAAAAAGAATAGTTCCTATTTACAAATTTTAGTTGAACAGATATATGAAATGTGTTGGAAATGGCGAATGAAAATATTATTATTATTTCTAGTAAGAGTGGAAGAACAATAATGTTTCAGACACATTTATGACTCATACTTTATGTATTCATGAATTGTTCGCTAAACACGCTAAGTTTTCAGAAAGTACGAATCGAGACTGTACACTGTGACGTCATGTTATCAGTATTTCCCCTGTGAAGGATGTCGTTTCAACTCTAACTTGAATGAACGAGAGAAATTTATTATTTTTCATGTTAATATACGTCAGAAATATCAACATTATAAATGATACATTTTTTCTTAATTTTCTCACAGGGAACCGATCCGCGGACCCTAAGCTACGAATCGAAACCTAAGGCCACTACCCTAAGACTGCTGTGTTAAGTAAGAGTCAAGTAACACTCGTCTATGTAGCAAATTGAACACGTTTAGGATTCCAATATTTTATTAACGATGAAACACTGATTTCGGTCATTATAAAATACTATAGCCCAAAGAATTCAAATTTAAATTAAAAAAGACTTGCAAACACGCAAGAACATGAAGGGGAAAGTGGTCTTAAGAGTAATACAAATCCTTAACCTGGAGCCTCAGACCACTCTTTTTTTTTGATTCACCGAAAGTATCTCCGTAATTTGTCTCTATTATATTCGGTTATTCTCGTCTTACAGTTATTTCCAGTAATCTTGAAAGACAGGGACACTAACACAGGCACATCGAGGACATTTAATATTTCAAAGGCTCTCCCGTCGGGAATCAAAACTGAGACCCCGCCTACTAAGCTATCTGATGGGTGAAATACCTGGTTCGTTCCCAAGGCAAGTAAGCTTGAGACGGAGAACATCGCTCGTAGGTTTTCTCGGGATACTCCCACTTTCTCATTCCACCAATTCGTACATCATAATTCACTTGGTTTAATCACAGTCTTCCTCGACCTAACAGGCATAATCGTGGGACATTAAACGTAAAGATGATATTTTCAAGCTGTTATCCCAAGCCAATATCAACCGAAAAACAGTTATATTTTCTATTGCTCATTAACGTGTTTTAACATAAAATATAAATAGAAAAAACATGGGGAATCGTAATTCCATTCAAAAGTGAAACAGTAGACTCATAATACCTTAATATAAAACGAAACAATTACATATCGTTTGGAACTTTTCCAAAATATATACGGATATTCTGAAAAGTGGCAATATAGTGTCTGCTTTCAAACAAAACTGAACCAAATTACGGTTCGTTTTCTGAAATAAATGGACACATTATTATTCAAGCTTAAACAGAATCCAAACCAGTTAACCGAGTATATCGCCAATGAAAACTTGACCCACTGACCCACCACCAACCGTGACGCACGACCGACTGACCCACCATCCACCGTGACCCACTCTGACCCACGACTTACCATTACCCACCACCCACCGTGAACCACTCTGACCCATGACCCTCCACCCACCGTGACCCCGTCTGACCCAGCACCCACCATAAACCACTCCGACCCACCACTTATCATGAACCACTTACAATGACCAAAACACATCATCATCAACTCTGACACTGAACACACGACCTTTTCTCTACCGACTAAAGAGTTTACACTTATAATAAAACCAGGTTTGAAGTTCTAACTAATCGGAATTTAAACTTCTACGGTCAATCTCTCCAGCACCGCTCTGTTAGAATAACGATGGATCTGACCTTTACGATATAAAATGGTAAAGTGTTTGTCATGGGTAAAATTACGATGAATTTCAATTAACTTACCACGATCTAATTATGTCCTTGTTTAATTATCGATACTTTTCAGTGGGAAAACGGATGAAATTTTTAGTCCGAAATCAAGGAAAGTAAGTTTTCCAAGGCAAGTAAGTTTGAGATGGACAACATCGTGCTCGTGGGTTTTCTCGGGACACCCCCGTAAAGTGTCTGAAACGTGTCCCATAGTTTTGGAGCTGGGCCTTTTAAAGATCATTTTTCTTGTTTCCGTTAGCGTATAAGTCCGAAAGGAAGCATTTTTGTACCCAGGTTTGTCTACACTTTTTGTGTTATATTTGTGTCAGGAATCACCCCAGAAACGTTGTGTTTGTTGTTTTGAAACACCCTATATACGTATATACACGTAGGACCTCTATATACGTAGGACCTCTTAATTTTTTTTTTTTTTGGAGAATTTGGACAACCATAGCTCTGAAACTATGCAATTTTTCCCACGGGTCCACGGGAACTTTTTGACTTATTTTGATGTGACGAATCACTTCTTACAGTATTTCGGCCTAGTTCATCAACACCCTATATATATCACCCTTAAAATATCAATATAATGCATACATAATCCAAAGTCTTTTACCCAAAGAAAGCGCATTACTATGTATTGTGATGAAGACAAAGTCTACTTATTTTCTGTTAAGGCATCCGAAGGTTCGATTGTCGTGTTGTCTAGAAGCTGACCACTTTTTCCCCTCCTTTCCCTTCCAAAGATCTCTTATAAGCCATATTCATTCTTATAGAGGATCCAAGAAAATTCTTTTCATTTTTCTTAACTTCAGTATGCTTATTTGCATTTTAATAGGACGTAATATTGAGGTCTCAAATATTCATTAATAATAAAATAATCATTAAAATAATAATAATAATAATAATAATAATAATAATAATAATAATAATAATAATCTTATATATAAAAGAGAACGTACAAATCCTTTGTTAGCTCATCACGCTAATACGGCTGAACCAATTTCTTTCATTTTTGGGGGGTTATTAAGATTTGGACCCTAGATGGTTTTTATCATATCACTTTAATTTTCAATTACCAGTGTCTTGAGATAATTGACCATTCAAGTGTCCATAACGTACAAATCCTTTGTTAGCTCATCATAGCTAAATCTAACCGTATTTATATGCAACCCACATGACCGTGTCACTCGGCGGGTTAACATAAATGACAGGCGATATAATGTTAACATTTACTCCAATCTTCTATGGTTTTTATCATATCACTTGAAAGCGAAAAAGTAAAAATTATCTAAGTAACAAAGTTTATTGCGTTCCGGGGTGACCCCAGCGAAGCGGGGTGAACGCTGCTAGTAATAAATAATAATAATATAGAAGATAATTTCCGTCTGAGGACGGACTGAATTTAAATCTGTAAAATCGTCCCTAGCGTTAGGCAAAAATTACAAAATTGTCGGGATTGGAGAGAAGTGTCAGGATCATCAGGACACACCCTCTGCATACCTCACTACACCAAGCTAAGTGTTAAACGGAATATTTCCAGGCAAATTTCAGGTAGAAAGTAGGGCTAGTGAACTCACAAGAGACGTAAGAAAATTTGTTTTTAAGTAATTGTTATGCCGGCTAAGCTACAGAAGACGTCGATAATGAGAATGAAAAAAAAAAATTGGAATTAAGAAAGTGGGAGAAGCGGAACCCGGAGAAAACCTACACACACGGTGTTTGTCCAGCAGAATGCCTACTAGGCAGGAGCTGGGTGGAATCGAAAGAAGAACAATGACAAAATTAAATAGCAAGAAGTAAATTAATAATAATAATAATAATAATAATAATAATAATAATAATAATAATAATAATAATAATAATAATAATAATAATAATAATAATAATAATGGTATAAAAAGTTTTGAAGTTGCACTAAAATTTGGCTAAACTTACTTAAAAGTAGAAATTTCGGGGAAGGGGTTCCGTACTTTCAAGATACACCTCTGCAACTACCCAAATTTTAAACGAAACCGTTCCACTAAACTTTAATGTATAAAGTATTGTACTGTATGTTTTAAGGAAAATAACTCTAATAAAAATAACTGATTATCATGCACCAGTAAGGCATATAAGAAAGTAATTTTTGGATATGCAGAAGTAATTATAAAAGCTTTGCTGCAAAAATACCTACGCAGACCATAATTCAATGAGCTCTAAAATACAAAGTAACAAAATAGCCTATCAGATTCAGTCTACATAGCAATTGTTACTTAAAGAATGGATATATACTATTTCGAGAATCGAGACAAGACGAGAAATTAATCCAATGTTCTCGGGATTGCTGCCAGAGTGAGTGTTGCTGTGCTGAGCTTTCGTTACCATACAGCGGCAACACCTTCAGAGCTATGTTTACGATACTTTTCGCCTCGTGTCGATTTTCATTTCAAAAGCGAGACGATAATTTGAGTTAGCCTTGTCCCGTCTTGAATGTAAAATTTTATTTCTCATGTTGTTTTGTTTGTTTTAGAAACGAGATGAAAAATTCCTCTTCCCGTGGGGATCATTAAATAAAACCTAAATATGCTTCCAAATGTCATGTTTGTGCTTGTAATGGTATGAACTGAGCGATAATTAGCTTCTAGCTTTTAATCTTCTACGAGATAATAATAATTATTATTAGTTTATTATTATTTCTATTATTATTCCTGAAGATTTGATAGTTCAAGTATTGAAACGTCCAAGTGTTCAAATATCTGAAGATAATAAAACATGTGTTATCGCCATCAAAAATTGTAAAGTAAGAAAGAAAAATACTTCCCCGACGGAGATTCGATCCAAGAACCTCCGGATTACTGATCAAGCGCCTTGACCACTGAATTACGATCACGCGGTAAAGGATTCGTCTTTAGTCTGCTTACGTTGGGGTTCTTTGCCTCCGCTTGCAAAGTTGTATGTTATATTTCTTCGATTCAAAACATCTTTCGTATTTCTTTTATGATGATATAAGTGAATAATCTTGGGCAAAGTTTACATTAACTTGAGTTGTTCTTAAACCTTTGGTTCACAAGTTTGTTTCCTCTCCACACGAAACTACAGATATGACTGGTTTAATTCTCATACTCTGCATTTGTTTCAAAGCAGTCGCCATTACCTGGTCAAAGACTTATGTCCGCCACGACACATGATTCTCGCATCTCATCTGTAGATGGAGAACTTTCAGCAAAGAAAATTGATCATTCACTTCCGTGCAGCCATTATTTTATGCGAAAAAAATTACCTGGTGTGGAATCGTACTGAGGTTTTTTTTAGTTGGAAGCCCAGCATGATACCCAGTGGTGGCTTTAGAGGGTAGGCACGAGCCTACCCAAAATTAAAATCAGCCCCTGATGATACCGATTACTCTACCGAAAATGTGTTTTCAACAAATTTGTGTGTGGTGCAGTGATTCTTTCTAAGACCAATAACATGAAAAGAGGATACTTCAGATCAGTGAAGTTTCGAACGGCACTAATAATCCCCATAGATGTTGTTTGTCCTTTCCCAACCAACATTCGTAAATCATCTCCGTGATACAGGTGTGTGATTCCACCCTCTTAAGGATTGCTAAATTAGTATGAGAAGTCACTCTTCGATTCTTCACGACCGCTTTGAAAAAAAAAATAATCTTTGAGTCGAAAAGAACTTAAACGTATGTTGATTAGCTGTATTACTCAGAACTCCAGCATGTTGACCCTACACTATCTTCCCACACGAAATCATAAACCAAATATTACTAAGCTTAACACTGATGTTTGAAGCGAACCGGTAATGTTCTTCCTGTATTGATATTTCCACCAAAGTGCATGCCTGAATTCATTTATTCGATGACCTGGAGACAAATTAGTGCCCACTATTAAACTAAATAACATGCAATGGAGGAAAATTACAGAAATATAACATATTATACAGTAATTTTGCCGTGTATATTCAAAAGTACAATAATAATAATAATAATAATAATAATAATAATAATAATAATAATAATAATAATAATAATAATAATATTATTATTATTATTATTATTCACATTCAGTGTATAGTTTTATCTTCAACGAACTACTTACGTCTTCGTGCGAGTGAACATTGGGTCGAGTCAGTTGGGGACTATTGAATACAGTGGTTCTTAACATAGTTTGGCCACAACTGTAAGTCCTGAGTTAGGAGCTCAGCTGTCCGTTTTAGTGTTTTTTAGCAATTATTATTGTTAATGTTTAGTACTGATAATATTTGTTTTGTTTTTGCGTATTACTTTTATTCTTGTTTTCATTTCGAAAGAGAATATCCGAACAAATACCACCATAATTGTATTTTGAATGTAAACGCCATTCGCAAATAGTAAACAACAAAAATTGGACGTTCCGACGTAGCTGCAAAACATAAAAAATGGAAGTGGTGGAGTTCGAACCCATACTCATGGTCATTAAGAATACAATAACCACATGCCTTAAATCTCTTGGCTACGATTTCTACGCTGAGTAAATTATAACTTATTCAATTTTTATACTGCTCCCATTATATCAAGTTTATACGGGTGTTTTTCTTTCCTTATTACAAAGAAGTTGAAGATGTGGAAATAATTTTGATACTTGGCGATCACTGACAAAAATCCGAGTAAACACTGTGTACATTCTTTACCATAATGTGAATATAGGGTGCATGTCTTCATTCGTCTTTCTCTCTTCATGTCTTTCTTGACATTTCTTTATCATGTCTTTGTTTCTCTTTCTTTTCTCTCTATTCATCTTTATCTCTTACTGATTACTTCTCTCTTGTACACACCTTTTCCCTTCTCGCACTTGTGCTGCGTCAGAGCTAAACCAGGCCTCTTTGCAAAACGTATTGACCAGCGTAACTTAAACACAAGCCTGCCAGTACACACAGTAGAAATCGTAGTTGAAAGGTTTAAGGCATGTAGTGATCGTATTTTTAATGACCATGAGTACGGGTTCGAATCCCTCCACTTCCATTTTTATTTTTACTTTTTGCAGCTACGTCGGAACGTTCAATGTTTATTCTGTACTACTTGCAAATGGCATTTACATTCAAAATAAGAGGAATTACGGTGGCATTTGTTCGGATATTCTTCTCTTTCGATGTGAAGACAAGAATAAAAGAAATACGCAAAGACAAAAAGTATTACCAGTAGTAAACATTACCAATAATATTTGTTACGAAAGACTAAATACGATCTCTATTACCATCTTACATGAGCTGTATACATTATTAACAAAAATGTTTAAAAATTTCGTTGCAGGGGATTCGGACTGACGTTCTTTGTATTTGTAATCTAGCACGTTAACCACTACACCAAGATCATTGCTTAGTAGAAGTTTAGTTGTCGGCGTATTTGTTGGTATTTGTACTTTACGTTCCCATTTCTTTACTCTTCCACAATTTTTACTCTTTTTCTAAGTTTAGCAGCTGTTTCTGGCTTTCTCTTTCATTGTCGTCCTTTATTTACACTATGCACTATTCGTATTCACAGCTTGTGCCCCTCTGCAATGTCTTATTCAGATTAGACTTTTCTTCTTGCTCCTCACTAAGCATTTGAATGATTTAATTTTCATACTCTCCATGGCTGGAGCGCAGGAATGCCAAACTCAAGAAACAGATGTACATTTACTTTCCTGACCGATAGTACAACATTCAGTACGTAAATAAGCAAATCGACGGTACTTTGCAGCTAGCTCGTATCTCAAAAACAAAACACAAGCTTATAGAAGAAAACAACGTTTGAGAAGGTTGGAGATTAGTTGAAAGTTAGCGATTTTTCTGATGGAGAATTAAGTTACGATAACAAATTAACTTCCCCACCACAAAAGGCAATAACTTTTAACTAATTTCGAACTTTTTCAAACGTTTTTTTCTTTCTCCTGTAAAGTTGTGGTTTTTTGAGATATGAAGTAACTGCAAACAACTGTTGAAATATAAAAACCTGTATGACGGAATCTAAACGTTATGGAAATGTCAGAAAGTCACAGTAAGAAGCAATCGTTATCTCAACTACAGCAATTGTACCTAAAAGTATTGTGACCAGGGCCGTGCTGGGATACTAACGAGGGCGGTGGACAAGTCCACCAAAAGGGCGCCTATGCAAACGTTAAGTAAACATCAGGAGGCGATTCCCTTCTCCGAGATGAAAAGGAGCTATGACCACCCGAAAATTTTCCGGAAAAATGCAAAAACAGTCATACTCGAAAACAAAATGTCGGATCGAAATCGGGCAAAAGAGAATGTCCATTATTTTTAGTCGTAGATTTCAGTAGTGTACAGTCAGATATAGTGCAGTGGCGGTGCAAGGTGACCTCCCAAAGAAACTGGAATATTCCTTCGAGTATTTTATCAAACATTGAATGAGGAATATGAACAACAGTCAAGCACAAGATTTCAACAAGTAAAAAGTAATAGTACATCGTTCAAATTAGAACACTTAGAATTCGAAAAAAGATATACCAGATTGTGATTGATCTATTTTGTCTCAGCACAGAATAAACTCTCGAAAGAATTTAAATGGAAAGAAGTCTTTAGCGTATTATAGTTATATCTTCTAGGATAATGATAACGGATGATAAATGAACGGATTCGTGTCCGAGTTACGAGTGTGTGAAAATGGAAAAAATAACTTTGATACAGATTAAGTTTATAACGACTGTATAAGAGTCAGGCGTCAAAGATACGTATTTATATTGAACGAGAGTACAAGGGATTTTTCTCGTAACAGCAGTGATTCCCACAAATTATGTGAATACAATTTGGTGGAAAGAAAGCTGTATTAAACAATTTCCTCTTTGTAATACGTAACCCCGTGGAAGGTAATAATTCCCACCACAGAAACAATGAAACTCGACGAAACACAAGCTGTTACTCGTGTTTCGCAATGATACAAAGAAAAACAGCTTCAAACTACCGATTTATTCTGTTTCGTAAAAGTAGGGCAACTGTGAAATACTCAGAGGTACCTTGTATAGTACCTGTGCAATACAGTATGTGTACACGAGATCTTTGTGAAGAATGACAGTTCACTGTCTGATATTGACCGTTGACCACGTTGCAAAGATGACATCGGCGAAGGAATTTTTTTCGCGTGTGGTCAAACATATCCGAAATTTCGGAGATGATTATTAACTCGAGCAATAAGTTCTTCGGTTGTTGTGGCTAATGTTGCATACAAAAGGCGTTTCAACCTCTCCCTCCTCAAAGAAAAAAAGAAATCGAGTGGCTTGAGATAGGGTGAACGAAATGGTTATAACTCACGTCCTTCTTTTCCAATCTAACAATCTGGGAACGTTTCATTTAAGTAGGTCTGCATATTGCTGTCAAAATATGCGGATGCACCCTATTCTGGGAATCACATCTGCTGTCTTATGTTCAAGGGTACATGCTCTAACAATTTTGGGAAAACATAACGTAAAAATTAAAGATACATACTTCCACACAAGCGGGCCGGCAATAAATAAGGTCCTACCACAAAATTATCCAACATACCGCACCGCATGCAACAATAAATCTCTGCTGCTGATCGTTCACTAAAGTTGCATGTGAATTTTTACATTTTGCATATGGCTATTGCTATAGGACTGTCTCTGATCATTCTCAGTGCGCTGTCTTGTAGGGTAAATTGAAGAGATCCTATCTCTAAGGCGAATATGAAAACTTGGGAAAATACAGGAAAATATAATCTCCTTTGAGGGTCACTGTCACGATATAAATGGCTCGTCTCTGGGCTACTACCTGTTGCCTCTCCATAAATGAAGTGCATATCTGTCAGGTCGTGGACAGGATACTCTGTCATTGCGCAGCACGTACAGATTAACAGAATCAATTTTACTTAAACACCAACGTCTACGCTTTTACACGACCTTGAATACCTGGACATAACCCACTACCGTTGAACGCAATACTCTCTATCCTGTTATACAGCAATTCCACACGTAACACCAGGGAATTGGACTCACTCACAAGTTGCATAGATGCCTCTTACAACACAGCCACGCTAATTGACGCCATTCCACAATAAAACTGTAAGACATCCTTCTGCGACCCACTCGCAATTGACACACAAGGGACGACGTGCGACCAAAGCATCATGCCCTCAGTGAAAGTACTATGAGATACGTACTTACTGTTATGTGTACGCAAAAGTTCTACATTCTCTTTCCTCCTGTTTATTCTATCCAGCTCCAAAGTACATTGGAACGTCGAAAAAAGATTTTCCCTCATTTTTTGAATGTAATTCCAACGTTTCTAGAAAATTTCTGTAGAAGCAGTGAGAAAATCAAAATGTAAATGGGCTACACGAGGACTCTATTTTGGTATATTCACAATAGCAATGTAGTTTTTCGTAGCTCAGGGGTAAGGAGCGGTTTTCCAACTCCAAGGGAAGGGAAGGGAAAGGAATACTCCAGTTTCTTTGGGAGTCACCCTTGCGAAGCCACTGCACTTGGAATCAACGACTAAAAATAATGAACATTCTCTTTTACCCGGCTTCGATCCCACGTTTTGTTCTTGCGTTATGACTGTTTTACATTTTTCCAACAAATTTTCGGGTGATCAAGGCGCCGAAAAGAGGCGCTTTTACATCCTGGTTGGTGTATATTTTTCGTTTTATCTCGTTGTCAGGAATCATCTCCCGACATTTGTTATATTCATTAAGTTATACCCTGTATATATAGGGCGCCATTTTATGTATTAAAACCACCGAAGTTGTTTAGTAAGGTAAATAGCTAAACTGGAAAACTTTCTTACTAGAGAAAAAACATTTTAAGTCTTGTATTTTTTTGTGCGTGAGTATGTGTGTCAATCAATATAGCTATAAAAACCAGACACTGATTATTCTAACACTCCTCTAAAACACAGAGGAACAATCAAATTTTTTAATAAAGAGCTTTAAAAAACTTGAATTATTTAAACTGCACTATATCGATTGCGCTTAGCTTTTGAAAGTGTTTTTTGGCAATAAATGAGTAGCAGTACGAAACACTTCTATATTATCTAACTAAGTAGACCTACATGTTAATTGCTTTACTGGCTTTATACATATTTTTTGAAAAGTGATTGCACTCTTTAGCTATTCTCTGCCAATAGCAACTGTATGAATGTATGATACGAAACTGGTATACAGAAGAATTTAAAGCATTTTTATAATGTGATATTTCGCAGGGTGCCTTTTATGAGGACGAATTTACTATACAGAACTGATATACAGAAGAACAACTAAAACCACTTATGTATAATGTGATGCTTCCCAGGACGCTCTATGCATAGGGCGCATTGTACCCTTCACAGATTCTTTATCAACAGTAATAATATGTATTTGTTGTACAGAATTGTTGCTATACAGAAGAATAAATAAAAGTGTTTATCTTTGATGTGGTTTTGCAAGGGCACCTTACGTAAAGGGCGCACTGTCTTCTTCACGAGTTCTTTACCAACACTAGCAGTATATGTTTATTGTACAGAACTGTGCCGTACAGAAAAATAAATAAAACCGTTTATCTTTGATGTGGTTTCGCAAGGGCGCCTTATGTAAAGAGCACACTGTACTTATCATGGGTTCTTTACCAATAACAAGCTTAAGAATTTACTATAACATAACTTAAAACTTTATTTATAATGTGATGTTTTGGAGGGCGCACCGGTACATGTCCCGGTATCCCGGTGGGCCAGCACGGGCCTGATTGTGACGCAACTTGAACAGATAAACGTAAAACATCTTCTAACAAACCTAGAAAAATCAGTAATATTAGACGATTGTCATATGGTCAGGAAATTCTTTGGAGAAGAAGAACTCTACAAATAATCTGGACTTGCCAGGGACGGTTGTCAGATTATTAAGCTAAAAGCTCTTTCAACCGAGATATAATAATAATAATAATAATAATAATAATAATAATAATAATAATAATAATAATAATAATAATAATAATAATAATAATAATAATAATAATAATAACGTAATTTAATTATTGATTACATTCAAAAATTATAGCTAAATTTCTGCGAAAAAATTGAAAGTGGAAAATTTTGTTTTCCTCTTGTTTTTAAATTTATCATAACATTTTTTTTAAAAAGAACGAATTGTGTTGAAATTTTATCACACCAGTGATTTTTCAAGAACACTCGCTCGGACGTGTATAGCTTTTAACATTAAGTCAATGAAATAACAGAAACACACACACACACTCACACAAAGTCTCACTCAGTAGTACATACACAGAATACACACACACAATTCTCACTTCATCTGCGCTCAATTCGTTATTGACTCAGCACGAACCCACAGTAGTAGGAACGAGAGAAAGGGGAAAGTTGGAGACAGCACGGGAAATGGTAACGCCTACACGCTCTTTGACCCTCATTGTTTTTGTTTACGTAAGACATGACTAGAGAGGCAAGAGGCAGAAAATAAAAGATAAAATATTTATGAAAACAGACTAGATAAAGATACCTATGATATTCAGTTAGGGATGTATGGGAGAGAATGTGAATAATTTTGTGACGTGTCATTTCTACCAGTCAGCTGAATCTCGACTGATTGAAAAGACGGCAAAGTGAAATATCTGTGCTATAAATATAGACGTATTTCTAACACATTTTTTTCCTCTTTGGGTGTGTAAAAGAGATAGAAAGATGTAAGCAGATGTGGAGAAATCCTTACACACACACTTACTCACACATATATAAGTAGAATGACACATATGTCTCCATGTGATGTATGTGAGTATTTGTGCAAGTGCGAAAATGGACCAATGAAACACATTATCATTGCTTAACCGTTTAGTACTCCAGCTTTTGCACTGTCTGACCGAGAAATGCTCGAAGTGAGAGAGAAACAGCGGAGGTTTGTTTGTGTGTGTGTGGATGGTTGAAAGTAGGAGGGGATTTTTTGGTCCAGCTTCCTCGGCAGCCTAGAGTTTGAATCTCCGCTGGAAAATCAATGTTATGTGCGCGCGCATCCGGGAGACGCCCTGGGCATAGTGAATGGTGAAGGCAGGAGCCTGCCGCACATGGAGCTCACAGGTAAGAGGTGCTCCTCCGCATCTCTATACTCTGGTTGATACCCATAGCATCTTTCCCGCCAGAATCTCCATCAGTTCGGCTCGGATTTTGCCCCGTTTTTTTGGCCAGCCGATGCAGTATGTTGATGCGTAAGTACTCAGATATTTTTAAGTCAACTTTCATCTGATATATTAAAATCATGTGTACATAGTCCTCGAGATCCGTAAAAACAATTCCTTTTTATATACATATATACTATATATATGTGTGTGTATGTGTATATGTGTGTGCGTTTGTATGTGTATGTGTTCCCTCTACTGATGCTTGTGTGCGACTTGTGAGTCCGCCAGGCAGTGTCGGCTGCATCGATCCCCCCGAAAACCATTCGTACGTTAACGGCGCCAGCTACATTCCTTCACCCCCTATGAAGGGAACCTTGGTCCAAAATCGACGAACCTGGTTTATGGCATTTCTCCTTACCCTTGATTCCTTGATGACCCTTTTTTTTTAGTTACACATATCGGTCATTGAAGACAAACAAATTAAGATAATTAAATTACCGTTAAAGTGTTACGAAGAAAAAAATAATAACCAAACGCTGCTTTCATTGCCGTCATTAGTTTGAAATAAGTGTTACACTAGTTCTAAACATAATTATTAATTAACTAAATACAACTACCGCTATATAAAATTTAGACATTTTTATATATATCCTTTATAGAAAAATGAAACTAAAATTATAGAAGCGAACGTATTGAATATTAATGTTTCTCCATTGCATTGTTTTTCCGCATGGAGTCTCGGGTTCGATTCCCGGTGGCAGAGCTTTATAATTTGAAAGCATTTTGGTGGTAAGGATTCCATCTTAAAATGTGGACCACGTTTTATGTAGACTCGATGCTCGAAAATGACGCTAAACTTCAAACGTCTAAATTCAAAGCTTTGTTCTAGAACCCAAGTAAGCACTCAACAACATAAATTGCTGTCAGTATAAAATTAAAAGAAAATACAAATTCTTTTGGCACAGATCCGTTCATTATCATACGAACAGAAAACTTTGTTAAATCTTCGAAAAAATGCAACAAATTTGAATAAATAATCTTGAAGCAAACGTTAGCTGATAAGTAACATTAGAATATTGTATACATTAATTTTCACAAGTAGTTACGCTACTCTGTAACCTCATATTGTTAGAGTAAATCTATCTTCTAATTGGTTTGAAATCGTAATGAGAAATGGCGTTTGCCGGTTATTGATCGTGGGACGTCAAAAGTGGTATTCGAATGATTTATGAACGCTACCTATTGTCGTGAACACAAAGCTTAATGCACTGAAGAGATACAGAGGATAATAAGACAATTATACACAATAAGGAATGAAAAAAATAACAGAATCTATACAATATGTTAATTATGAATATGTTATGCTACAATTAAGTGTATCAGGTACAATGTACTTTTAATTTTAAATGAGAACTTAAAAAATGATTTTTTTTAAAAAAATAAACTCATGTAGAACATCCGAATATAAATTCGAACAGATGATTTTGAGAAATAGACTAGGCGTTTATAAAACTGCTCGAGCGAGCTACAGAGAAGGTAGGGGGATAGTGGTTTCCCTCCCTTCTTTTTTTCTTAATCCCGTTCACTTTTTTCATGTTTCCGTATGAATGAATGAATGAATAAAATAAAAGGAACTTTCGAACCAATTCATTCACAACTTTGTCCTGAGGAAGTTACTTAGTAAGTTTCTAGATACAAATGTATGATTTTTGAAAGGTGTTTTGGCAATAATATTAGCAAAAAATACTATTACTTTTTTTAAATTTTCTATTAGCTGAACCTCTCTTTCTACACAGCGCATCATTCATATACGAGCATGAATACCCTTGTCATTCGTCACAACATCTCTACATGTCCCTTTACAGATACAAGTGAAGGACCTTTTAATTTTTTAAAAAAATCGGCAAGGGGTACCATAAAGGGGAGATTTTTTGATTATATTTTTCAATATCTCGTACCGTTTGCAAGTGAGCCTACTATAGTTGGAGTTTCTAATTCATGTATGATCAGTGTTTTCTTTTATCTTGCCTGCAGTATGTATTAAGCAAATACGTTACACACACAATTAATTATAATGCCAGCGATATATTGTGTTCATTGGGCAAAACACTCCACACAATAAAGATTCATCTTAGACTGGAGAAATGGTTATCCTTCGTTTTTCATAATCGTTTGGCCATGAAACAAATGCCTGAGAGATATACAACCTCTTGGAATGTATAACTCGTAGGATACGATGCTTTATTTTTTTTAAAATATCAACACTTCCAGTGTACCCCGAAAAAATGCAATAAAGAAATAGTGGCCATGTTTTTTTAAAATATTCAATTAGAATTAAACAATCTACACAAAATTTGCAACCGATCAGTAAAAATGGCATCTTTCTATAGCCTATGGTTCCCGAGAACTCACTGCCGAAAGGATTGGCCACAAAAATATAAACGTCCATAAACGTATAAACTTTTCTAGCATATTAATATATAGATTTACATCTTTAATATTCGCTAGTTTAGGTTCTATCTCTCAATAAATATATTTTATTGAGTAGAAGAATAGAATAGACAAGTCATAATTTAAGATGCAGTTATGGGAATGTTAAATAATATTGAAAAGAAAAGTTATAAAGCCTCAGTAACGTTGGCTAAGTGACCTATTTGACCTTCACCAATTTAAAGTTATAACCAGTTGAATATATAACATCTACCCGTATATATTGGCCGTAAGTTCGTTACATTATAATTTCTGGAACTAATTAAGAAGTTGTTTAGTCACTAAACGTTCAATAACACTCAAGATAAAATATATTTAAACTGATGTATTTTCTGAAGATTATCTGCATTTACTTTTTCATTTTATTCAAAATTTCTTCTTCACAGTTGAGAATACATTCACTGTTAATGGCTTCTTTACGTATTATATCAGAACAGTCTAGAAAAACATGTTTGTACATGTCTGACCACAAAACTTAACAAGTTAAATGTTCAGGTCAGGCCATAAAGAAAAATGATACGAAGTATCATATGTTACGGACTGTTGTCCAAACCAACATATGCATATTTATAAACGTTCTCATTATACAGGGTGTCTACTAAAATTCCACAATGAAATTTCGCGATTTGGTAGCATCTAAAGCCGACCATAGACATTTTTGGTGGTGAATTTTGATGTTTTATAAAACAAAAATTTCCAATCTGTACTTAAATTTGCACAGTTAAAAAAAAATCTTGACTCAAAAGCTAAATTTCGTGACTTTTTCGTGACTTTCATGACGGTTTTCTGATTTAGTGACTTTTTCGTGACTTTCGTGACCGATAGACACCCTGTTATAATATATGATGCTCCTGCTTGAGAGAAAAGAACTACTTGAATTATTTTTGTTTCTTGAAGATTAGTTTTTTTAAAAAAATATTAAACAGATAACTTTATATGACCTCTCTATTACAATGTAATCCTAATTAGCTATTCATATGTCGTAATAATTTTAGGTTAAGGGAAATGCTCGAACTTCCCTCCCTAAATAAACACTTAACAGAAATAGACCTAAACTAACTATCACAAATATCATAGCTAGTGGTATGCTTTATAAAGACTTTTCAATATTTATTAGTTTCATTTTCGTAAAGTTTAGTATAATAGAAAAAGTAGTAGGTTCTTTTCAGTGGCTATTAACGAATTGTCCCAAAGACATATCACCTTTTAACTCAAAATATTTCTTACGAAGATTCTCGCTCATAATGTCGCATATAATATTGAGTGTAGATTGTAATAATAATAATCATAATAATAATAATAATAATAATAATAATAATAATAATAATAATAATAATAATAATAATAATAATAAGGAGCATGGAGGCTCAGTGGTACAGCTCTCAGATTTGGTGTGGAGATCCCTGGTTGGGTCCCACGCCGTGTAAGCTTCTGATGGGCAACAATTGTGTTTGCGGAATTTCTTTTCTGTTTTTGCGTGTTCTCCCACATTATCATTCCAACAATTATATCATTACTCATTCATCTCCCCCACCTTACAAAGATTTGACATAAAAATAAAAATTGCATTTCAATAATAATCATAATCATAATAATAATAAATTTTATTTTTGGTGCTAGGAACAGCGAGTAGCAAAGTACAGTACTTATGTCAGATTAAGAATTATATGCAGGTAAGATTACATTGGGAATGTACAAACAATAATTTCGCACCAATCAAATTTACACAATTTGAAGTTTGTTAGTATAATACCTGTGCAAACATTATGCTATCATGGTACATGAAGATAGGACTTGTTTGTCTGTAGTTTCTAAATAGCCTACCTAAACCAAATCTATTAAAGTTGACGTACGTCATTCTTTGGCTTGCCCTAAAAGTAAACATATTTAATAAAAATTTTTGAACAACAACATTTGCATGTGCTGAACAATTTGCTGTTTTCCAAATGCTTCCCTGGAGTTATTAGTCATTATTAGTCATTATTAGTAATTTCATATGCAACAGTTTTTCAGAATATAATTAAAATTTAAAATTATTGCCCCTTTTTCATAAAAAAAGCGATAAATTATATTTAAATATAAGGCTTTAATTATCGAAAGAGTCTTGTTTCTATCTGCTCTATGTTTTAAGAATGTACTTCGACCACAGACTTCCACATTACAGATATATACTCTAGTTCTGCCCTAACTAAAACTTTATACTGAGAAAAATAAGCATCAATACTACTAAAATCCGTGTATTTTGTTAAAAAAAAAAAGAGGTTAAAAGTTTCGTAGCATTCGTACATTTTAATTTTTGATAAATAGATATTCGTCAAATAAAAGCAATAATAATGCTTTATTTATAGTACTAGAAACAGATATCAAATTAGTACATCCAGAATTATGATACATAAAACATACGCACATACACACACAAATACAAAATTTTTACGTACACATAAAAATCTTACCTCTTGACCTCTTACCATACACTTTGTTTGTGGTTTAAATACATGAAAATGCAATTGTCGAAACATAATTTTTGGTGATTTTTCTAACTCATCTATCTAAAATAGACCAATTATCAGGGGTAAAAATGAGGGACAACCCGGGACAATGCCAGTTCCCTCATTTCCAAAAAATATATATATGGCGTCCCACCACTTCCTAAAAAGTACAATGAGCAAAGATAGGCACGGGAGACGACGTGACGTCATCCACTTTTATCCCTGTCTACTATTCTAGTAACATGTCATTCTTTGTCTGAAGTATATGAACTTTCAATTTGAAAAAAATTCTTTTAAACTATCATGTATACCTAGGTCAGTGGTTTCCAAACTTTACAGAACGTCTATTACGTAATAACACACTTTTTTAGATTTTTTATTAATAGTAACATACGTTACAATAGCGTAAGTATATAATTTTCTATAAAGTAACGATTCTATGTATTGTAGTATTGAGCATTGTTGCTACCACTGGAGGAGACGACTGGTACATTCTGTTCAAAAATATATTTTGATTATTTAAGTGACTTATGATTTTTAAATCCCAAAATTTAGTGACACACCTGTGGGACAGCGAGACACATTGGTTGGGAACCACTAACCAAAGTAAATGTTTAGTAATTTATGATTTTTAATATTTTATATATGTGTCCGATCACGCAACACACGTTTACTTGCACTAAGCCAAATTTTAAAAACATTGCCCATTATTCGTTATTATAAACTGTATAATACTAGTAATAATCTTGAAATAATGTTGAGAGCTTACCAGATAGATAATTCAAGTATTAAACTTTTTTAAAAAAGCATAACATGGATCATTATGGCTAAGTTAATAGGAATTAAATCTTTTCCTATTACGCTGGATACTCAAGTACTGAGGTATCGGCACTCCTATGAACAGCTTGAATTCTATCTTTTGTTTATGTACTTGTCTAAACAAATAGCTTTTAGTAATTGAGCGGGTCAGTGTAAACACTGTAATGCTAAACTAAAATCTTTAATTTTTCTTTTAGTTTAACATTCCACAATTATGTACTGAGAAATATGAGTCAGTGATCATAACATAACTAAACTAACTAACTAACTCTATGGCCTATGGAACCCGGAGGTTCAATGCCGCGTTCAAAAAAGCTCTCCACTGACTTCTATCCTTAGCTAACTGCATCCAGTTTCTACTTTGTATTCCAATCTCTGCGAGATCCTTCTTAATATTGTCCTCCCATTTGAGTCTAGGTCTTCCTAATGGTCGTTTTCCGATTGGTCTTCCAGTCAAGACTCTGAAAGCGTTTCTACTTTCTTCCATTCTAGCTACATGACCCGCCCACCTAAGCCTCCTAGACTTGATGACCCTAACAATGTTGGGTAAACCATATAAATTATGTAGTTCCTCGTTATGAAGTTTCCGCCATTCCCCATTCCCGTTCCTCTTGGGTCCGAATATTCGTCTCAGGATCTTGTTCTCAAATACTTTCAGTCTATGTTCTTCCCTCAAAGTAAGCGACCCTGTTTCGCAACCTTACAGAACAACAGGCATGATTATCGTTTTATCGTTTTGTATATTTTAAGCCAGTGATCATAACATAGATGATAATAATGGAATAAAGAACGTAAGACAAAACGATTCAACCCAGACAAAACTCACGTATATGGTGTTTGTATTCCACAAAGTTCACTTCGCGTATACTGAGATCGAACTAGGAACCCCACGCTCCAGAGGTGAGCGTTAACACTAAGGCACCACTGTTCCTAAACTTCTAGGTGTTGTTATACACTAGATGAAAAGGATATTCTCGGTTAGATAGATAGATTTGATGTATGGATAGTACATTAGCTCATATTATTGGTATTTGTAATTGTTTGGGGATAAATTGCTTCATCTTAACTAAAGTAATTTCTCTAATTACTTTAAGATACTATTATACGGAAGGTATAAAGTCATTGGCTTCCCGCGAAAAGTTGTAGTGACGTTTATGGGGAGTGCCCAGCTTGCTTACTCGTGGCTCGCTGAGCGCAGTAGACGGTGGGTGGTGATTGGTTACCCTCTTACCATACCCCTAATTAGCAGGTCCAAGCGCGGGAAGCCAACGGCGTTATACCTTCTAGACCATAAGTAACGTTGAAAAATATAAGAACATTACTCAAAATCAATGATTATTAATGAAAATACAAAGATTTAAAAATGCCAAGGTATATATATATATATATATATATATATAGTTATCTTCTTGCCCAGTATGAATTTGAATCACATAAAGATATTTTTTTTTTATTTCTATAATTTCCTACAAAGTGTACACTGTCTAATAACTCGACCTATTCTTTGCATAATTATTTTCGGTTGCTTACTTCCTTTTTTCTAATCACTCAAGATTAGAACCAATAATCTTTACATTGAACATTATACCTTGGTTTGAAAATAGTAAAAATACTTAAAATACAAGGTAACCAAAAACAGTTTTTGCTGTTCTAGAGCAGTGATAAACAAAGAGTAATACAGTGTACGGTACATACTTTTAGGTTTCAAAGTAATCTCCTTCAGTATCCAACATCTTTTGTAAACGTTCCTGCAGCTATACAATACCCTGTAATAAAACAGGGCGACCGTGGTTGCAAAGAAGTCCGTGAGTGCGTTCTGCAGGTCTCCCTCATTTGCAAAGGATCTCCTACTGAGGTGGCTGTCGATGGAATGAAACAGGTGGTAATTTGTTGGTGCATGGTACAGTGTCTCCCAGTCACTTGCTGAACGGTTTCCCGGACCCTCTTTGTTACATGTGGCTTGGCATTGTCGTGCAGGAACAGCATACTCTTGCAATTCACCAATGCTGGCTTCATCTGTCGCAATGCACGGTGCATCCTTTGCAACTGCTGAATAGAGGTCAACAATGATGGTCTGACCAAATGGAAGGAGCTCATAATACACCATTTGCTGACAATTCCACCATAGAGAGAGCATAACTTTTCGTGGGTGCAGGAGTGGTCTTGAGGTATGAGGAACAGGGTCACGTGGCGACAACCAATGTCTGGTTTGCTTTTAGAGGACCCACGTTTTGTCACCAGTAAGCAAGCGATCAAGATGGGTGCGTTCAGGTGCCAAGTGAGCTGGACAAACTGGGTGTCATTCGTTGTTTCTTATTGGCTGCTGACAATGTGTGGAGTATCCACTTGCTTAACTTCTATGATTTCTCTATCCTGTGTAGGTGCAGTCTGATTGTTTTAGCGAAAACATGGAATCTTTCGGCAAGTTCACCACATGTTAGTCTACTATCCTCCTCAGTGGCTGCTTTCACAGCCTCGTCATCCAACACTTGTGGTCGTCCAGTCTGAGGTTCATCCGAAAGACACACATCTAACGAATGGAATTTTCGAAAATAACACCTGGCAGTAGGTTCGTTCACGGCATTCTTCCCAAATGCCTAACCTACGCGGAAATTTGATGTAGCAGCTGAAATACTCACTTTAAAATCATACAACAAACACACGCGAAGAAACTGCTTCGATACCTCCAGTTCTCTTCGACACTGACCGAGCGAAAACAGATATATGTGCGCAACATGCATGTATTATTAAAGTTCGATGGTCAGTCTAACCCGAGATCGCTTTGCAGGCACGTGAGTCATTTTATTTCCTCTCTGTGAGCGCATGATTGATGAGACGTGAAAAGCGGCAAGAACTTTTATGGTTACCTTGTATTTCCAGACTATCTCTATAGCTAGAAACACAAAATGGCATTTGTCACTATTTACAGCACTTCCCACTCAAACTCGCCTGCATGAACTTCCAAGCATCATGACTTTCTTGGTTTATAATCTCCTAATCGTTGCTTATTCAAAGGAAAACCGTAATTGCACCCGGTTGCAATATAAATATGGTACTAGAAACCTACAATTAAAGTTTAAATGTAATTACAAACTTAAAAAAAAAACTGGTGCCTGTGAAATTGAAATAAATAAAATACGAACCCATAGTAGCTAAATTTTACCCCATATTTTAACATTGAAATGCCGTTGCTACGAACGTTCCCTTTCTCTACGGGACCTTCTTGCGAAAACTAATGATAAAAGCCTAAATAAGGTTAAATTAGGCCATATATACAGGATGAGACAAAAAAGATGTTAACATTAAAAACGGGTTTACTCACGCCAAATTACAAGGCAAGGATTTGGTTAGAGGGTTTCAATTTGGCACTCATCCCGCTTAATGCACTTATGAAGTCTGTCCATTGTTGGTTGTATGGCCCTCTTGGTCATTTGGGGACGGATAGCAGCGATTATCTGAGTGGTGCGGTGCTACACGTCGTCCAAGTTCCTAGGTTTGCTCGCATACACACGATCCTTGACCATGCCCCACAACCGAAAATCACATGCTATCAGGTCGGGGAAACTTGCTAGCCATGAGAGAGGACTCCCTCTACCAACCCAACGTTTACTGAACGTGTCGTTCAGGTAATCCCGAACCATCTGACTGTAATGAGCAGGGACACCATCTTGCAGAAAGTCCTGGAGAATGGCAAGTGGCACGTTCTCTTCTATGGTTGGGCTTGCTACCATCGCTCCCTCGACGAGGATGATATTCTCTTCAGTTCGGACAGATCTCTTTGTACCATTGTTTCCCTTGCAATCGTCTTGAACGGACTCCGTCTTTACAAACTTCTCATGGATTCTACCAACTGTCAGACGTGAAGGCTCATCCCGTCCGGTCCAGGCCGTGAATTTTTCTTGTACGATGCTTGGGGACTGAAAAACCTCCATCCAGGCAGCTATCTTTCTTCGTTCCTCAATGGAATTTCGGCACGCCATGGTTTAATCTACAAAACAGAAACAAAAAGACCACCCAATTAATGTTAACATCTTTTTGCCTCACCCTGTACTTTGATTACTTCATTGCTATCAGGAGAACATTACATATATTGTGGCCTCTATACTTTACTGTGAATATGTAGCCTGTGAGTACTTGATTTTCCCTTTCTGATATTTGTTTAGCCTCTAATGTTACTATTCTAGTCATCCAATTTTTTCAAAAAAAAAAAAAAAAAAAAAAAAGAAAAGAAAAAGAAAAAGAAAAAAGAAAAAAAAAAAGAATATTTAAATTGAAACAAAAAACGAACTTAATAAAAATGTTCATGCGAATCCAATGTTTTCCAATATAGTATGGGAAAGAAGACATTTTCGATATTAATTTATAAGTAGAAAACTAATTTGTTTTAAATAAACGAAGGTTTCCTCTGATTTCTTTCAAATTTCAAGGTTAAGAAAATAGAAAATACTAGACTAAGATTACAGCTAAACACGCACCCAAGAGGTGAATACAATCCCAAGAGGCTATATTCTCACAAGAATACAAAGGCCAGAATTTGTCATCTCTCCTTTTTCTAAGAATGGAAAAACCGATGTGAAGGTTCGTGTCTCTCTCTCTGTATACATATATTCAATTTGTCACTTCATATAAAACTTCACACTTGCAGATTTTCATATAGGTGTTCAGAGCACAAGGGAATCAAGTCATATTGCCGAAAGATGTGGGGAAAAGGATCTAAAGTTTATACGGAACGTTAAAGTGTTTGGAAGAGCGTACACTGTTTTTTTTCATATAGAAGTTATTTACAATGTCTGAACATGCATCTTTTAAGCTCTGACACGAGCTTCAGATAGAAATCTAAAAGATGAAATATGTCAGAACACAGACTATGATACGTATATCATGAGTTTATTATAAACTTTCAAAAATGTATAAATAATAGCTTAAATTATTTTTGACACTCAAAAAACTGTGGGGCCTAGACCCCGCGGCCCAGAGTTAGATCCGCCACTGCTCTAAATAATGATCTTAATTGGGCAAAGGAAACCTACATTTGTTGCACTTAATTCCAAATGTCAGTAAGAGAGCAGAACTTTTCAAAGAAAAGTAGATGGCTATTAAAAAAACAAGACTGTTCGTACTACTTGTAACACTATTAACAATAAAAATTACATGTCTTGGGCAGGGGATTTGGGCTGTTAACTTTTTTTTGCTCCTCTTCTTGAATTCTAAATGAAATCTTAAAGAATATATTGTAAGTTGAATAGGACGAGGGCATTAAAAGTTGACACAAGAAAAGCGACATTTTTTCCTCATGAAAATTCCCTCGAGAGCATATACAAAAAATACATTTTCGACAGCGCGTTCATTGTGTATTTTCTTATAAAATATGCACGAAAACAAGCATAGAGGAAAGAGAGTGAGGAAGTAAGTATGATGGTAATGTTTACTTACGTAATATTTAAAAGAAAAAGAAAAAAACATGATAAGAAAAGAAAAAGAAAAGAAAAAGGCCACTGAGCTGAAATTGGCTCATTTACTCTTATTATAAAGCGCTATCTTCCTTGTTTATTTTTTCTTGTTTTCCACAGAGCGGAGGAGAAAATTTGCTCTATAATATAACAGCACTTCAAAGACGCTTGTAATCAACGTTATCTGATCTTAACGTGTATTGTCTACATGCTGTCTGACAAACACACACACACACACACACACACACAAAATTAGTTAATATCATTGACAGTATTTTTTTTAAAAAAAAAGTAAGTTTTATACGTTAGCACATTTACATGCCTTGATATGTTTAAGGAGACCTTAAAGATGCGCTATTGACTAACAGATGGCAGCACAATTTATCTATCTTTCGAATAGGGAACTCTAATATTTGCAACAATCTAGTCAAAATAAATAGCAGTGGCACATCTTGCCAGGAACCGGGGAGCTAGTAACAACAATAGTGAAGTTATTACTAATATATTTTTGAAAGTTTATAATATGTTGCTTTCTATTCTTTACTAGCAGATTGCTCGTCCTTCGCACGGGGAGAATACGCTTCATTTTGTACATAGAGGGCAATGGAAACTGAATTTGGATTTAAACGGCATCGGAAGTGTCACTGTTCGTCTGAGCGATCCCGAAAAATTTGAATTCAACACTAATATTGGTTATTTTCGATCCTTTTTAAATATCTTCCCCTCCCGTATGTTGTACCGTCAAAGTGAAATGGCAGAAACCATCCCAGGTCCGAACCTAATTTATATTGAAAATTTGATCGAGATGGGTCGGATGGTCCAAGAGTTATGATTTTACAAACATTAGTCATTTTAAATTTTATACGTTAGACTGAAAACTTTTTGAAACATTAAATATATTTTTACTAATTGCAGTTTTTCTGTTACGCAATGTGCAAACCAATATTTGAAGTTTACTAATGGTGGAAAGAAAATACCTATACTGTATTCACGAATGAAAGTTACAATGAAAAATTTAAACAAAAAATACACAATACACGAAACTCGTAGTGTTACTAGTGATGTCAACCCGTGAGAAAAATCTCATTTTATGAGGTTTTTTTTTTTACATTAATTCCTTGAAAAGATAAAAAGGGAATTCTCATCACAATTGTCAGCAAATATGGGATTTTTCATCGAGGAGAAAATACCCTGTGAGTGTGATGTAAACCAATGAACGACCTCTCAATAATCTTAAAATTAGTGCTAATTGTCTAATTTTGTTATCAGAAATATCTTGTGATTCTTAAACAAACAAGCTCCAAGAAATGTACATTGTGTTCTGGTATTTTTTAAATATAAAGAATATAATTAACTGAAAAAAGTAAGATACGAAATGAGAAACAACCAACTTCGGAAACCTTCTACATAAAACGACTGGAGAATGAAGTTTGTTCTAGTATTATTACGTTCATTACAACATGATGATACAAAGGAATTATGTAAATATAAAATCTTGACTAAATCTTGGCAACAAAATGTACTTGGCATAACATGGGAAACTCAAGAGCAAAATGAGGAATTTCTGCCTCTGGAGATGGGATTTTCTAATGTTTCGGGTAGGTACTACTGAACGTTGTTTGAATAGAAGTTTGAAACCATTGAACTGGTACAAATAAAGAATAATATCATTAGCGATAATTGGCGGTAAAGTTTAACGATATCTCGATAGACATAGGTACACATCGTGGTTCGAATTTCTCAAATGTCACTCGCATATTTTGTTAAGTTGCTTTGGTTAATTTGGCGTCCCGCCATATAATGTGTCCCAAGTGGCCGCAATTTAGGACGCTGAAAATTTTGCGAGAATTCTCGATATCACACTTATAATTCGTAACAGGTGGCAACCTTACTCGGGAGAAAAATTAGTAATTAGTAATAGTAATAAGAAAATTTAGTAATATGTTCCGTTAGCCAGTCACTTTTTAGTATTAGTGAAGCGCTCTCTGATAGACGATGTTTTTTGTCTATAAATAACAATACATAATAAACAGAACATATAAATTTTCGGAATTTCCACCTCGAGACATTGTCACATAAAGTTGTCCGTGTGAGAAGGAAGTGGTTCTCTCCCGTTCCCCCTCCCACAAGTTGCGGGGCTGAATTTGGATTTAAACGGTATCGGAAGAGTCACCGTCCATGTCATCGACCCCGAAAACAATGGATTCGACACTAATGTAAGTCATTTTTGATCATTTTTAAATATATATATATCTCCCCTCCCTCTTTCCTAACTTGCAACAATATGATAAAAACTATCCCAGGCTGAACCTCATAGATGTTGAAAATTGGATCGAGATCGGTTGGGTGGTTTAAGAGCTATTAAGTCACAAACATAGTCACTTTAAGTTTTATAGATATTGCCACTTGTTGGAAATATAGTTTAAAGTGCTGTCATCTATTGGCTAAGTCGAGCTTTTACAATTACCTTTATAAGTTGAATGTCATCCTTAATTGAAAAGGTAGACGCCCGCGCTATCTAGTATCTTTTACCGTTTTTTCTCTGTAAACATTCAAATTATTATTATTATTATTATTATTATTATTATTATTATTATTATTATTATTATTATTATTATTATCATTTAACGGGAAAATATTGTCCAAACATGAGACAAATACCAATTCATAGATATGATTAAGCAACTCATAATGAAATAATGAACGAAAATTCTCAAAAACAAAACCTTTTTGTAAAGCTTTAAGTTGATGATCATGCCGCCTCTTAAGACAAAACTGTTAGTAAGGCATAACTTCATTAAGATTTTCATTACGGCAATAGAAAGACAATGGTATACTATATAATGAAATATATCCGAAATTATTATTATTATTATTATTATTATTATTATTATTATTATTATTATTATTATTATTATTATTATTATTATTATTATTATTATTTAAATTTTAATTTTTGTTTGTACAAAGGGTGTCTCATAAAGAACGTTACTTTTGAAATTCCTATCATTTCTGTTCTAGTAAGTTGGTAAGACTGAATGTTACGCGATTTTTATCTGTTGTCTTTGTGGTTACTAGTCATCTAGCGCGAAATAACGCATGACCGTTATTTGTTTTCTGTACGGGTAGGAATGGAGTGCTTCACAACTGAATAGCGTGTTGTCATAGGATGGGCATAGTAAATTCTCATGTGTATTTTTCGAGAAAATCGCCAAAAATTAATTTCTTGTAACATTAAAGAGCATATTATTTATTGCAACACGTCCAGCGCAGCTTAATTGACTTAATTTACAATGTGAAATATACAGAACTATTGTAAATAATCTTTCCCATTTTAAAGTTAATAACACACGTTTTTTCACTCTCAGTAACATTCAACTTACGTTAAATGAAAGGAAAACTCAAAAAGTTCTTTTTTAAAAAAATACATATGTGTGTTCCACGACAAAGATTCACAATATGACTGTCTTTTGTAATTCGACACTCGTCAATCCAATTCTTCCCATACTCTTTCCAATATCTCAGATTCAATAGATGACATTGCTTCTTGAATACACCCGAAGTTCAGGTACATTGTTAGTTAGGGTTACTTGGTTTATAACATAACCTCACGAAAAACTTGCACGGGGCGATACGTAGTGACATGGAAGGAGCGGGGCAAGGAAAGGTAGTCTAATCCTCACATCTAGCTCATTCTATCCATTGATAAGGTAACCTTCTGTTGAGTTACCAACTGGTATGTATGCAACCCAACGTGATAAAATGTTTGTTGGGCTGCATACGCTATCAGGGATATTTTATCTGAAGCTTGAATTTTCGTTAACTCTTGACTCTGTTCAATGAGGAGAAAAAATGCTTTTGTAATCATTATTAACACTTTTATATATTTGAAGGTAGTGGCTTAGAGAGAATTCCAATTAATGCTATCTAGGTATTCAAAAGCTCTGTAGTTTATCAAAACTTAAAATCGCTGATGTTCAAACCGATTTTCCATTATACAGAACATATTAGCTTTCTCGTGTCTAACAGGGATATCCTCTCTTTATCAACCAGAGCAAGTCCTATACAGATTCAAATTTAAATTAAATTCTCTTTTATCCTCGTTAAAATTTTGTTGCAGTCCTGGTAGTTTATGGCAAAATCACTAAGGACTGTGAAACATCGATTGGGAATCTCTAGTCTACACAGTATAGAACGAAATGAATGAGTTAAGTTATTTTCTTCCTTCCGCTCTCACAGTAGGTGCGAAGATCTCACTTTCATTTCCACACAATACGTCTGCTAGGTAAAGAAATCATAGGTCGATGTACGTATTACTTTATTTTCATGAAAATGTGTTTCCTTCCCTTACTTATCTTTGATATGTTTGCTCTTTGAAGTTCCCACTTTCAGAAATATTCCAATTCACTCTTTCATTGTATTATTTACAAGTCAATGCAAACCATAACTATTGTAAGTTTTCACGTCTTTGGAGCCTACATAAACAAATGAACAACAGATATTGGCGAAATCTGTTCATTGCTTTTCGAAACGTTTTTGATAATAATAAAATGTTAAGAAACAAGCGAGTACACTCGGTAAAACAAAGTCAGAAGTCGCTAAGGTGTAAATTTAATTCTTGACTGAGCTCGGCCACCAAATGTGGCGATCTTCATTTGTTAGACGATGCTCTACTTGTCCACCAAATATGGTTTAGATTCGTCCAGTAGTTACCGAAAAATAAACTATCACTTACACCTGGAGTGAGTTTATGAGCTTCTGTATGTTTATATCGAGAGCTAAAAGCACGAAACAGTTTGGTGGGTCGAGAAAACAGACTTCAACTATTGATTTTTATTTCTATTTAATTATTTCAATGTAAAGAGTAGGAGAGTGATATTGAAAAATATAACTTGTTCGTATATAATCGACTTAACACTTACCGACCCAGAACTATAAAAAAAATTCCGAAAGCGATATTGAAGCACTCTGATAAATAACATTGCAATTTTAGTCATATACAAATAGTGAGTTTATTTAAAATAAATACAAAATGCAAATAACTGAAACCAACTTGATTGACTTTTTTTTTTTTACCAGTAATAATTCTCCCAACCTCCCACACAATGGAAAATCCAACCCACACCGTATACGACCACGCACTTACGTATATTGATGCACACGCTTACACACGCACTGCCTCTGCGTGGGCGCAAGAAATGGTTGGTTACATGATATGATACTCGTAATTATCAACCACAGTAGAACAGACAGGAAGAGACTCTAGCAAAGAGAATAAAATAGCGAAATGTTAAATGTTAATTAGGAACGCCCAATTGATTTTCTTCTATTTGTGTGAAATGGGCACATGAGAACTATGTGGAATGGTGCTTTTTTTAAAGTACGTTTGGGGCTATATATACTGTTTATAAAAAGCATATTGGATGATGTTCGTAAGTAGGTCGTTTAGTTATTAGTTTAAAATTCTACATAGCATTCAATCATATCTATTTTCACCAGGGGCGTACACACGGAGGAAGTCCACCAAATCCAGAAACCCAACCAAAATTTACTAAATTAACATACATTTGAACACTTTTTCAATAAACTATACTGGTTTAACACGGAAATAATTGATGTAGCATGAAACTGTGATCTCACAATTCATCTGTACTCTTTCTCTTATAAAAACAATCTAGTTCCACCATTTTTTTCTGAAAATATAGGTGGAAGTATTTTATATTTATTTATCAGGCACAGAATAATACCCGTTCAATACTATACAGGCATAGTGGCCTGTAATATTGGACCTCTTCCCCAAAGCTTGACCCTCCCCCCTGCCCAACAAAAAATCCTGAGTATGCGCTTGATTTTCATTCAAATAAACACTTATCTGGAAGTAATGTAAGGATTGGGTGGTTGAACTGGAGTTAACGATCTTAGCACTGATACTGCATGAGATGTGGGTTTACAGCTTCATGTGGGGTCTTAATTCCACAAGTTCGAACTCCAGGTCCCACGTGGCACTAATGTAAAGAGAGCTGTTTGCATTGAAATGTAGATTATACTTAGATCGTTTCGTGTGTGTGTGTTCTTAGTCCTTATGCAACACCGCCTTGTTTATGAAAGATGGAACCAAGCGTTAACATGCGTTCTGGACCACGAGTGGGACGAAATGAAAATGAAATGAAATCTTTGAGTTTTACGTCCCACGCTTATGCCGGTTAGGCTAAAGGAGACGGTGATGATAAGTAATGAATGAAATAGTAGAGTGAAGAAAGTGGGAGGAAACGGGAGAACCCCGAGGAAACCCACGCACACGGTGTTTGTCCACCACGAAGTTCACTTGACGGGGGCTGGGATCGAACCCGGGACCCCAAGAACCAGAGGTGAACGCTCTACCTCTGAGCCACCTCAGCCCCCCACGAGTGGGACGAGTCTGGGCCATCATACAAGATCAAATTTCACAGTACAGGCCGTTCCTTGCTTCAATATCTTGCCTCCGAAAGACTGAATCACAGGACCGCACCACCGACACCGTGTGGATTATATATAAATACATATTTTACGTCCGTCTCATAAAACAGTAAATTTATTTACACTGAAGGCGCGATGATTCATAACATAGATATAATCTCTGATGTGAGAGATCCCAGCTCTTATCCTAAGCCATGTTAGTTTGTGATGGTTAAAATTGCGTTCCTGGAATTTCTAGAAGTTATCTCGTTTTTTCTCATTTTTCATTCCACCAATTCAACCCGTCTCCTCTAGCATAAAAGCCAAATTGCGAGACGTTAATATTTTCATATGGGTGGCCCAAAAGTAGGTATACAGTCCCGTCCCGGAATTTGTATCATTTCTTATTGGTATCAAACATGTAGACCTAGTTTCTTTATTATTTGTTCTTAACTTTTTTTTTTTGCTTATAACTTAAGCCCGGAATAGTCGAAGCAAATAAATCCATAAACTAGAATGTTATACTAGAGCAATGCAAGGGTGTATACCTACTTTGGGCCACCCTGTAATGTCATTTGCATACGTTGTGCAACCACCTTTATAGTTTTAGGATATGATTAGTTTGTTTAAAGTCATTGTAAATGGATAAAATATTTAGTCCAATATCTCATGATTACACCATAGAGGCTAAATGAGACTTAGAATGGCTTAGTCTTGTATGCAAAGTGGGTCGGACATACGATCGAATATGCAGACTTAGTTGCTCTTAACATCAGGTTACATTAGAATACTTGTGATTTTTTAACGTTATTATGTTAGATAAAGTAAGAAAAATTCGTCAGAAAAACCTGGACAACTGATAATGTATATCTTTTTGGTGATATAAGTAAATGAGTGACAATAAAAGTATTAATTAAACGAGAAATTGAGGAAAACTCCGAGAAAACACATGTCTATGATTATTGATCTACGAATGGATGTTGATGCACAAAAATACATATTCTACATACAGTAGAACGTCGTTTATCCGCACACTCCAAAAACTAAGTATGTATGCGTAAAAAACACACAACTTAAATTAGGCAAGCGCATTGCAAATGTTTTCTCACTTTCTCATGCCTTTTGTTTTCGTATATGTATACGACATGTATAGTATTGTACAGCAATTTCAGGCGAAAGCAATATAAAAATATTCTTAAAGGTACAATAACAGTATTTTCCTGATAATGAGACTTACAGAAAAAAATCTGTCAGAATAATAGTCCGCGGGGTTCCAACACGAAACTATTCTTTAGAAAGGATAACTTTAACCTCTTATTTGCACTTATTAGATTCAGTTTATACGACAAAATATTCGACAAAATATTAAAAGCAGAAGATGTGGAAAATTAAGCATTATTATTTTAAACCCTCTGTTATTCCATCCCACGCCCGATCATCCAACACAGGGCACATTCTTGGTAAGTTAAAAAAAAAACTTAAAGTAAAGGAAGATATCCATATATTGATTTTTCCAAGCCATTTCGTTTGAAGAAGGCCAGCATAAAATTGGTGAGGGAGGAAGGAAGACAAAAATGTAAAAATTCAAGATCATTACGCATTTCTTCAATAACTCCTACGAAAGTGCATAGGATTTTGATTCATATTGAATTGGGATTACTTTTTTACACTCAGAAAAAAATGTAAAGTGCAGCTGTAATGAGCAATTTTTCATTCATTACAATGATGGTTACTTACTTAAATAACAATTACTCAAAGAAATCGCGTACCTTTTCTAGCATCATTTTGTCTCCCAAATTTGTCATTAGAATCGATGGAATCTACATAACACTTTAGAGTACAAAAAATGTTTTGTACTAAAAGTTTTGTGTTGCTTTGTGAAAATAGTCTGCTTTAAAACAATAATAGCTACAAGAAGACCTAACGAATAATCTGTTTATATATATTAGGGTGGATCGATTAAAACTTTTTCTTTTCGAAATCGATAATGGATCACACGGGAAAAGTTGCCCACCCATAACAGTAATTCATTTATTATTATTATTATTATTTTTACATTTTTCGGACGATGTCTTCCGGTGCCGCAATCGGCCTAAACTTTTGGAAAAGTCAACATAGGCAATACGCATTACACAGAATGTAGATAGTCTCTTTTATCTTCCAATACGGTTTCGAAAGTGGCATATTTCTCTACGTGATCGTTCTTCAGCTTTATGTGCTGTACTGACATCACCAAGATGTACAGTCTTTTGCTTATTTTAACCATAAAATGGCTAAAAATAACGCAGAGCTCACAACGAGTTGAGTTTCTGCCCTATTGGACCTTAGTAAGCCTTTGGCCGAGTGGCATGTCTTCTCCATCCAAATGTTGAAACAAGTAGCGCAGTGGAAGCTAGGTACAATGGAGAAGACATACCAGCCACAGAATTTCCTTTCGAAGCCGTTTTTCGATATTGACAAGGCTACCAATGTGTTTACTGGTATTGCTTGTAGTTCCATCGCAGCCCGCTGCAACCGTTGTTGACAAGTCCGCTTTCGATTATAGCTGTCACGGTATCAAGTCCGGTACCTGATGATGGTGTGACGTGCCCCAAGCAGAACCAGGTAATCCACAATGGTGACGTAGTACTCTTCTACTTCACGGCGATGGAATTTGTTCCCTTTTTTTCTTACACAATAGTCTTGTCCTTTCGACCATCGAAATACAGACCTCTAACAGCGTGACCAGATATATCTTCATCCTGTTGTACTTCAGAGCTGTGTTTCTAGTTTTCTCTTCTAATGCTCAATATATCTATAATGCTCTGGGGAGATTCTTCTGAGATAACTCCTGCGTCTTGAAGCGCAGCTGAAACAATGAGAGCCGCTTGCCTATCAGAAAAACCTGTTCTGTAAGCCTCAGATGTTTTTGAAAGACGAATCCTGGTTTGTGTGGTCTTCTGCCCGCGAATGTAGGCTGGTAGTTCAAAATTAGACCCCAACGTAACGGTATCGGACTCCTCCGATGTATCATCAGAAGTCGTAGGTACTCCCAATTCAATCTTTAACTTTCAAATCGAATCAGTTGGCACCGAAATCGACCTTTGTTCCATCTTCTTTCTTCTTTGATCTGCTGCTTGCAGAAATCTTGTAATATTAGCATTTCGGCTGCCTATTGTCATTTTTCGCATTGTTCGTTGGTCTTGCAAGGGTGCTTGTTCTCGAGTTGGAACTCGTAGTTCTTTATTGCACACGTAATCATTCAGATCCTTGCACCGCAGGCACATACATCAAAGAGACGATCAAACGCATCTTTAGAAAAGTTCTGCACTGTTTTGCTACTTTTCCGTTTTGATGATCTGGAAACACCGCTACACTTTCTGCAGTACCTCAAGAGTTTTGTTACAACAGATTTCTTCGAAATAACGGGAATGGATGATCATTTCCAGATGTCTATCACCCTATCTGCGACTGTTGCAAAACTTCACTGAACGGCAAGTCACGGCCATTGCTCTCAGAAGACGACTGTAGTTTCACCAAGTTTACAAAATGCATGACGTCACCACACGTCGGCAAGTGAGTGTCGTTTAATTCCGAGGGCGTACCAAACATCACTATTCACATGCTGACGGGAAGTCCTCACAGGAGGCTTTCTCCGACTCATAATGAAGGTAATCTAAAAAGGGCGATGGCACTGTATCACTTGCAACCAACAATTCACTCGTTGCCGGCTCCTTACTCCTTACTAGGTCGATGTCCTTGTAAATTGTTAAGCAATATGTTTGTTTGTTAACCAACTATAGTTAAATAACACTCAACAACAGTCAACAAACATAATACTAACTGCGCACACGCGAATCACACACTTTAACCTCAAAGATCCCCTGCTCCGTCAACACTCAAGAGTCAACACGTTAATCGTATAGCAGGCGACACTACACTAAAGCAAAGCACAGCCCCTCCTAGTAACCCAACCCCCCCTTGGCAATGTCATTCATTCAACACGAACTAACCCACTACCAGAAACAAACACTAACTGTATCGCTTTGCCCTGATGCGCGTAACAATGGAATTGGGCTTCCATTCATCTTCCTATTCTTTACGCAAGTTCAACGTGAATAAATGCAATTTAATTGTTAAAACAAGCAGGGACCTATACATATTACTGATGTTAGTACAGCACATAAAGTTGAAGAACGATCACATAAAATAGAGAAATATGCTACTTCCGAACTGTATTGGAAGATAAAACAGACTGTCTACATACTGTGTAATGCGTGTTGTCTATTGTCTATGTTGACATTTCCAAAATTTTAGGCCAATTGCGACACCGGAAGACATCGTCCGAAAAATGTGAAAAAAATTCAGTGAACTACTGTTATGGGTGGGCAACTTTTCCCGTGTGAGCCGTTATCGATTTCGAAAAAAAAGTTTTTTTCGATCCACCCTAATATATATATATATATAAACTGTATATCAAAGTCATTTCTCATTTCAACGCATGGTGAATTAGATTTGTATCTATATGTATATACAATGTGTCAATTCTGTACACCAAAATTTGAAAATGTACACATGAACATGTATCTTAAGCGCATAATTTCCGAGTGAAAGGTTGTCGAAATCAGGAAGAAAGCAAATTTAAACCATGTTTCTTTGAGAAGTAATTAACGTATGCCTGACAACACTATTCTATCCAAAACTACAGATGGAAAACATGCATAACGACTGCACAAGAGATTCGTCAAAGGACGCGAATAGTTCAGCAAAAGTCTCATCAGTCTTATAGTGGCTTAGTACATTCACTAAGGCTTTGTTGTTCATTACTGAATTTTCAACCAAATGATTGCTCGCCTAGGAACACTATATATCCGCTTTATTGAGAGCTACACCGTAAGTTCCTAACAATGAATGCAGTTGTAAAGTGCATAAGTGACCTCTACCTGCATCATATCATTCGTTGTTTGTCTACATCATACCATAGTCACTTACCCGTGCTCATGCAGTCACAAATAACATTTAAAACTCCCCGCCCCAAAGTTAAATTTGATTGGAAGTCGATTTTCCTACAAAGAATCCCTATTAAATAGTGACACACCTTTCTATGGATGCTTATTCCGAACCACCTTTACTTCAGAAACTTTAAGGGATCCAGCAAGTCTTTCTGGGATCCCTCGAGCAGTCATTGTGTATGTTCACTATCTACGGTTTTGGATAGACCAGGGTTGATTTCCATGACGAACTCCTGGGTCGCACAGACGTACGTTTATTACTGGTCAAAGAAGGTTCTAAAATTGCTTTTCTCCTATTTTAAGCACTTTCTCGTTTGGAAATTATGCGACTTATACACGTGTTTCTATGAGCATTTTTCCCCACATTTTGGTATGCAAAATCGTCTCCCAAATTTATGACATGGTATTCATTAACGTTCTGTACAAATGAAAATAAGCTCTTCACGACATAACAGCTGAATTATCTCTAATGGATTTTTTATATCAAGGCACTTGGATGACTTTTATCATTTATCATTTCAGAAATTGAAATTCAAACTCCTTGTTAATAATTCCAAAGAGCTTAAGATTCAATTGGTGATTTTAAAATGGGGGATCCGTAGTCACTAAACAATTAGTTTAAACGCGGTTTTTGCTGAGTTTGTTGATCTGAGTTTGCTCCTTGAGTCTCTGAGGTAGCGCCTCTGCTAACTTCTCAGTACACTCGATGACCAATGTGAGTAACTCATTATCTTAATCGATCGTATACTTCGTTAAACTACCGCACACTGTCTTAGATAAACATCAAACAATTTTCACAAATTCACAAACTAAAAGCACGAGAAGGTACGATCAGAATTTTTTTTAAAGATCTAAAATTTGAAAATGGAAGATAGTCAATCCTCGAAGAAAGCAATGTTTAATGATAAATTCCAATAGTTCACGTGAATATTTGGGTCATGCAATATTCAGTTCACAATAGAAAACCTAACGGTGAGAAGAAGCAAGAAAGAATTGTGGTGCGCAGAACATAGAATAGAGTAATAATCATTGACTAGCAATAGGCAGAGAGAACATGATGATAAACACTGCTACATGCAAAACGTTGCAGAGAATGGTCTCATTATTTATATATTTATTTGGCTGTTTTGTTGTCTAGCTTCGTTTCTTCGTAATTCAACCTATCTAAATATCTGTTTTTCACATTGTGGAGTTATACAATTGCACAGGCTTTCATAAACAAACATGTATTGGAATCTAGTTCTTGAGTTTATAGGAAGCTAAGTTCTCAATATATATATTAATGGAAACATATTAAATGAGTCAGATGTCTGTGTTGGCAACGCTCAACCGGAAACCGCAGTGCTGACCTGTTACGGGAAGTGTGTTAGGGAAAATTCCGTACTACGGGAAGAGCAGCTGAATTGCAGTGTGCAGTGAATTGAGCAGACGGTGTTAGTGTAAAATTGACGACTTCTCTAATTTCCAAATAGAAAAAATTGTTGGCGCTCGGTTATGTGGTGCAAACACTACAATAATGTCAAGTGTGCTTTAGTGTATCGCGAGCGACGGTGTCCTAGGTGATAACGCTCTACAGAACACACAGCAAAACCACATCAGCAAAGAAGAATGGTCGTCGAAAGGAAATCCTACGGGTGACAGGTTCCGCCGAGTATTAAAGCGAACTATTACTCAGGACTGTTTGGCTATTGCGTTTTAAGTGACGAGAAAATCAAGCAGCACTTTCCATAGCATATGTCGACACTCACAGCCAGCCACGAGTTATATGACTTGGACTCCATATGACTCCTCCTCTGAGGACGAAAGATAGTGCAACGGCACATTAACCTAGTAAGTTGCACTTTTTCAGGTATCATTAAAGTGATGAGTATCTGTATGTAACTCTGAGGTGGCTACTTTATTACCCGGACATTCCGTACTACCAAGATGTTTGGCGTTCGAAATTACAGTTCAATGTATATGGAATGAGATTCATAACAAATTAAGGTTATTTATTTGCAATTGCTTACATGAGTTTATGTAACGCTTTGCCTTACATAATATTATTGAATATATACATATTAATTAAAATTCGACTGATAATTATTCGGTTAAGAAATATGTATATACAAGAAATAAGAAAGACATTTTATCGTTCAGAAAATGTTCCATACTATAATACATACGAGATGTATTCAGGAGCGTCATTTCAGATTTTACTTGGGGGGGGGCAAAACCCCTCGATATAAGTAAAATTTCGCGTTTTTCACTCATTTACTACTACTCTATTGATAAAATCTATATAAATCTCAAACTCAGGGGGGGCAAATGCCCCTTCCTGCCCCCCTAAATGACGCCCCTGGATGTGTTCAAAACGTATTGTACCTTTGGTTGGTAAAAATATATTTATTGATATGGAAATCTGAAACACTGATTCCCTTCAAAGCAGTTTCCTTGGTAATGCACACACTTCTCCCAGCGCTTCCGGCATTGCTGGAGACAATTCTGGAACGCAGATTTTGGAATAGTGAGCAACCGTGTCATCGCATTCCGCATGATGTCTTCTCTTGACTGAAATCGAGTCTCTTTTAGTGATATTTTCAGTTTGGAAAATAACCAAAAGTCTCACGGAGCTATGTTGGGTGAGTGGGGAGCCTGATGACACATAGGAATATTGTGTTTCGCGATAAAAAGCATGAATCAAATTTCGCGGACATAATTGAATGTACCGATCCGATTGAATGGTTTTCGCTTGGGTATCACCAGGCTTTTGGCAAAATTTGATGCAATATCGCTGCTCAAGATTTTCTGTCATTTTACAAAAAACTGAAATCCGATGACCATTCACTACACGTCTTCACTCGTTGGCTGACTGCTAGCAACTGACGATTTCTGCGGACGGGAAAAAAATTCACGACTGCGCACGAGTGTCTCCTCTACATTTACACTAAAGAAAACTTCACTTGTTTCATTGGTTTACGAGGGAAAAAATAAGATTCTAGACCTTTCGAACATACCTCGTATTCCTTAACGAAACTCTCCGATCTTATTTTTCAAACATACTATTATATATTTTCTTTTATTCATAATGTCTGCTGCAGGAAAGTGATTATAAATATCAATTCCCATGTTTTATGGGTCTTTGTGTACTAGAATGTACTAGATTTTTAGTTTCACTCTGTGTTTGTTTGGTGGTACCTATTTCGTTTTTAGTGTATGTGGCAATTTTTAGAATGAATAGGGAAGTAAAAGTAAGTATTCTGTAGTTTTGAATAGTTATTTATACGAGTCTGTGTAGTAAGATTATATATTTTCCGGATATCACACTTTATCTTCCAAACATCACTAAAATGCTTCTCCTTCCTCAAGTTCAGTGACTGCTCTTGAGGGAAGTCAGGTAGATAAAAAATATAATTTTATTACTATAAGCTAAAGGAAGAAAGTTTTTTTCTAATATTCTAACAATCGATAAGTTTTCTTTGCTTAACGTGTTGTAATAATTGTAAGTTTTGCCCATGTGACCACCTCAAGAACCTCGATTGCTCACGTTACTACAACAAACAACAACTACTACTACTACCAGTAGCGTACTTACGATTTTGTTTCTGGGAGGGCTTTGCCTGAAAATGTGAAAATTCTGCAAGATATTTCATATACTTTACTATAGTAAGTAAGATTTCGGGGGGACTTAAGCCCGGAAGCCCCCCTAAATACGCCACTGACTACTACTATTGTGAATCTAAAATATCACGTTACTATCACAAAGCTATGACATTTACAGAACCTTAAACAGCTGCCGAATTTCTCAAACCAAACATTGCATCCATCCGTGACAAAGAAGATAGTAATGCTCAAGAGATATGGAAATACATGCAGTTGCAACCACGAATGTTATGAACAAAAGAGTATAAAAATATCTTCTAATAAATTCAGTCATCTTCTGTCTGTTTCTCTCTCTCTGTGTCTCTGTCTTAGAGAAGAACAGCTTAGTGAAGTAACAAGGGAGAAGTACCGTCTCTCCTCAAACAAACAGGATTTTCCTCCATGTCCACCCCAAGCTCATGGGATTAATTCATTTCGCCTTATCAACAGAAGGCACTGTTGACACCATCACATGATTACCTTGTTATTGTTAAGCGAAGATTTTACCACGAAAAGAAAACAGGATTTTCAGATTCCTATTCCACAATACACGACAAAATGCTCTCAAATGAACAAAGCATGCAGACACATTCACATCTGCAGTAGTAAATATGAATGAAATTGGAGAATTTCCTTGAATTTCAGTACTATTATCACATGGTTCCGGAACAATTCATACAATAGATATAGAAGTTAGAATTTATACATGTGTTCAATTTTAAGGTATTTTATGTGAATGCTGAACGTTGACAAAACCATAGCTCATGCAGAAAGAAAATAATTGACGTAATACTATCAAAATGGACTAGGGAATGAAGCTTTAAACCGAAATAATTTGATCTTTTATTTACTGAGAACTTTAATAAATAGAGACTACAGTATGAAATAAATGAAACAAGTGAGACTTCCAAACTATTGAGGTCCAATATTCTAATCAGAAGTGATGGATTCACAAGATCTAGTTTCAATAGTGGTGCACCAAACTATTTTTTTAAAAATAAAAACCTGAAACCTGTTTCTAGAAAAAAAAAAACGAAAAGCTGAAACTGGTTTTTGATACCAGACAACCGAAACCGATTTGATTGTAAACCGAAACCTGTTTTGTCAGAAAACCGAATCGGTTGTGATAGAAAACCAAACCAGTTTGAGAACCGAAACCAATTGTGATAGAAAACGGAAACCGGTTTAAACAGCAAACCAAACTGGTTTCATGAAAGTTTCCAAAAACCAGTTTCATTTTTTCTAAAAACCGGATTTTGTGCCAACTCCTAGTTTTAATAGCCAGATAAGGGTAGACAAGGAACCTAAATACGCATTGAATGCTGAATATATACAGGGTGTTTCAAAACAACACCGACAACGTTTGGGGGATGATTCCTGACACCAAGATAAGACAAAAAGTATAGACCAACCTGGGTGCACAACTGCTTCCTTTCGGAGTTATAGGCTGCCGAAAACATGAAAAAGTGAACTTTAAAGGTCCATAGCTCCTAAACTATGGGACCTATCATAGTCGGGTCAAGGCTTCACTTAGGAACTAGTATGTGCCCTATCCAAATTTCTATGTTTCAGAAACTTGCGGTACTTCCGCAACAATTTTTATAGAGGTAGTTGATGAGTATCTCACATTGTATACCAGTAGCCAAACTCCCTCTAAAGTTCATTTTTTCATGTTTTCGACAGCCTATAGCTCCGAAAGGAATCATCTGTGCACCCAGGTTGGTCTATACTTTTTGTCCTATCTTGGTGTCAGAAATCATCTCCTAAATATTACCGGTATTGTTTTGAAACATCCTGTATATAATACTTTCTCGCTATTTCTTACCGATTTTACTTTATGATAATCTAATATTAAAATAGAAAGAGACAGATCTCTACAGCTTCCAGTTTTCATTAAAGGATTAAAGCGAAGATTGAACTTATTTTTAAGACGCTAGAGTAATATCAAAGAAACCGTTTCTCGTTATCAATTATAATCTTTTCCTCTATGAAGATCAATATTAAAACCACAAGTCTTAGTAGATTTGTACTGTTTCCAGTTTTAATAGAGGAATTAGATCCAAGCTTCAGTCTATTCTTAGGACAGAATATCCATATTAAAATATTGTTCCACGCTATGTACTTAAGTATTACTGTGTTGGATCTATAATTATCAATATTAGAAAAAATGTTGACGCATATTTTTTTTTCCAAAGTTGTTATAAAATAGAGGACCTGCTCATATGCATCTTCATCCTATTAACTCAATGAAGCCAATTAAAAAAACAAGTATCGGCACGTCTGATTGGCTACTCTCGTTTCCACCATAAATGTTGGCTCAAAACATTGCGATCTTATTGGGTGGAGTAGCCGGAATGGCGGTAGCGAAACTGTGACATATGGCTTCACGATTTTATTGTATAGGTTCTCTATATCCTTGTTTCTTGCTACCTTTTGCCATATTTGCACTGTTGCCACTAACTCTGAACTTGGAAATGCTAAGATTTCTATCACGTCCGATTAGAATAAAAGGATATGAACGGAATGTAACTTATTCTTTGGACGCTGAGTCCATATTAGAAGTTATTTTTCGCTATATCTTATCGTCTCTGCTCTTACACCTGTCAACAAAGAGACTGCTGGATAGACATAGCCACACTATAACACTCCCCATGGTTATATCTAACATAGTTTAGAGTTCTAAAACTTGAAGTACTGATAATTTGTTCTTAAAGTGGAAATAAAGATGTCTGGGCTACCAATACGCATGTTATATTATGGCCCATATCCATTAGATAGGCTACAGACGCTATGGTTTACTGAGTAGGCTGCAAAAGTGCATCAGTACAGGTTGACCGGACGCCGTAGTATGTGTTGGACACGTAGGTTCCATGCACGATATCTCTCCAAGGCGCAGGTAGAAGGAATTAACTCTTAATTAATTTACGATTCTAATTCGGTCGTAGATGAGTCATTTGGGAGGGCAAGAGTGGGCAATCATCCCTTCTCTGAGTTTGAGAAATAGGCTACATGCTTTTCAATAACTTGTATACTAATACATTAACTAAAAAAAATGAGCCTCTTTTGTTGATGGGCATTCTTGTTACCCCCCCCTTCCTCCGGGTAAAATTTGAAATGATGCTAATGTTAGGTAGCTGCATAAGTTCAAGAAACTGTTCAGGTCCATCCACATACCGTCGAGTTGAACAGGTAGACGGTAACATGTGTCGCCCCCTTGAGGCCACCAGTCTTTGTTCTCCAATGGTTTAAAGAAAAAAATCCTACTTATCCAAAGATAATACAACATTGCTTTGTCTTTCCATTGTTTCTAGTACCTTCCGCCTCCTTTCTTTTCCACAAATGAAATGAAATTAAATTTTTGGTTTAACGTCCTACGATTATGCACCGAGGTAAATTGAGATGGTGATGATGATAATGAATGATGCTGAAATGTGGGGAGAAACGGGACAACAACGAGAAAATCCAAGCAAAGGGTGATTGTTCATCACAAAGCCCCTTAGTATAAGCTGGGTTCCAACCAGTGACCCCACGCATCACAAGTAAACACTCTACAAGTGAGCCATCGCGGTCCCCTTTTCTTTTCTTTTTCTTTTTCTTTTCTTTTTTTTTTTTTTTTTTTGATCTTTATTACAAAGAATTGATAAATACGCCTTCACTACTGTTTAAAACAGAAGATTCTGTGTAGTGTTTTAATAGAATTTGTGGATAAATTATAAGGAACATATGTATAAATGAATTCATTGTTTCTATTAACAATATACCTTTTTGCACTAAACATTAACAAGTACTGTATTTCGTATTCCTATTTGAGATGACAAAGAAGATGGAGTAACACCCCGTTAACTGGGTTTACTATGGTAGATACTTTATGACTCATAACATTAGCATCATCCATCCGAGGGTACTACAGTGGACAATAATTTTTCTACCAGTTGATCACTGGTTTGACTGATTTGTTGGAACTCACTGTTATTGCCATAAATAAATCATTCGCGCATTTTCTAGAGCGATAGTGTGTTATCATCCAGAAGTCAAAGCTATTCCGAAGAGGGATAATGTGTCATCAGGTGAAGTTAATACCCTGCCGAAGAGAAATAATGAGATATCAATCGAAGTCAGTACCCTTAAGAAGAGGGATAATGTGCTATCAGTATCCTCTTGAAAGCGTATAATGTACTGTCAACTTATTATTATTATTATTATTATTATTATTATTATTATTAATTTGCTATTTAATTTTGTCATTGTTCTTCTTTCGATTCCCACCAACACTAGTTAGTAATTATATTTTATAATTGAAATTTTCTTTAACAATTTGAATGAAACTTTGAGGTAATAAATGGGCTATGTATACTACTATGATAATTTAGAACAGAAACTCTCCCACCGTGCTGGAAGCAATATGCAGCACAAAATCCCGCAGGCAACCGAATTCTGTGGAAAATGTTCAATTTACTCGCTGCATACAGCACGTGTTTTTGTGAACAGGTGTTGAGCCCCGCAAGTGCTAGTGGAAGTTAGAACATAAATAAACAGTGCCACTAGGAACAAAAATAGACAAAAAACGAGAAAAAAATGAAAAGAAAAAAGCAAAACAAGTCTGTAACTACTGGGAAATGAGGTGGTGAATGCTAGGCACAGAATGGAAGCATACACAAATGTTGCTGAAATATCGTTAATAGAAGTCAAATCATGGTTTTAGTGCTGCAGAAAAACCATTCAGGAACAAGGTTGCAGTTTATGCGCGATTAGAAAGACCGCTGTAACACTTACCGTTCCATATGTAGTACTTACAGCAGGGATTTACTTTTTTCTAAAAATAAAAAAAAAAAATGTTGTGTTCTATATATTGAGCATCCAAATGGTACAAGCATCAAAACATTAAAAAAAAAAAGAAAAGAAAAGAAACTGTTTTCTGAATATGAACAATTTCAATTCAATAGAATGTTATATAATAACTTTCACATTTATTAGAAGAGTGAACTTCAACCAGAGTATGAGAACTTGGAATGGAAATAATAATGAAAGATTTCAAAATATATTAGTTTTTATTAATAAATAAAATAAATATTTATTTATATTCCACATATTTTTCATGCAGATATTTGCAATTAAATAAATTTAATTACTGGCGTTCCATTCATGCTCTATTTTCAACAAACTTAAAAGTTCGTTATTGAATACTCTATGTCTGTATATATATATATATATATATATATATATATATATATATATATATATATATATATATATATATATATATGTATGTATATATGTGTGTGTGTGTGTGTGTGTGTGTGTGTGTGTGTGTGTGTGTTATTTGCTAATTTTTCAATTTTGAGTCCTCCATTCCATGGAGCATCAAAAGCTATCTGAAAGAATTTATGGATTTTTTCCTGTCACTCTTACTGTTCCCGAGATATTGACCAAAAAAGGTTCCGATTTCAGAAGATTTAAGGAGCCACATCTGGGGAACCATAAGTCATAGAGAAATAATATTGGTGTTGATCAATGCCAATATTGATTTAATACAAATACCAATACCAATACCAGTTATTGATTCATAATTATTACGTCATTAGTTAATTTAATCAAATAAATTCAATATACAATTTCATATATCGTGATATTTTCCATAAGTAGAAGCTTTGCATAAGTAGTTTTGTTATAATTAAATACAAACTAATTATTTACTTAGCAAAACTATACATTGTTCAGCGTAAGCTCTAAACTCCGATAAACAAAATATTTGTATCCTTCCGCTTGTCACAAATACGATTGGCTAGTGATGTATCACTCCCACTCCCCATGGGGAGGAGCAAATTATGCACGTGCATTTTGACAATACTTTCTCGTGTTGTCCAGATACTTACAGCAGCAGCAGAAAAGAAAGAAAAGAAACTCGAAAGATTAAAAAAAAAGTATTTGAATTTCGATCGTATACAATTGTTGCTTAGTGAGTAAAGGTTTGCCTTGTTGATGTTTCACCACAACACTCGCGGAACCGGGATTCATGCCAGTCATGTTTCAGACTTTAAAAGCAGAACACCCGTCCACAGATGAGTTGGCGCCATAATTATTGCGCATGCTTAGTGTTTATTTCTATTGTTACATTAGCCACACTCGATTGCAGTATTATTAGATAATCCGTATTATATTTTTATCATTTATAATACTATAGCACTTTTATATGAAGCTTCATAGTAAAAGTAATAATGCAATCACATGAACTATTTTGCGGAGGAGTACAAGCGTCGGCAGGACAACAGCAAATCAGCGAGATTTAGTTTCACGTGGCTTTGTTTATCGCAGTTTAGAGCTTACGCCGAACAATGTATAGTGTCTGATGAAGCCAAAGAGTTAGTTGGTGAAACTGTAACACGTGTTGAATTTTAATGAAAATATATAGTTTTGCTCAGAAAATAATTAGTTTATATACAATTTTATATAATTTCACATAAGAAAAAAAATCTTTTTAAGTTCATTCTTCGAGCATTCTCAGCTGGTTTTAAACTGACGTTCCAAAGGTAACTGACTCAAAAGGAGGACATCAAGAGAGTTGCACTGACTCCCTAGCGACAATTCCCAAAATCAGTGCAGAATCAGTGCAACTGTAATTATAAAAGCGGTCATTTGCTCTTGTAGTTTCAGTTAAATGAAACCCTGACCTCTCCCCGATGGTCAAGTGGAGTGGTTTCCAACTTAGAGGGCACATCTCCATGGGGAGCGGGGCGTGAAGAGCGATGAAGAGGGCGGAAACTATTTACTATGAAGATAGTCATTCAGAAAAAGCAATTGGCGCACAAGCCATGAAAGTGAGTACATTTGTGATTACAAATAATACAAACGTAGTAAACAGAGAGGTTTAATTACATTCGGTACCACCATAAAATAACTATTAAGGAAAAGCTGTGGTTCCATTGCAAACAGAGCTAATAAGCAATAACAATGCACTAAAATGGTATGCTGAAGATTTCCTAGAGATGATGATGATGATGACGATTATTATTATTATTATTATTATTATTATTATTATTATTATTATTATTATTATTGTTGAAGTTTTGAGACTTCAATGCAGCGTCTGAAATCGCAAAAGATGTAAAACCAACAAGCAACAAGAAAGTGAGGGGAGTGAAGTATGCAGGGTTCACGAAGGAACATTAGTTAAACGAAGTGGGGACTATTGTTCTAGGCTAGGATGAGCCTTTGGTGCACGAGGTCCTGGAATCGATTCCTAGTGGAAGATCTTTGAAATTTGAACGTATTACAGTGGTTCAGGTTTCAACTTGAACTGTAGGTCTATGATTCATGTAGCCTGGGTGTTGAAAAGGATGCTAATTAACAACTAACTAACAAAGTGAAACACAAATGAAACACCAAAATTTAATTTGTTAAGTAGATTGGTTTACCAATATTCCTTCACTGGCCATGTGTCCGTCCGTCTGTCCGGAACACGCAAAAAACTGAACAAGAATTTGATGTATTACCTTCGATTTTGACCAGGATATTGAGGGTTAAAAGGTAGGAATGACCACCAGATGTGATAGAAATAAACGATTTCTGGTTCTTACGTGAATTCCTATACAGCAAAAAACGGTAAGGTGATAGATAGCGAGAAGTGGTTTTCTGTAAATCGATTAATCGTCCCAAGAATACATTTTTATCTCTATCCTCAGCGCTATACTAAAACCGGAAGTGATAAAAATTCACTACAACTTGCGGTTTTAAGATTGGTCTACATAGAGCAAAAACGATAAGAGAAGGTGAAGCGGGTTTTTGGAGTCTATTTAGCGTTGTAAACATCTCTTAATGCTCTATTCAAACCGGAAATGGCATAAATCAACCACTTCCGGTTTTATCGTTTATCGATATAGAGCAAAAACGGTAATAGATAACAATAACTGATTTCTGAAGCAGTGAAATATAAGAATACATTCAAGATGGGAGACGGATTCCAACTACATTTTAATCCCTCTGGCTCTACTAAAACCGGAAGTGATAGATATCTACTACCAGTTCCAGCTTCAATATTAATTTTGAAAATATCATAATATACAAACCAAATTCCTTTATTTAGTGAACTCGTGACACGTGACATTTGTTTAAAAATAAATATTTGCTTATATTAATTGATTACTACCTTGTTAGTTTAGTTGGTTGATGGATTACCATCAGAGAGCACAGTGGCTCTGTGGCAGAGCACTTACCTCTGGTGCGCGGGGCCTTTGATTCAATTCCCGGCCAAATAAGTTTATGGTGGATAACATCGTGTCCATGGGTTTTCTTGGGGGTACTGCCGTTTCCTCCCCCATTCTTATTCCACCGATTCCTCCATCATCATTTACTTGTTTTAATCATCCGTCTTCCTTTGCCTAAAGGGCATAATTGTGGGACGTTAAACTAAAATTATTTCGTTTTGTCCCATTTAGGAGGCACCCATCGCTCCCCTCCGGTAGGTGTGAATACAGTAGCCTGCCTTAACAATATCTGTGGCGAGTTATCACGCATGACATGAGAGGCTGACCTCTTGTCTCTTCCAATAAGGGATCTCATCGCCACATTTACCTACGTCTATTGCCATGTTACATCACCCTACAAAAAAAGGTGATGTTAAATAGAACTAAAAGCAATGTTTTAATTATATCGAATCAGTTTCTTTTATACCATTCAATCCCCAACGTTCTACTCCGAGTAGGGGCAATACTGGTTTGAGCCCCTCTCCCTTTCTCAACATAGGGTTGAAACCGGGTATGGACTATTCCTAGCAGTGCCGCACGCACTACTTGTTATAATAATAATAATAATAATAATAATAATAATAATAATAATAATAATAATAATAATAATAATAATAATAATAATAATAAATTTAGTAATGCTAGAGATCACGAAGAACTCTTGCCAACTTATTGCATACATTCAACAGGGTGATGCATGTTCAGTAGATTGGTTTCCGACAGCATTAGTTCTAGCACTGTAAATCAGGGTTTCCTAGCGCTTAATTAAGGAGGCTTGAAAATTATTGACGACGCTAAATACCAACACTAAAAGAGCTCCTTCGTGGTTAAGCGGTTAGCGTGCTCGCCTTTGGCGTGAGAAATCCGGGTTCGATTCGGGCAGGAGCTCATGTGGTTCGGATTCCACGTTAATCAGTAGGTCCCATCTCATATGACCTCACTGCTGAAAAGAGAGTTAAAATCAACTCAACCAATACTGAAAGTTGAAAAGATGCGCTCTAACAATATGGAAGATTACATCAGTACGTAATATGATTTTTTCTGTTCTTTACAAAGCTAATGAGCTTACAAGTAACACTTCACATCGTTGCTGCCGGTCTGACGCTAAACTATACATTTTCGGAAAGCACTAGTCCTAAATAGGATAACTACACAGTGCGACGGTCAGACGTTGCCGCGTTCAGGACTTATGGAGCGTCAAACATTAACATGGGGTTTATGAGAGTAACCATAGCAGTCGTATTATTTCATGCTAATTCGTCTTGCATTTGAACTCTGTGCTAACATTTGTGTTGTAGCAGTCGTATTATTTCATGCTAATTCGTCTTGCATTTGTACTCTGTGCTAACATTTGTGTTGTTTTTGTGTTTTTTAGGTATGCGTTGTAAGATGGATCCGAAAGTGGTCGTTTGGGCTCTGGTGGCCGAGATCGGGACAAATGAGCGCAATCCAAATTTGGAAGAGCAAAGGATGGTGGCACACATCAAGTCTCTTTTGACCAGCGGGATGGAAGTCGTTGAAGAGATTCGTACGCTCGGCTTCGGTGACAGTGATGGTGACCAGGGGGACGGAGACATGGATTTTGGAGACGAGGAAGACCAAGAGCAGGAGGATGCAGAGATGCCTTCGTCATCGCAGCAGTCTCATACGTCTTCCGCATCTGGCTCATCAGCGTCAGAATACCTGCCCTCTCCTGTGAAGAAGCCGAAGTTCCAGGATCAGCCTCCAGAAGACTCCAAAATGACACCAGAGCAGTGGCGCGAGTACAAGGCAAAAGCCTATGCCTACTGGACGGTAAATCCAAAAACAGGTAGGCCTTGGAACACAAAGACCGGTCGTGCTACCCACTCGACTCTGCAGAATCAGTTCAGGTATATTCGGAACATTGGCGTGCTACGTCACTTTGGGGCAACACAAGGCAAAGATGACAAGAAGACGCTGATGGCAGAGATCAATGAGGCAGTTCGGGGCATGTTCGCGGAGAAACAGCACACTGCTATCATTCACGATCGAACGTTGCGAATTTGGGCTAGGCAAACAGCTAATGAACTGGACCCTAACAAGAGTCTCAAGTTCAAGGCATCACCGTCGTGGGTGTACAGATTCAAGAAGCGCAACAACATCGTGGACCGTGCAATCACCCACAGGGTCGGCAGGACCTGGCAACTGAAAGAGTTGGACTTGCAGCAGCAGGCTGATGCTTTCGTATTAGCGACTCGCGAGCTCATTGCAAGCGAAAGCATCCCACCAACGCAGGTTGCCAATGCAGATCAGAGTAGCTTCAAGAAGTTGTTGCAGAGTACTCGCACTCTCCGTACCAAAGGAACAACAGTCGTGCGAGCGGTTGTGGGATCCATGAGCGCAACAACCCACAGCTACATGATCATGCCCGTGATCACCATGGCCGGAGAGATTCTGCGGCCGATGTATGTACTGGTGTCGGAACCAAGTGGAAAGTTTCCGGGAAACAAGCCTGCAGATCCACCGAACATCAAATCATTTGCTGGCAAAACGTCCAACATGAACAGGGACGACCTTAAGGACTTCTACGAGCAAGTGTTCTGGCCAAGCATGCCTGATGATCGGAAGAAGATCGTTTTGCTATTGGACTCGTGGACTCTGAACAAGGACGACAATCTATCGAACGCACTGAAGCCTGCCGACGTTGCGTTGCACAAGAGACTGATTCCTGGTGGTTGCACTGGAAAGATTCAGCCTTTAGATGTGCATTTCTTCCGTCAGTACAAGTCCTTTGTACGCTTTGTGACCGACACACTGGCCATGGACAGTGTCATGGATATCTGGCATCGCGATCGATTCCTGGCACTACAGTCGTTTTCACTCTACCAGTTCAGCGCACCCCGATTCAAGAACCTGATCCGGTACGCTTTCCACAAGGCTGGCTATCTGGACGAGGAGCCGGGAATGTGAATCTCTCCGCACGAGTACTGCTTTGACTCCCTCGACGAAGGTGACGTGTGCTTCACGTGCGGCGAACTACCGTTTGTCAAGTGTGCACACTGTGAGCGCACTCTTTGCATCTCTCATGCTCTGTTCGACGATTTGCACATTGATTGTACCCTTTAACTTACGCAAACAAGTGCTCAATCAGACAACGTCGATTCAAACGTCACAAACCTTGTGTTCTTCTTCGTTTCCTGTAACTCTCATAAACCCCATGTTAATGTTTGACGCTCCATAAGTCCTGAACGCGGCAACGTCTGACCGTCGCACTGTGTAGTTATCCTATTTAGGACTAGTGCTTTCCGAAAATGTATAGTTTAGCGTCAGACCGGCAGCAACGATGTGAAGTGTTACTTGTTAGTTATTTTAAGAGACCATTCATAACATTATGCAATAAAATATACACAATATCAAATTTTGGCTACTAAAGGCATGGCTCAACCGCTTTCTGAGAACAAAACAAAATTATAAACATTTTAGGTTCCTTGATAACCTTTTAAATTCCACTTAATTTCGGGGGTAAAGAAACCCGTTTGAAAAATATATACAGGGTGGACCAATTATCGTGCCCACCCTTAAAAGTTTTAAACGAACAGATAATATTGTGAGTGAGACGAACAGTACAGTACGTATCCAAAGTAACTTAGTGTCGGATATTATTTATTGATTTACTATTTATATCAGAAGCTATGTAGGACCTTCAGTAACCGCTGTTGTGTCTTCGTCACTGTTCCCTTTGGGAATCGAATACGGAACTTGGTGCCTTGTTCTTCAACTTTATCATTTTAATAATAAATAAATAAAAATACTGTTCGATCCTACTACATTTCTTAAGACAATAATAATAATAATAATAATAATAGTAATTACATTTTACTTCATATATCTTCCAATATATCTACTGATATACTACAAAGAATATTGCACAACATTCAGGAAATGCTATCCACTATTAGTACATTTGGACCATTTGATTGGATTGTTTTTTGGGAACACAATACGCAAACATATGTTCCAACAAACACACACACACACTGTACTCCCATTATATAAAGAGAGAGAGCGCGCGGGCGCGCGACAGAGAGAAGGGTTACTACTACTAAGTAAATAGCATGAATGTATTGTGTGAGGGAGGGAATAAAACGTAGAGAAACTGTCCAAGGATTTCGCAGAAATTGTGTCCTGTAACTTAATCTCCGTGACAAACCGTTATCTTATTTGTTCGTGCATCAAAACTCTTCGTCTCTTTAAGCCAATAAGAAGAATGGATTCTGTTGAATCAGCACTTTGTATTTGCCTCTTTGTCTTTTCGTCTCTCTCTCTTTCTCTTTCTCTCTTTACAAGCACAAAAGAAAAAAATGTATAAGGGAAAAGAAAGAACAGTTTCTGCTGCAGCAATGAAATTGAAAGGGGGGGGGACAGGGGATTTTTAGTAGGGAGGTGGTGCAGGAGAAAATATTGACACAGTAAATCCAAGAATAGTTCTCAACAGAAAGGAGTTAGCAAGCAAGGCTTCATTGTGTTTCCTATTGTCTATCGTCAAATACTTACATGGCACAGAACAATATAAAGCGAGCAAATCCACCTTTTAACTCGCTCAGGAAAAGGAAGACAAATTCAGATACCAAAGACAACCCATCTTTACTTTCCTTTTTTTTCCCGTTAATTTTTCGATAGACATGGCTACACAATGATACTTCAGTTGTCATTTTCTCGGGTTCAGCCACTCTTCATTTGCTACGTGTTCATCTGGGTTGTGCTTTCCTAGGGAGAAAGAGAGAAGAATAACCCAAGGTCATGTTGTTTCTACGCAAGAAAGTAATGTCTATTGGGAATCGAACTCAAAATTGTTTCCTCCTAACAAGCGGAAGAATGCAGAACCTTAGTTTTCACCAATAAAAAGTGCATTGTTTTGCGAAACTAGTGATTGTTTTAGCAAAACTAACGTAAACTAACGATGTAGAGATTTAAAAAAAGATAAACTAATTAGGTGGGCGGGACAACCTCACTGGCGTAACTTTACCTCCAACCTACTTGAACCACACTACTATTAAGGGCGAAGTGATATTTATGTTTTTAGATTTGAGCAATAGTATTTGCGTAATCGCAAAATAGTTGGACACGCTTTTTGTATAAAAAAAGTTAAAATGTAAATAATTAAATCTTTTAATTAATTGCGATTTTAACCAATAGCATTGAGCGGGCTGAAGGCTTCGGGGAATAATTAGCGTTCGAAAAAATCTCGGAATCATATAAGCAATTTGCATTAAAGCACGCTATTTTGATATTTTTAAGAATGTATATAAATACATTGACAGAATATCCATTCTTCTCACAGGGAAAATACGTTTCTTTTTGGATATAAAGGGCTGAATTTGGATTTAAACAGCATCGTAAGTGTCACGGTTCATCTCAGCGTCCCCGGAAACTATGGATTCGACACTAATATTGGACATTTCCGATCACTTTTAAATATATCCCCTCCTTTTCCCCTAAGTTGCACCGTCAAAGTGAAATGATAAAAAAAAAAAAAAAAAAATCCCAAACTTCATCTATGTTGAAAATTTGATCGAGATCAGTTGGGTGGTTCGAAAGATATTAAATCACAAACGTAATAACTTTTATTTTTATTTATTCTTTTATATCTCCCCCTTCCCCTCCCCTAAGTTGCAACGTCAAAGTGAAATTATATAAAACATTCCAGACCCGAATTTTAATTATGTTGCAAATTTGGTCGAGATAGGTCGCGTGGTTCAAGGGTTATTAAATTTGTATTATTTTTATATATCTTCCCCGCCTCTACGTTGTACCAGCAAAGTGAAATGATAAAAACCATCAACGTTAAGAGTCTTCATCCCGGCGAAATTAAAATACCGCTAATTTTACAGTAATTATGTGATATCTTCAAATAGATAAAAGATAATTGAAATATGGAACAAGAGCGCCCTAGACAATATTATTTTGCGTGAGGTACCGTTATCACAAGTCACCTAGTGGCTTTCCGTTTTCAGCTGTTTAGAAACGCGAAAATAAATGCCGATTTTCAAAATGGCTCGAAATCGAAAGCAGATAAGTGAGTCGTGATAACGGTATCTCATGTAAAATTATATTGTCTAGGGCGCTCTTGTTCCACATTTCGATTATCTTTTATCTATTTGAAGATATCACATAATTACTGTAAAATTAGCGGTATTTTAATTTCGCCGGGATGAAGACTCTTAATGTATACCGATACCAACTTCTGTACAATTTTAAGGATGATCTTCAGATATGTATGTTTCGTTGTCAGATACACAAGCAACGGTATCCAGGTACTGGAGAGCTCAAGCAAACCTTGGGAAGCACGAACGCCCTTGACCAACCACAAATCGGCGGCACCCATGTTAAAATGTAGACCCAAGTATGTTAAATAGCTTTGGCACTGGCGGCATTAAACTTCAAACAAACAAAACAAAAATTATTGAAAGTTGCTCGACATATAATCGAAACAAAATGAAAATGACTTCACTCTCACGAAAAGATATGAAGTTTAGTTTTTCTTTGCGCGAATTTTTTTAAGTTTAGTAAAAAAAAAAACAAATCTCTCTGCAGAACTTTTGCGTCATATGAAAAAAAGAAAAGAAAAATGTTTTCTGTTACAGTGTTACAGAGTGTATCTACAATTTAAAACAAATCTCTGTAGACAATCCAAGTTTGAGTTTAATCTCTAAAACGAGTGTGAAGATATACATCTGGTGAATAGATTTGTTTCTCGTATATGTTACAACACTGTCCGTCACAAGATGATCATAAAAAAAATAAACATAATAAACTTTCGATTTTAAAAAAATGTAAAGCTTTCTTTGTAATATTTTTTCTTTCTTTGACAAAGAACTAGCTAACATGTGTTAGTAAACAGATAGCAGAGGTGATTTGATTTCGAATTTGAAAAATAAATATATAAATAATAATAAAAAAAGAAGGAACTCATACGTCATGACGTTTACGAGCGTGTCCAAACAACTGTTAAATCTTTTTCCCTTTTGCTTTATGTGAAACTTGAACAAACTGTCATTGAAGTTCTATTTCATCTGTACATCAGCTCATAATTCAACATACAAGACCAGGAGTTTTCTCCTTTCACTTATGTTGGCAAACTGCCGAAGTTCACAGCGAAAAATAAAGCAACGAAGAAAAAAGAAGAAGAAGAAGAAGGAATGATTCACAGAATACTCACTTCTACATTTCGAGTTTCTCTTTTTCTCCTTCTTCTCTTCTTCCGCGACAGTTTCCTGATGTTCTTTTGCTGATGCCATCTAACGCACAGACTACACACAAAACGACAAAAGAAGAAGAAGAAGAAGAAGAAGAAGAAGAAAAGAAAAAATATGTTGATGATCATGATGAAAAAAGAAGTAAATACCAGAATGATACTAGAATTTGTTTTGACCTTGAAAACGAAAAAAAAAAAAAAGAATCCTGACTTTCGTCCGTGTACGCAATTTTGTTGTTTTTACTATTTGCACGAGAGCCTTTTTTGAAAATGCAAATTTGTAATTTGGCTACACATTGCGAGGACTTTGAGAACATGAGATTGCACGAGAGCTGGCAATAATAGCTTGTTTTTACATATTCACGAATTTTTAAGTTGCATTTAAAGATATTGTAGATTAACACTATTTGTATTAGACTCAGGCGCGCACCAAGAAATTTTTGCTGGGAGGGGTCCAAGCTTTTGTGAGGGGGGGGGGGTGTTGGGGGTGGATCCAATACTACGAGCGACTATGTCAATGTAATTGAACGGGTATTATTCTGCACCCGAAAAGACGATAAGTAATTGTGAAATAATTCCACATAAATTTTCAGAAAGAACTAGATTGTTTTCATAACGGAAAGAGATCAGATGAATTGCAAGATCAAATTTTTATGCTACATCAATCATTTTAGTATTAAACGAATATAGTTTTATTGAGAATGTGTACAAATGTATGTTTAGTTAGAAAGTTTTAGTGGGGGGTCCTAACCCGGTGGACCCCTCGTGGGTGCATTCCTGATTAGACTATATTTGTATTTTTGGTACTTCTTGGTCTGTCGTTCTGGTACTGTTTTACTTTAAATTAATTTTGTTAAGAACCACATCGAGTTAGGCATAAGCCCGTAGCCGGAACATTGAAACAGGATGGCAGAGACTTTTTTCTTTTGGAGCAACGGGAGTAGCTTGAATTCACTTTACATACTGAGAATACATATTATTATGAAATATGAATATAAGGTTAACTGTGATAGTAGAAATAATTGTATCTACAAAAGTTATATACTTAAACTGAACATATCGCAACTTTTCTGATCGCTATTTCATACATCATTACAGCAATAACATTTTACTGAAGGGTATTTACAGTATGCAGCAAAACAAACAGTACTGAAGTTCGCGTAGGGATAACGCACAAGTGCAATGTAGTATGAGCTGTGGGCGCCACATGTGTACTAGTCCAGTCAAATTACATCAAAAACGGGCCAAACCTAGACATTTAGAATAAAAAGATGGAACCTCGAATGTGTTCGTGATCTCTTCCTCGTTAACCTCCAGAAAATCTAAAAAAAAAAATCCAGTGCTGGTTTTCCGCCATTTTGAATAAATAGTCTGCCATCTTGGGTTTCTCACATGCACTTAGTTTATGCCACATAACTTCTAAACTAATTAACGTAGAAATTAATTCTTTCTTTTTTATACTTATAATACTATAAGCAATGTAACAAGTTATTATCACTTTTCTTCGAATAACCGTTTTTGCATAACAATAGGATAAATTGAAAAAGTGGGATCTATATTAGGGGACATATTATTTTCATTGCCTCATACAACTTAATAGAGTAGAAATATGAAAAAACTGCTTAAATAAAAGATGTTGGAAATTTCATAAGCTTTAAAACGATGTGTATATATTGTGACTAGAGATGCGGAATGAAACTTTAAATGTCATCGGACTGCGCACAATTTCTGTAGAAACATATGAATGAACCATTTAACATGAAGGAAAAGATGTTTAGTGATTTGAGACGGCTTTTCATTGCAATTTCCGGTAAGTATCAACAGGTTTGGAAGTCCGGCTAGAATAAATAGTAAACAGTGGAGTCGGCAGAGGGTGCGCAAGAACCCTGAACGTAGACTTTCGCACTATCTTTCTGTATGTAGGCCCATGTGTCCATAGAAATTAGTGTTTGAGATAAACGTCTCAAAAAGATGATTAAATCTATTGAAATATGTATCAGTAATGTTCTTTTCCTTAAAAAAAAAAAAAAGTTGCGAGTTTTCCGCCATTTGAATAAATAGCCTTAGTCCAGTGCAATTACGACACAATTGATCAAACGTAAAATTAAAAAAAAAAAAGATTAAACAGAATATGCTATACGTGTGTTGATATTGTACTGAAACACAATCTTGTATTGATAAAATTTTTGCTACGATAAATGCCTCCGTCTAAAACTAGCCTAATAGATAAAACTTCAAGGTGCACTGAACTTTTGGTAACTCACAGGCACGTAGCCAATGGAGGGAGGTCCGAGGGATCCGAACACCCCCTTAGAAACCAGAAGTGACACATAGACCTACGTACAGAAAGCTGGTGCGAAAGTCTTCTTTCAGAGTACTTGCGCACCCCCCTGCGGACGCCAATGTTTACGAACTATTTATTAAACTAGCCGGACTTCCAAACTTGTTGATACTTAATGGAAATTGGAATGAAAAGCCGTCTCAAATCATTAAATAGAGCTGCCTCGTGGCTAAGCGGTTAGCATACACGCCTTTGGCGTGGGAGATCCGGGTTCGATTCCCGACGGGAACTCATGTGGTTCGGATTCCACGTTAATCAGTAGGTGCACGTCTCATATAGCCTCGCTGCTGAAAGGGACGTTAAACTAAAATCAATTCAACAACTCAAATCATTAAATATCTTTTTCTTCGTGTTAAATGATTCATTCATGTTTCTACAAAAATTGTGCGCAGTCAGATGCCGTTTAAAGCTTCATTGCGCATCTGTGACATTGTATATAGTGACAATATATACATCGTTTTAAAGCTTATGAAATTTCCAACATCTTTTATTTGAGCAGTTTTTTTTTTTCATATTTCTACTCTGTTAAGTTGTATGAGGCAATGAAAAGAATATGTCCCCTAACACAGATCCCACTTTTTCAATTTATCCTATAGTTACGCAAAAATAGCTACTCGAAGAAAAGTGATAATAACGTGTTACATTGCATATAATATTATAAGTATAATAAAGAATAATCCTTCTACGTTAATTAGTTTAGAAGTTATGTGGCATAAACTAAGTACATGCTAGAAATCCAAGATAGCAGACTTTTTATTCAAAATGGCAGAAAACCCTCAACTGTTTTTTTTTTGGGGGGGGGGATTTTCTGAAGGTTAATGAGGAAGAGATCATGAACAAATTCCAGAAGGTACCATCTTCTTATTCTAAATGTCTACCTCAAACCTTATTTTGACTGCACTATACTTAGTTGTGTGTTGACTAGCGCAGCGTGCAGTTGACGCGAAGATAATGTTACTCACAACAGAGGAGGATGTGTTTATTGTCGAGCACTATTTCCGCCAATATGGTGTGAAGCAGCATCTCTCTGCAGAAGATGAGTGCGCACGTCTACTGTATTGCTCTTGAGCTATTGCATATGAAGAGAAAGATTTCATCAGCAACATATGGTTCAGTAATATGTATCTTGATCAGCAACATTTGTACCTTGATCGCTACACCATTTGACAGTTGAGTTTTGACCTATTCTTGCATAATTTGCGTGTTTTTTCCTGCACCAAAAATCTATCGTTACAACAACGATCGAAGCATCACTTGATTTCCCGTGAAACGGATATTTCATATCCTCCCTACTCCTCTGACCTCACGGCTCCGGATGCTTACATATGGGGTATTTTGAAGAAAGCAATTTTCCGAACAGATAACCCCTACCACTATACCGGAGTTAAGAGAGAAGATTCGGTTATTTGATTTGTCGTTCCAGCAACCCGTGTTCACCAACATGTTCAGCGATCTACAGGACCACTATGAAGAAGTGACATATGTAAGTAGCACATTCATACATTAAAATCTCAGAAGACCTTAAAAATGTGTCCTGGTTTTTCTTATAAATTATTTTTTTTATAACATTGTTCCGAAGTCTTAGAAAATAATTCTACTGTGTCTTTTGTTGACCTCTAGCACTAGCAAGAATGAAATGATACTCCTTGAGATTTCTGTGTAGTCACTGATGAATGCCTGCCGACGTAAATCGAATCAAATTTTAGGATACATTTTACGAACCTCTTCCCTTGCTTTTCTCAGAAGATTGTACAACCCCTGAACTTCGTATTAATGAACCCATCTACTGTGAAAACCCTTTTTCGTAACGTGTTTCTAGGCACATCAAATCCTCTAGCTGCAGTTGTTAGTGGCATTTCGTTTCCTGCAGCCTCAACAGCACTTCATATTTCTTAATGACCAACTGAACAGTTTTACGTTGATAATTACGTACCATTCAGCTACAATTATACATGTAAAACATTGATAAGTTTATTTGAACCCGTTAGCTTTGACACTAATACGACATTGTACGAATTGCAAAATTGCAGAAGTGTCGGAATTTCCCTAACATTGACTGTTGCAAATACCCCGAAATGACCTGACTACTATTAGTTAAATATATCCTTATATAGAAACACTGAACCAACAGCAACCATCACCATACTCTAGCCTTTAGAGCGCCAACTTACATATGGTGCGTTATTTCTTCCTTTCTCTCTTATCAACTAAGTAAACGCTTAGCTACGTAAAACCGTATTTTACATGACACTTTCTTATAGACATGTATTTAGACAACTCATCTGACTTAAACACGTCTATCAGATACGATAATAATCATAGAAATGATGAGATGCTCTTATAACTTACAACACACTCGGACCCTATGAATCTACTAACTTCATTTGTCTCCCTCGAAAATCAAGTGAGCTACAGGCCTGCAAGCTTAGAATTGTCGGAATTCCACAAATGTCGGGACTACCACATACGACCTTATTAAGCTGAATTCCTGGTCACGCTATGGTTCCTTCCACTTTGGTGTAACCATCTTACAAAATTCATTCGTCTTCCCTATTTTGAAAATCTGGGAAAAGTTTGACACCCAGGGTAATTTTGATTCTGGATTTCTAAAATAAATGGATTTAAAGATATGATATATGTGTTTGTTCTTTTAAAAAAAATGCTAACCATCTCTCCAAATCAGGCGTTTTCTACATTTGTTTGGGGGAAAAGTTCACTTAACTTTGTAGATGTATAGAAACGTATATTTTTTCTTCATTTTAAATTTCCAAAGTATTATCTTATTATGTAAATAGAGGGTTTCCTTTATTTCAAAATCCTACAGCCAACTTGTACTTTCTCAGTGTACTACTGCCAAATGAACTGTTGAGGGGGGAGGCTTAAATATAAACTATAGCCTCCTTACTTCAAAAATGTTTCTTCTTTTCTTTCAATATTTGTTCCTGGTAGAAAATGGCCTCTTAACAGTTATATCTGAAACTTTTGCAATTATGTATATGATATTTCAAAGACCGTGATACAGAAACTAAACATTGTTCAACGTAAGCTCTAAACTCAAATAAACAAAATATTTGTATCCTTCCGCTTGTCACAAATACGATTGGCTAGTGACGTATCACTCCCACTCCCCACGGGGAGGAGCAAATTGTGCACGTGCGTTTTGACAATACTGTCTCGTGTTGTCCAGATACTTACAGCAGCAGCAGAAAAGAAAGAAAAGAAACCCGAAAGATTAAAAAAAAAAGTATTTGAATTTCGCTCGTAAACAATTGTTGCTTAGTGAGTAAAGGTTTGCCTTGTTGGTGTTTCACCACAACACTCGCCAGTCATTCGCCGGGATTCATGCCAGTCATGTTTCAGACTTTAAAAGCAGAACCCGTCCACAGTTGAGTTGGCACCATAATTACTGCGCATGCTTAGTGTTTATTTCTATTGTTTCATTAGCCACACTCGATTGCAGTATTATTAGATAATCCGCATTGTATTTTTGTCATTTATAATAATATAGAAGTTTTATATGAAGCTTCATAGTAAAAGTAATAATGCAATCACATGAGCTATTTTGCGGAGGAATACAAGCGTCGGTAGGACAACAGCAAATCAGCGAGATTTAGTTTCACGTGGCTTTGTTTATCGCAGTTTAGAGCTTACGCCGAACAATGTATAGCAACATAAAGACATTACTCTCATACTTTTCCTTACAAGAATTTTAATCTCTGTTCGCCATAGCATGGTCCACCAATACACCATCCAAATCGATTCATGCCTGGAGACGAAGAGCAAGTTGTAACAAGCAGCTTGACAGTCCCGTGCTGGTACCCTGTGGAACTCCTCTTTGATAGCTTCCTGTAATTCAGTCAAATGGCTGATGTTGATATACTTTTTTCTTTAAAACACTCCAAAAGAAAAAGTCAGGTGGTGTCGAATCAGGAGATCGAGCTCCATCTCACCTGCAGAATACAAACGCACACGCTGTTCCAGAGACAACCGTTCCGCCATCTTGTCTGCCATACACTAACGTGCTCCGGCTAAGTCCAGTGACCATTATCACCACTTTCAGTGTTGCCATATTTGAACTTTTTGTCCAGAATTACAAATACTACAGTCAACCAAACATCATATACACAATTATGGGCCATCTGTACATTATTAAATTTACATTATTTTACTTTAAAGTTTCGGCTAAGATTTTTTTTAACGATTACGCATTAAAATATTTGAAAGTAGATTGGTACCTGTACAGATGCATTTGTACTTAATCTCATTATGCCCATACTAAAGATCAACAACTTACATCGATAACTAATTAAAGGAATACCATTATAAATACAACGTGTGGGTGTTTTCTCTCTCTCATAATACTGCGTTCTTAAATAATACATTAAGGTAAAAGAAATTAAAATACAGAGCTCTCCGAACGGTATGAAATTTTCTTGAATCTTCAACTGAAAACAAATATATTTTTTTTGTTTCTTTCTTCATACATTCGCTTTGTAGTCTTCAGTTCTACCTACTTTCTTGCTCAGTGTTGACTTGATTCGTAACTCTCTCTACGACCAGCATATGAAGATGGAACGAGAAAGGATTGAAGAAAGTCAGAACCTTCCTTCCGCTTTGAACATCTCGCTAGAGGCGTTCACCTTCTCAGTCTTAGCAGAAGCAAGACCAGCAAATACCACAAAGTGTCAAAGTGGAGGAGCTCTATCTCCCTTCTTTTGCATAGCTGGAAGGAAGATGATGTACCGTATATATATTCCTTCAAAGTTTCCATTCCACAAAGACCGAAAATTCTTTGACAAGCCGCAAAGAACCCGTAGACCACTGTGTTGCATACGTCTTCATCTTCTCCTTTCTAGTTACTGCACAACTTGTAAAATTTCCTTGTCATCAGTTTCAAGAAAACTGTTTTTAGAACTCCTACTTAGAAACGTATTAATTCTCGCAAACTTTTATTATTTGTTTACGCAAGATTTTTCATTTTTATTTCTCTAAGTTACACAATAACATCAGAAAGCACTTTCCTCTGGAATAAGTCTCTGTTGTTCAATGTAAAGATAAACAGAGGGTTGGGTAGGGTAATGCAATACTCACTTTTACTGTTTCCATGCCGCGGATAATTTAAATATAAATATCAGTCTGTCAAATATGATATTTTCACTCTCAATGCCTTATGTGATTTCACGTCAATGAATATTATTAACGGTAAATCGATTCTAAGAACAACTTCAAAATTGATATCAAAAGATTCGGATATTTACTTTGTATTGCAGTTCTTATGGTTCACAATCTTGAATCAATCAACCGACTAAACCACGATTTCAAAGTGTATGGTGACCGCGGTAATTCAGTGATTGAGAGCTCCCCTCTAGTGCGTTGGATCCGTGGTTCGTTCTCAAGTGAACTTCGTGAAGGACAAACTCAAATGTAGATTTTCTTGGAATTCTCTCGTTTCCTTCCACTTTCTGCATTCCACCATTTCATTTACTCTCATCAAGCCTCTGTGCGTTTGTTCCTATTGTCAAAATGTACGAGGAGAAATCAAAAGGTTCCTAAAATTTCGTTGTAAATATTTATTACCACAATATAGGTACACATTCACTTAATCGCTTTCAAAATAGGCTTCTTGAGAACACACACACATTTGTTCCACAGTTTCTGCCATTGCTGGAAACAACGCTGAAAGTACTATTTTGCTATATTCCTAACTTCAGCCGTCACGTCGGTTTGCATGTCTTCAACGATGGCAAAACAGCTCGCAGGAACTAACATTCCCCTCGTCTGCCAGCCTCGCTACTCACCGGATTTAGCGTCAGTAGATTTCTGGCTCTTCCCGAAGATTAAAAAAAAAAAAAGCCAAAACGTAATCGTTTTGCCACCGTAGAAGGCATCCAAACCAACGCGACGGCTGAACTCCAGAACATATCAAAACAGAACTTTCACCGTTATTTGTAGCAACACCAGAAGCGGTGAAACAAGAGTGTATAGTTCTCAAGGAATCTATTTTGGAGGTGATAAAGTAAATGTGTACCTATATTGTGATAATAAATAGTTACAATGAAATTCCGGGAAGTTTTTAACTGCTTCTCGTATAATAGCCTTGATTAAGGTTATTAACAGAACACCCTGAGGCTAACTAGGTATTAAAAGCTATCTACGACTAACTTTGTTAGCAAAGCTTCAGCACTTACACGTTGCAATCTAGCTACTATTCAAGAATTCCGTCTTACCTTTGAGGTTGAACTACTAAACGAGGACTACATTAGAACAAAGAAAGAAGCCAGCAATACACAACATGTTTACTCCATTTCTTTCACTTTTCGTGATTCAATCTAAGTAGAATTTGTGATGTCTAAGAACTTGGAACTTATCTACAGTTCCGTCGATACCCAAAGGACAATATATTCTTATAATAAAAGTCTGGGAAGTAGGGCCTGGATTTTTTTTTGAAGTGCGTATGTGCATGTAAAATGCATATTTTGAAGGTTAGTGCATATTCTAAGAATATTCGCATATTCTGCATATCTTCTTAATATCCTGAATCGGTTGTTTGGTATGAATTGGACATCCACTGAGAAAGTAATTCCTCTTTCCCTCTAAATAAATAATGGGAATATTCTTTCCTAGAAACAAGACATTAATTTCATTCAAGTCAATTTTTCGAAACAATTAAGCGTATATAATTTTAAAGCACATCCGTCTACAAGTGTCTCAAAACTGGAATGAAGTTTATAGAGAAGTTAGATAAAGTGGCTTACCTTAAATGCAGAATCAGGAGAGATCGAATCTATCAGCTGGAACATGTGTGGGTTCAGTAAGTATTTTCCAGATGAATACTCTGAACTTTCTGTGTCATTGTATAGATATTGTCCAATCATCTCAGATGTTTGAAAGGTCATTTTCGGTTTATATAAACTTATTTTGAAAGACACTAGGCGAAGTTTGGCATGAGAAATCTTGACAAATTCCTAGTAATGTACTATCGAAATTCATTCTACACACAATAAACATTGAAAACAAATGAGTCTGAAAAGAAGCTGGTGCTTCTTAAATTCATATTATTTTAATTATAACTATATTTTCTAACTTTTTACTGCATATATATAATGAGGACCCACTAAAATGTAAAGTTTCAGTTTCCTTGAAAAATATGTAACTGTAGGGGGAGGGGGGAATGTTGCTCTAGCAATCTGCAGATCTCATTGCTACACTTAAGTACAACGTGTTTTTTGAACTAAGCTATAATTTTCTAATTATTTTATCTTTACATTGCTTCTTTCATTAGAGAATTATATTTACATTGATATACATTTTTTTACTTCTATAAAATGTAGTCTCAAACAATGCAAGCATTACATAAACAACTACCAGATTTTTATCAATAATAACCTACTGGTTGTTACAGCAACCACCCACTTTCATCAAACATTACAATCTAACTATTTGCAAATTTAGAATTCTTGCTGGTAATTCATTGTGGTAATTCCTTACACATTCATTTTACCAAAAAAAAAAAAAAAACGTAAATTTTATTAATCACATAACTTACAAATTATGAAAAAGAAAATTAACATACCTCGTCTTGCAGGCACGCTCATTTTAGTAGGACTGCTGCTTACTTGTCGACTGTGCTGCCACTTGTGGCGGAATAAGAAACTTCTGCAATTTCCTTTACGTTCCTACAAGGTAGCTCGAACAACCATCAAGTTCACGATCATTGAAAGTTGAGGTGACGCATGAAATCGCAAGAACCCGATGATTGCTTGAGCAACCAAAAATTAGCTTCAGGTGCCAGGCCTCTACTTCAAGTACTGTCTTGTGCACAATTTGCGAGATAACATTTGATTCGTCTGAACTCTTCAATTGTCTGCAGAACAACTTTTCGTACGTAAGTGATAAACGGATTCAAAACTGAAACATTTATTTATTGAGCACGCTATGACTCTAGAGCAGCGTTTGCCAACCTTTTTCAACTTGCGGCACACTATGGGTGTAACTTGAATTCTCGCGGCATACTCAGATATTATTATTATTATTATTATTATTATTATTATTATTATTATTATTATTATTATTATTATTATTAGTATTATTATTATTATTATTATTATTATTATTATTATTATTATTATTATTATTATTATTATTATTATATTATTTGTAAATATAAAATACCGTCGTATTTTTTTCTGTGATTATTGACCTCCTTGTCAAGGAGAATAAAGCTCGATCACTGGTTTTCCCTCATCGTAAAGCATTATGCTTATTTTTCATTCAAATTCAAAAATAGAAACAATTACAATGAAATATAGGATTCAGGCTCCTACTTTCTTTTTCGAAGACTGTATCCATCCTTTCACTAAGGAAGATCACTAAATAACAAACGACAAACAAATCTCTTGTACTTTTAAATCAGATGGCGGTAATTTGTATGAGTGTTTGCTTTGTCGAAAGGATAGAATGAGATTTTAAAATTCCAAGTTAAGAAATAACTTGTAACAATAAAGAAGCAATATGGTCATAACAATGATAATAAATAGTTTTTTTTTCAGCATTAAAAATGTACAGACAAGTAACACAATGTGAAACTTATAATTGATAGCATGGTTAATACACGTCACAATTTTTAAACATTAATAAAATTCTGTTTTCGAAATACAATCTATGTGGTAGTAATGTATGTACAATAATATATTACAATTACTATTTTTTTCCATTGTAGAGGCTCATAGTAAAGTGAAATTCAAATACATATATTTCCTGTCTTGTAATTTGGTTGCTATATAATTAAGAATTTTGTTTTCATTTTCTCTTGGCACACCAGCGGCACACTCGCAGCACACTAGTGTGCCGCGGCACACCGGTTGGGAAACGCTGCTCTAGAGGTTAAAAATGCTGCAATGTCATTTTCAACGAACTTAAACAAGTTCGTTACTGAATTCTCTAGGCCTTATGCAGAGTCGTTTTGAAGCGCGATTAGTGACATACTAACATAAGTCTTTTGCAGTAGTCAGTGGTTTAGTATGACGCTAATCATACGTCGTAACGACTCTGCATAAGGCGGTCATGTCTATCTGTGTGTGTCTGTCTGTTATTTACGAATTTTTCAATTTTGAGCTCTCCATTGGATAGAGCATCAAAAACTATCTAACAGAAGTGATGGGAGTTTTTCGCATCACTCTTACCGTTCCCGAGATATTGGCCAAAAAAAGTTCCGATTTCAGCATATTTAAGGAGCCACATCTCGGGAACCATAAGTCATAGAGAAATAATATTGGTGTTGTTCAATACGTAAGAGGATGGTGAATTATTTTGGTACCAAACAGTAACCGGTGACCACTGGTTATATATGCAGTTTCAGTATATATACGGTGATTAAAAAAGTGACTACTCAATATAGATAATTCAATAGATCTCCTAATACGCAGGTTTCAAATATGTAAATGTATTATTTATTGAATTTAATCAAATAAATTTAATTTCAATAACAATTTCATATAAATTTCGAAAAAAAAATAATTCCTTTAAAGTTCGTTCTGCCAATGCTCTTGGAGCATTCTCAACTGGTTTCCTTCCGTGTACTGGGCCAAAAGATTTTTTTTTTTTTGCAACTTTCTGAAGAGAAATTGTGAAAAACATACTTTCAAAGTCAATAAACAAACCTTAAACAAAATAAATCTGACCTTTATTTCAATACCTCATTTACTCACTAAAGCTTTCAATTTTAATCTCACTTAAATTAAGGTTTATATTCCACCTTTTAAAGAGATTCATATCCTATTTTATGTGCAAAGTATCTTCTTGGGGGAAGGTTGAATGAGGGTAGGTAATAATACTAATACTAATAACATCAATGCTAAGTGTTGTGCCTTATATAAAATAATAATAATAATAATAATAATTTCTCTTCTTCCTTTTTGATCCTTCTGTTTTCGTCTGAATCTACCGATCCATAATATGGTTTTGTTATTTGACGGGAGATGATTGCTCCGCCAGGAATCCCTTGATGTCTTTCCCGATGGCCGGGTCATTTGTCTTGGAGATTCTCTCATGGTGCTTCCGCGACAGCAAATGCTCGGAAGAAGGAAGCTGGAGTTCATCGCATCTCGTCGTGCTTACGAAAAGATAGAGTAAAAGACAGACAGAGAGAGAGAAAAGATTTATCCTTTAATCTTGTTACACCTAATGTTATCACGCGGGGAGATTATCTTATGTTCAAAATCCCGCTGCTGGGAGAACAAATTTATGCTATCAAGGGTGATCACAGAATGAACTATACACTTCCGGGATTATTATTTTTTTCTTTTTGGTATCTCCAAGACAAAAAAAGGGTAATTCTTCGAAGAAATATGAATACAAACATTATAAAATAAAGAAGGGAAAAGAAAATGATATATTAATTTTTCAATATTATTAGTATTTAGCTGAGAACAAAATGTTCAAAAATAAAACGTAAACTATTTGATAAATCTTAGTGAGCTGAACAAGATGTTATAGGTGGGTATAAAACAATTCTCATGCGTAGTTTTTGAGAATAAACTATAAAGAGCATTGATATTTTTGCAAATCTAAAAATTTGAACTGTATCTTTTGATGGTAAATAATGATGTAAAAGAGCCATGCCACATATTAAGATAAATGACATCCAGGTTTTCATTATGAAACTAGAAAAAACAACAGTATACAACAGAGCTAGTGAGGTAAACTCAAAATTATGACGAACTCATAAACTTTATTTTTCGTTTTAACTATAATATTTAAAAATTCTATCTTCAAGGTAGAGCTAAAAGATGGTACACGGTAATTTGAACCTTTCGCAATCGTCTTTAGTTACAAAAGTTTCTTGCAATATACAATAGTATTAAATATTACATATAAAATATTAGTTTTTCTAAGATATCTTGATGATTTGCTGGTGAATTTGTAGAAGCCCAATGACCAAGCGACTTATTGCGACAGGAACCATGGATATTGCGGCTAAGGTGTAGATAGATTCCTCTCAGAGACCAGGCGTCCTAGGGAGTGGTGGGGTGTTTGCAGACTAGGCGTCCTAGCGAAAATAAAACTCTCAGAGACCAGACGTCCTAGAGAGGGGGATAAACCCAGAGACTAGGCGTCCTAGAGACTGATAAGGTGTTTGCAGAGAGCAGTCGTCCTAGCGAAAAAAAAACTCTCAGAGACCAGGCGTCCTAGATAGTGGTGAGGTGTTTGCAGAGACTAGGCGTCCTAGCGAAAAAAGACTCTCAGAGACCAAGCGTCCTAGACAGGGGGATAAACCCAGAGAGCAGGCGTCCTAGAGACTGATAAGGTGTTTGCAGAGAGCAGGCGTCCTAGCGAAAAAAAAAACTCTCAGAGACCAGACGTCCTAGAGAGGGTGATAAACCCAGAGACTAGGCGTCTTAGAGACTGATGAGGTGTTTGCAGAGAGCAGGCGTCCTAGCGAAAAATAACTATCAGAGACCAGGCGTCCTAGAGAGGGGGATAAACTCGGAGGCCAGGCGTCCTAGGGAGTGGTGAGGTGTTTGCAGAGACTAGGCGTCCTAGCGAAAAAAACTCTCAGAGACCAAGCGTCCTAGACAGGGGGATAAACCCAGAGACCAGGCGTCCTAGGGAGTGGTAGGGTATTTGCAGAGACTAGGCGTCCTAGCAAAAAGGATTCTCAGAAACCAGGCATCGTAGAGAGTGATAATTATAAAAGAACTCTCAGAGACCAGGCCTGCAAGAGACTATGACCAATCGGCTGATATTGATGCCTTATGTTGTGTCCTGGCGGCTCCTTTTATCGAGAATGTTGCTGATTGCTTGAATCTTCGTCACTTGCCGATCGTTGGCGATGGTTGACGATGTATTCTTTGTGGTTGTCGTCTGAAGAGTGTTTACAGGCAGCACGTAGTGTTGAGAGCACGTGTAGAACCTTGCAATATTGTTAAAAGATAAGATGCACCGTCGTCATTCTGGCAGTAGTCACTAACTCCCTGAGTATGAGCTTGTGTACATTAATACAGAAAATTGAACGTCGTAAGAACAGTGAAATTATATGTAGGACTAAAAACATAACTTAACAAAAGACTTGAAAGATCATTAAACGTTTATTGTCATTAATTAATATTGACAAACCGATTTTTAGCAATAGTTTTCTAAACTTTAAAACAGCTATATCTCAAAATGAATATTTTTGGGCTTATAGTGACTTCTACCAGAAACAACAATATATCAATCGATAAATGACATCCAATAGAACGAAGAGGCACATATTAGTGTAAAATCTTATGCGTACTTTTCGAGTCAATCGAAAGAGAATGTCATTTGTTGCCATTTTGACGAAATTGATAGTTTATATTCTGCTAGAATACACTATTTATTTATTTATTTATTTATCTCCTGTATATGAAAAAGTACACTATCACGTATCAGATTGTATCTTTTTTTTTTTATCTCTCATAGTGATAGAGACTTCAAATAGCGATACACGTATTCAAAGCAATTGACACAACAGTGACACATAATCCTACATGCGACGCGCATATTTTTCTCATTGAAGTAGAAGAAATTCTAATGTAAGGGTCTTTCTCTATTCAAAATTAAGAAATTTGAAATTGACCATTATCTGACCATTGAATCGTAAATCAGAGAGAGATGATACTGGAGTTGATCAATACCTAAGAGGATGGTGGCCATTTTGGCACCAAATAGTAGCCGATGGCCATTGGCAAGCTGGCCACCATTTCCCAGATATTGGCCAAAAAAGTTCGGATTTCGGGAGATTTAAAGAACCATATCTCGGGAACTGTTTGTCATAGAAAGATGATATTTTGCGAATTTTTGAATTTTGAGCCCTCCATTTTGACCATGTGTCTTCGGAAAATAAGATATCTTAGAACGTTTTAACGGAACTCTTAAACAAAACATGTGGAAAAAGCAATTTAGTACTCAGGGATCCTCATTCACACCAGGTGAATGCCGGGACGGTATTGACATAATAGGCGAAGGCCACTTCGTTCCTTCCCCATTCCTTTCTTCTTCTCCAATTCCCCGGGCAGTGAGATCGCCAGGAAACGTCATCCCGCATATGTATGACGGGCCAACATGGCAATAGACGCCGAAAGCTCAGGAATCTAATTCCTAATCATAATCTTATCGGCAGTAAAAAAGGGGGGATAAGAGCCACTTGCGGATTATCAAAGGGTCAAGTCTTGCCAATATTACAAAGGATTGGCCACCTGCCATTGTCGCCAGGAGGTACAAGAAGATTGACCCCACTCTTCTCTTGAATAATTTCACCCACATGACATGATCTTTGTGTATTAAAAAAAAAAGTTGGTTTTGCTTCTATGCAAACTATATATGCATATGTATGGATTAGTGTGTGTAAGAGAGGGTGGAACAAATTGTTAGAAATAAATTGCAAATAAATGTAAGCGGTAAATGTGAGTTGGGAGGATCACTTCTAAATAATTGCCTATAATATTGTGTCAATTATTTTATTTAGGCTTTATTTAACGAATGACGTCACAAAGATTACACAATAATTAAGCCATATTTGGGTAATTTAATGTTAAAAAATACCTTGAGGGAAACATTAGAAGAATAAAGTTTTTGAAAAAAAAAAGAAAAAAGAAAGACAAATTCTCGTGTTTTTAGTTTTGCCTCTGGTGAAACTTGAGCTAAATTAGAATCCCTCTACTGGTTGCCAGAGTAACTAAAAATCGTTGTTCGCTTAATTTACCTTTATCGATTTAACTCTCCGTCTATATACATGGTATTTTCTCCAGAAATGAGAATAAACAACATACAGTTTGCGTAATACGTTTGAGTGAGTACGTAATACTTTTTTTCAAAAAAATCTCCTTCGTTAATTGAACAAATAACCTATATTAAAAACCGCGATTAAGGGTGCTTTTTTACCTCTCTTAGCTTAACGTTTAACATGGTTGCCAGGGCATTAAATCTAATGTCGGGGAAATGCCACCATTTTATCTGTAATAGTAGGTAAGTTATTTCACGGATCTTCACCTAAATATATTGAGAGTTAATTGTTTTTCATCTTTTGTTTAAAAAAACAATAAAACAAGTAAATCTGAAGTATCTCATTATGTTAACCAATAAGGAAATTTTGAATTTTGTTTTATGTAATAGGAAGGAAACAATTAACGGAATATTTGCAATCTCTGCGGTTTAGTTATTATTTGGTAATTAAATCTAATGTCGGGGATTTTTTGCTTTCAAAATTAACTCTTGAAACATGTTGTTATCACCTTTCATGTAGAAAATATATAGGTTGTCTTGGCAACCGTGACTAATAAGATTGAAGACAAAACCAAATTCTAAGTTTTATGGAATGGATTACTTACGTAACACAAGAATTTCTGTTCAATATAATGTTTCTTTGATCACTAGGAATTTTAGATACTATACGTTCATTCTTTTTTGGATCAAAAGATCCTATATTTTCAACAAAAAATATTCATGTACGCCTTATATGTGGAGAACTACATCTAGTGTTGCCAAACCCAAACTTTCACTTAAGTATGATGTCCTTATTCCGTAGAAAATACGAAAACTCGATCTAGGGGCTGCTCCAAAAAGTTTTGTGGATCGTGATCCAAGATCCAATCAAAAAAATTCTTGTACGCCTTATATCTGGAGAACTACATCTAGTGTTGCCAAACCCAAACTATCACTTAATTCAGTATGATGTGCTTTTTCGGTAGAAAATAAGAACATCTGATTTAGGGATCGTTCAAAAATTTTGAGACCCTTGATTCAATTTTGGATCAAAAGGTCCATTATATTTCAATACAAAAATTTTCTTGTAGGCTTTATATCTGGAGAACTACATTCACATAGTGTAGCCAAACCTAATCTATCACTTTACTCAATGTGATGTGCTTATTCCGTAGAAAATACGAAAACTCGATTTAGGGGCCGTTCAAAAAATTTGAGACCCTCATCCAAGATCCAATATATTTCAATCAAAAATTTTTTTGTAGGCGTTACATCTGGAGAACTATATATAGTGTAGCCAAACTCAAACTATCACTTAACTCAGTATGATGTCCTTATTCCTTTGAAAATACGAAAACTTGATTTAGGAACCATTTAAAAATCTTGTGGTCTTGATCCAAAAATACATAAAAAGATCCAATATATTTCAATTAAACATTTTCTTGTACGCCTTATATTTGGAAACTACATATAGTGTAGCCAAACTCAAACTATCGCTTAACTCAGTATGATATGCTTATTCTGTAGAAAATACGAAAACTCGATTTAGGGGCCATTCAAGAATTTTGTGGTCCCTGATTCACAAAGTAATTATTGGTCAAGATCGCAATCTTTTGATCCATTCTTTTGGATCATTCCTAAAATTCTTGTTAGCATGTTTGTCAATGCAAGCACCTTTTCTCAATGTCTAAATTTTCTTGCACTTTCTTAAAAAAAAAATTTTGACTTCTTTGCTGCATTTTATTTCTGTAATAATTAAACAAATAACATTGAGGGTATGTGACATCATATCATTTTCGATTGACTGAAATTGTTTTAGTCAAAAGTTGTTGAATAGGAGGTAAACAAAAGTGCCAACAATTAAGCTAACCAATTACCAATCTGTATTGTTGAGTGCTTTTCTACATACAAATATTTACTTAATGACTGGAGACGCATTCTCAATAAATAAAACACTGAAATGTAAATAGTTATCTGTTTTCACAGTTTTCCGGACTTGTGAATTTCATTGAAATGTTAAATGTTATCTGTTCTTAACAGTTTTGTGAACTATTAGCTTCAATAACATTGAGTTCTGGGCCTTGTTTCAGGCTGACTTTTTGATGGAGTAGTGAATTTCGACTCCTTAAATATGATGTAATAAGTTCTGGTACTAACTAACTAACTAACTCTATGGCCTATGGAACCCGGAGGTTCAATGCCGCGTTCACAAAAGCTCTCCACTGACTTCTATCCTTAGCTAATTGCATCCAGTTTCTACATTGTATTCCAATCTCTGCGAGATCCATCTTAATATTGTCCTCCCATCTGCGCCTAGGTCTTCCTAATAGTCGTTTTCCGATTGGTCTTCCACTCAAGACTTTGAAAGCGTTTCTACTTTCTTCCATTCTAGCTACATGACCTGCCCACCTAAGCCTCCTAGACTTGATGACCCTAACAATGTTGGGTAGACCATATAAATTATGTAGTTCCTCGTTATGAAGTTTCCGCCATTCCCCATTCCCGTTCCTCTTGGGTCCGAATATTCGTCTCAGGATCTTGTTCTCAAATACTTTCAGTCTATGTTCTTCCCTCAGAGTAAGTGACCATGTTTCGCAGCCATACAGAACAACAGGCATAATTATCGTTTTGTATATTTTAAGCTTCAAATTCCTCGACAGAATTCGCGACGACAAGAGATTTTGAACCGAATAGTAACACGAATTCCCATCTTTCAGTCGACATTTAATTTCTTCGTGGATATGGTACTACTGGTACTACTTATATAAATATTTTACATGAATATAAATATTTTATATGAATATTTTTTGCTTTCTTTTACCATTTACCTTTTGCTACGATAGGAGAAAAGAATGTATGGTGATTGTGAAACAAAGCTCGAGATTTTAACGGATTTACACGTTTTATGATCCCTCTATATCGAAAAAATTACTATTGATTTAGGATTTAGATTACTGGGCTTTCGACATCTATGACCATTTAGCCCGTGACGTATGAGGGATGACGTCCCTCGGCAAGCACACTGTCCGAGGAAAGAGAAGGAACAAAGGATTGGGAAAGGAAGGAAGCAGCCTGGACCTATATGTTAGGTACCAACCCGGCATTTGCCGGGTGTGAATGAGGAAAACACAGGAAAACCTCATTCAGGATGGGTGACCTGAAAAACTTTTTTACCCTTTTTCGACTCCACCTGGAATCGAACCCGGGACCGCTCGCACCGAAGACGAGACACAACACGACGCGGGACCACAAAGTTATTATTGAATATCTGCCTGTCCCTTCCTATGTTTGCTCGTCTCCGTGTTAACATATTTCCTTGCCAAGAGGATATATTATTCAAGTATTTGCAATAAATTTTAAACTCAAGTTTTTATAATATTGTCTAGTTTTTTTAACATTCTTTTTCCTACCCCCGAAAATAAGGGTAGTACACTGAAAAATGAAAATAAAAGAGTGTGATTTTTCTCGTAAACATATCTAACAATTATATATATATATATATATATATATATATATATATATATATATATATATATATATAGTGTAAGGCTGCTAAAAGTACTACCTGAAATAGTGAAGAAACTAGAAACACTAGCGGGCTCGTAAAATGGAAGTATGGAGTGGTTCGAAAAACAACAACAAATGGGGCATCTGAAGCAAAGTTATCTTTTGTTAAATGGAACGATATACATTAACATGCATAATATAAAAGAGTACACGCAGAAAAAAACAACGCCGTTGGTCCCATGTGTGTGTACTGCACATAGGAACGAAGATATGGCCATGTGAATAGGTGTAAACAAAATAACAAGTAGCCCACTTGACCGTCAGTATCACGGCATGTAAGACGTCTCAGGTGCCTGACAGAACTGTCTTGACGCAGAGCAAGTTTTGATTGCAGAGATCGTGTTCGTTCATAGCAAGCAGTGGTAGTGTTAAGAGCGAAGAGTATGGTGTTTACGAACATAGAAAAAGCGGACATGGTCCTGATTAATGGGAAATGCCGAAAGAATGCCTCAGAAGCCTACCGTGTGTACGCAGAGAGATATCCGGACACACGACAGCTATCTCGACGTCTGTTCGGTAACTTATTTAGTAAATTAAGAGAAACCGGAAGTGTAACACCACGACAACGTGTGCGGAACAAGCCAATTGCAGGTGAGGCAAATGCAACAAATGTTCTCGCCGCTGCTGTTGTGAATCCGCACATTAGCTCCCGTGAAATTGCCAGGGATGGTGGGATGAGTCAGCAAAGTGTATTACGCATTCTGCACACACACACAAGTTTCATCCATATCATATCTCCCTCCATCAAGAACTCCACGGGGATGATTTTGTGGGCCGTGTTCAGTTTTACACATGGATGTTACGACACGACGCACCAGATTTGTCACGTATCCTGTTCACCGGCCAGGCAACTTTTACCAATCATGGAAATGTCAACCTAAGGAACATGCACTATTGGTCTGTGACAAATCCACATTGGTTTCGACAGGTGGAACGCCAGCTCCCATGAGGTGTGAACGTGTGGTGTGGTATGGTGGGTGAATATCTCATTGGCCCTTTTTTCATACAAGGGACATTGAATGCTGACCGATACATACAGTTTTTACAACATGAACTGCCTGTACTATTAGTGCGTTTGCACACGGCAACGATAATATCGGTGGAAGCCCCGATAATATCGGTGTCCGTGTCGGCGTACTTTGCACACGTCGCCGACAATATCGGTGGAAGCCCCGATAATATCGTTGCCGGTGATGAGCGAAGTAAGCGACACACAAAAAAATATTCTCCATATATGAAAACAAATAAAAAAAATAATTGGGAAAATTATTTTTTAAAACAGACTACAAAAACTGTTCTGAAGATGTGTGTAGGACGGTACAAAACTTAGAAAAAATAGCCCTATGCCTAAACATGTTTAGATTTAACAGTGCCGTTTTAAATAGATGCTGTAAACATATTATTTTCGTTTCGATGAGAATTGATGCTGCTGTACATTTCAAACTATAGGCCTATTAGTTTTAATTTTTGTTGGAACACTGTTATATATTGTATGTATATTATTTTGTTTTCCATGCAATTAACATTAATGTCATAGTAGATTAAATGATAAGATTCGAACTAGTAACTCTGTTTTACATTGCTCCATACATACACTGGTGCAAATCCCGGGGGGATGAAGGGGACATGCTCCATCCAATCTTGGAACTGGGGAGATTGTCCCCCCCAATAATCCGATTTGAAATGTGTTTTTTGGGAGAGAAATTTGATTGTGTCCGATCGCCAGAAAGGAAAGTGAGATAAAATTAATGTCCACTCAGAATAAGCCTTAAATCTGTCCGCCTCCCAATGTTGAAGACAACTCTGCTCCCTGATCCTCCACAACATTGTTTCTCGACTACAGAAATAGTTTGAACATCGCTATATATATATAATATGGGAACGATCTTACCCCCCCCCCATGTTGAAGACAGATTTGCGCTCTTGCATATATACCTCTCGTTTCTCGTTTCTTTTTGTCCATGAACTCAAAATCCTGGGCAAGGCTTGCATAAACTTTTCGCCATGCTTTTTTCTTTTCAATTCTGTCCTTGAAAGAGTCTGTTATCTTATCCCATATGCAAGGTCTACATTCCACAAGTTCAATAAGGGTTAAAATATCGAATGGAAAAATTCCTGCCATCTCTAAAAATCTAAGCAAAACTAGAAAGATACGAATGCAATAATACACAACCTTTTCATTCAGTCACTGTAGCTAAACTGCAGAACTCTATCAGGGGGTCGATCCCGGTACAAAGGGGAGAGGGAAAACTTGGATAAATAGCTTTGGTCTTTGTTTTCAATTGCCATTCCACAAATTATTTTTAAAAAGGGGGGATTTGGGATAGTTTTGGAAATGAGAGAAAAAATCTGCAACAAGTGAAGCATGAAGTCAAATCCCTATGGTTGAGATCACAATCAAGAAAATACCAAATGAGTAACTTGTCCTTGGAGCTTTGGAAAGAGTGTTTGATTGTGCTGGTTTCGTTTCAAAATAATAATAATTCTACTTTGACTTGTCAACAAATATTCTATTCAATCATTACTTATTGAGTGGAACCGGGGAAAGTGATCTGCACACAATTCTGATGAAAATAAAAGAAAGTAATAATAATCAGGATTTTTTCCATATGCTTATGTTCACAGTGTATCAAACTTTAAAAATTACCCTTAAATTAATTTCCAGAATGTATTAAAATTTAAAAGCATTAATAGATTAAAAAATATACCATCAAAGAGTTTGTGTGTGTGTGTGTGTGTGTGTGAGAGAGAGAGAGAGAGAGAGAGAGAGAGAGAGAGAGAAAGAACAAAAATAAAAAAGGAGTGGAAAATAATCAAGAAATTGGTTATCTAAATTTCCTATATTCTATTTGGTAATAGCTATTTAGAGGGAAACCAGTACTCTTCAGACTTCCCACATTTTATATTTATTTAATAAAGGGAATTAGCTACTCCAAAACAGAGACTGTAAAAAAATAATAAGCTGTTCCGAAGTAGTTGTTTATAGGACAAGATAATAATAAAAATATTATACAATTGTAATAGAAAAAATGGAAACAACAAAATTCCAAAGACAAAATGCGAAACAAAAATACACAGCGCCTTGTCACTCACTCTCTTCATCTAACCCGCTGACCGGCCGACATTATCGGTGGCGTGTGCATCCAATCATAAGAAAACATTGCCCCCGACAAAATCGGTGTCGGCGATACCGCCGACAGTATCGGGGGCTTGGCCGACAGCATCTGCGTGTCGGAGGATCGGCCGATAATATCGGTGGCGTGTGCAAGCTACGATTTGAATACATTGAAGTCGATTTCACCGCCGACATTATCGGTGCTTCCTCCGATATTATCGTTGCCGTGTGCAAACGCACTTAGAGGACATACCACTTCAGAAAAGGAAGGAAATGTGGTACCAACATGACGGGTGCCCAGCTCACAGTGCACGACGCGCTACAGCATGTGTGGAAAATATGTTTCACAATCGCTGAATTGGACGTACCGGGCCTGTCAATTGGCCGGCTTGGTCCACAGATTTGAAACTGTTAGACTTTTTCCTGTGAGGAACGCTGAAGGACATCTTGTGCAACGATCTTTGCGTGGATGCCTCGATGCCTGTATCGCAGTTGATGGCCACCATTTTGAACATACACTTTGACAGGTTTTCGCTTATTACACAGTGGTTCAGCCACATACTGTAATGGCCATTGTCATTATGTTGTAACGATTCATTCCCGTTCTGCCTAAAGCTCTCCAGCAATTTGTAGAAAATATTTTGAATGATCTTATCTTTAGGTAGAACGGGAATTCCCCTTCTGCCTAATCTTTGGACACAGGGGATTTTATGCGGGGAGAGATCTCTTAGGGAAATGCAGCACCGAAATGCTTGACTCCTAGCTTTTTTTATGCAGATTAGAATTCATGTATATAATGGCTGTAATAACGAAGGCGGAGACAAAATCCAAGCGTTCAAAAGCCAAGGAAAATTCTGACGACATGGAAAAAAAATACAAGGAACAGAATCATAGAAGTATATATTGGATGCATTAGTGCACACCCTGTATGATTATTTTTCCCTTCAACGGTCATATATTCTAAAATGTTATCTGTAATATTTCAATTTGCTGAAATAACTTTAAAAAAAATGAAAACCTAATAAAACCAATATAATAAAAGGGTAGATTGGCTTTAATTACTTTCACACACACCCATATGAAAAGTTCTGGGTACTTCTATTTACTATACATATATTACTTTTGAAATACGTTCAACATATTACTGTACGATTTTCATTACAAAAAGTAACTGTGATGTTATTTGATTTTTTGAAGACTTTCATCCTTACGCTATGTAGCATATAGCAGTTTTTTGAGTATTGTATAAATATTTACTTATTTTAATTCTGAAATATTGATCAGCTTTTTTAAAGATCAAAATGTGAAATATATCTACTTACTAAAACAGTGTTGCGTGTTTTATTGGGTTTTTAGTATTTAAAAAATGTTATTTCACTAAACTGAAGAATCACACAACATTTTGCATGCATGAAAGTAGAGGAAAAAATAATAATCCTTTTAGTAGGTTGCGTCTATGATTCTGTCCCTTAAATGATATCCATTTTATCAGAATTTTCCTTGGTTTTGTCCTCTTAGATGTTTTCCTGCGTTCGTAATAACTGTTTAGGAATTCTAACAGATTCTGTAACACACAGAGCCCGAAACGACTCAAAAACACAAAAATGCATGTCTTCAAATTTGGACATACTTTAATGTGTACAAATGAATTGCCTTCTAATGGTGGACATAAGGAAATATGTCGATTTTTTGACATTACGGATATGTCCGCCATGAAAATAAAAAATGTGAGCAACTATAGCATGTCAAAATGATCTACTGTCTTGTTTTCATTAGTTTTAACGGATTAGTATGTAATGTTTTGATCATTGGGGCAATGTTTGAGAAGATATACTTGTACGTCAAAAATTTATACACATGCGCGGAAACGTGAGGTGGTTGTCGTTTGTCTCTTGTTATCAGTGTTACCAATGTAACACTTTGTCGCTTGATCTAGAAATTTTCAAGGATATTTTTATCAAAAACAATCGGTTCATTTATCATTGTTAGAATAGAAATTTAGCGCCATTTAAATGTTGTCTAGTGACTAAACTAGCATTATTTCCACTAAAATTGATATTTCTAGCGTCTTCCTGCAGTATTTTTAGTGACAGTATTATTCACGTTGTTGGCAGTGTGTTCAGTATCATTACAACATATGTGTGCGCCCTATTACAGACAGATTTGACGTATATTTTTATGCCATATCAACATACTTCGGGCTCTCCGTGAAGAAGAATAGCTATATCTTCTAATTTCATCATAAATTTAGATGTTATTCTACTTATTCTTCTCGAAAAAATGACTAAGATACAATTCTGTTATTAGCAGTGTTATTTGTATCTACTTTCCAAAAGATGAGTGTGATTTTTTTTTAAATACTTGCAAGGAAATGGAAAATTGATTCTTTGCAAGAAAACGATTTGACATTGTAACTAAAACGAACACAACAAAACTTGGGCTAATATCAAGTCATTTTACAGCAAAAATTTATTCGGATTTCCACTAACTTATTTCCAGCATGCTAAGGCTCGCAGTATTTAAAATATACTACAGTTTATATGCTCAAGATGTTTGGTCACATTTAAGCAAACAATGTAAGAGGATCCATAAGGCGGCCCTTAAGAAAGTCTTAGTCCCCTACATCACAACTCCTTTTTCGGGATCACCTTATCAGTTGATTTGTATTCCGTATATAGCAGCAATACAAAATATCAATATCACATATTGAAATACTTGTATGTTTTTGTAGACTTTCAATCAAATCAAAAAGTCAGATAATCGGGAAGGGAAAAGAATTAGTAAGATTTTGTTTCAGTTTGCAACTTTTGAAGGTGATTGCCTACTGGGTTCACCAATAGCAAATCAACGTTCAGAACATGAAGTTTCTATGTTAATGTTGGAGGTGAGATAGAAGCCGAAGGAGCCAAAGCTTAAATATAGGCGAGTTGAACAGAAAATCAAATCATTTAGAAGAAGGCTGGAATCACGTGTAATAGGCTTGGTGGCTTACATAGATGTGGTTGCATACTGTCTACATTTAGAACAGCGACGATGAGATCTTTATTTAAATTGTATTGGCTATATTAACGATTTGTGGTCTTTAGTATTGTTAGTATTTACATTGACAGTACAAATGAAATGAAATGAAATCTTTAAGTTTTACGTCCCGCGGTAATGCCGGCTAGGCTAAAGGAGACGGTGATGATGAGAAATGAATGAAATAGTGGAATAGTGGAAACGGTACAACGCCGAGAAAACCCACGCACACGGTGTTTGTCCACCACAAAGCTCAGCTGTCTCAAGCGGGGATCGAACCATGGACCCCATGAACCAGAGGTGAACGCTTTACCCCTTAGCCATCGCGGCCTCATTTTTTTTTTTTTTTTTTTGACAATATAAGAACGACATATGCGTGTAGTACAGAATCATGTCTAGAGGACAAAGCACCTGATCATGTATAGAGGTGGTGCCGGAAATAGAGCTCTGATGTAGAAAACAAAGGCTCTTTTTAGAAAAAGAAAACAAACCAAATTATGCATCCTCTTGCATTGTTTGCTTAGTATCTGGCCAAACATATATTGAGGATGTGAACTGAAGCACCTTTTACGTACTGCGAGTCTTAGGATGGTGGAGATGAACTACTGGAAAACTGAATAAAATTTTCTTGTAAAATGACTTGATATTAGACCGAAATAAGTTTATTTTATGTTCGTTTCAGTCACAATGTCAAACAACTTTCTTGTAACTGAGTCAATTAATTTTCCATTTTTCTGTAAGTATTAAAACAAATCATATCTTTACTAAAGTAGACCTGAATAACGCTGTTAAGAACAGAACTGTACCTAGTCATTTTTCCGAGAAGAACAAGTAGAATAACATCTAAAATATATGATGAAACTTGAAGAAATAGTTATTCTTCTTACAGAATCTATTAGAATTACTAAAGAAAAATTCCCTAGAAAAGATCCCTCACTGCACATAATTCCCCGTCTCGATAGATTAGGCAGAACGGGAAGTAGGTAGAACGGGAATTCCCGTTCTTCCTAAAGATAAGATCATTGAAAGTATTTTCTACAAAGCGCTGGAGGACCTTTAGGAAGAACGGGAAGACACCACTGTAACATGTCACATAAATGGTGCTGACGATGTCTCCTCTATTTTTTCTTCCCTGTTATCACGCCCTTTCTTCATTTTGTCCGATTTGTTCTGCCAGCTCATACATACATAGCGTGATATTGACAGTCAAGTGGGCCACTTGTTATTTTATTTACACCTATTTACATGGCCATATCTTTGTTCCTATGTGCAGTACACACATGGGAACAACGGCGTTGTGTTTCTCTGCGTGTGCTCAGAGAAACACAGAGGAACTCAGATTTTTCCAGTCATTTTTCTGGAAAAATCTGAGAAGGTAGTATATATTTAGAGTTATGTTCAGGAGATTTTCTCAAAAAACATCTCAAGACGAGTATGTCTTATTGAATAACACATTTTGACCTGAAAATATCCATCAGGGATAGTTTAATTTTGGGAGTGAGCTTTTTAAAGAACGATTTTTGCCAAGGGATTTTGTTCATGATTCGTAAATAAAAATTGAATTCATAAGGTGAATATGGCTAACAAACTAACCAATTCTATGGCCTCTGAGATCCAAAGATAAATACCTCACTTACAAAAGCTCTCAATTGACTTCTATCCGTAGCGAACTAGATCCAGTTTCTACGCTGTATTCCTATTTCAGTGAGATCTACTTTAATACAACTATCTTTCCATCTGCACCTAGGTTTTCCTAATAGTCTTTTTTTCCGGTTAGGTTTCCAGGTAAAATTTTGAAAACTTTCCTACTTTCTCTCATTCTGACTACATGACCTGTCCACCTGAACCTCTTAGACTTAATGACTCTAACAATGTTTGGTAAGCAGTATAAGTTATGCAGTTTCTCGTTATAAATTTTCCACAGTTTTTCATTCGTGTCCCTCGTGAATCCGTATACTGGGTTCAGAGTTTTGTTTTCAAATACTTTTAGTCTGCGTTCTTCCCTCAAAGTAAGAGGCTACGTTTATCAACCAAGATTATCGTTTTACATATTTTAGGCTTCAAATTCTTCGGTAGAATTCGCGAAAAATGAAATATTTCCGATTAAATAAAAACATGAATTCTCTGCTAATCTGATTGTGGCATAACACGTTTGTTCTTTATAAAAATTCACAAGGACGTTAACTCTTTGAGGTGCATGCTTTCGAACATTCTTTTTCAAAAAGACTTAAACGGTTTTTTTCATATTTCATAAGTAAATTTTTCATTAATAATACTACAACCTAGGATAAAGTAAGTCATTTCTTATCAAAAATTAAGGAAATTTTACTCTTAGGGTGTTTTTTTTTATAATACTCTCAAATACGACAAATATTTAATTAATAATCCTAATATATGGAATAAGTCGATGAATCTAACCATATTTCACAGCCATTAGACGGTGAATTTCGATTGGTTTCAACGCTTCAGCTAGCAGAAATCAAATGACACTCCGCTGCTCCACATTGGTCCAAACCAGCAAGAGTGCCGCCATCTTGTTTCACTGATTCCCAGCATCCCGTTCGCGAGGCAGGAGTGCCAGGCTCATCTGATAATAGTTCTAGGTCACCACCAACAAACAATAAAGAAGCAATCTTTGTCGAAGTTTTGTATTTTTAATATATTTTTTCCAGTTATTCATTGAATGGATCTTGTATCTCTCAAACATTTCTGGTGAAATATCAGATTTTTTGTTAGTCAACAACATAGTCATACCAGAGCTTATAGTTTTACTCAAGGTGTATGTATGTATGTATGTATGTATGTATGTATGTATGTATGTATGTATGTATGTATGTATGTATGTGTGTGTGTGTGTGTGTGTGTGTGTGTGTGTGTGTGTGTGTGTGTGTGTGTGTGTGTGTGTGTGTTTCTCGGTAACTGCTGAGCGAATCTAAACCAAGTTTAGTGGGCATGTAGCCCATAGTTTAAGAAATAGAGATCGTTATATTTTGTGTAGTCGGGTATGGGCAGGGATAAGGTTCGGTTCGGGTACTCTTGTATTTGATACTTTATTTCTCGGTAACTACTGGCCTGATCGGAACCAAATATGGTAGACAAGTTGTCCATTGTCTGAGGAATAAAATTCGTTATATTACGAGGCCGAGCCCAGCGAAAGACAGGCTCGGCTCGGCAATAGAGCATTTGTATCACAGATTTACACGTTGGGGGCCACTAAGTCCGTTCACCTCGACTTGTTATAAATCTTTTTTTAAAAAAATACAATTAATCAACTTAATTCACGTAAATTAATACAATAATGTTAATTACTCGTATTTCTGTGAATATGTCTCATTAGATAGTGTTGATTCCATGACTGATTTTTTTTACGCCAGAAAGCAGACTACTTCTTTGGATTTATGGATATGCGTCACAATCTGATTGACTTCATTAAAACATATATTAAAAGAAATAGAGCACGTAATATATTTTCCATCTGCAACTGAGAGTTCTTGAAGAACCAACCTCATCATAGAATAGGAATTAATAAAGCAAGAAAGAAAAGAAAAGAAAAGAAGAATAAACGAAATGAAAGAAACAGCAGAAACGGGGAAAAATACGACCAAGAAATTTAATCTGACAATTTAGTTCGTTTTATCGCCAATATCTCAACTAATCAAACATCAATTTGTCATAACATGTCTTTTTCTTATTTTTTCTATTTCATCTTTTTTTTCTTTCTTTACTGCAGCAAAAGTTTTCTGATACCTTGGTACCTTCGACATTTTTTTACTCCTAGTTTATGGACTTTTTCAGTTCTTATTTTTATTATTATTATTTCTTTCTCTTCCTCTTCTTTTTTTTATTTGAATGAATGAACATAGATGAAAACCAATTTATGTTTTCGTGTTCTGAGCACACCAGGAAGAAAAAGAAGAATCCGTTCCGAACAAGCAAGAAAGAAAAAAAAAGAACCAAGAGAGACAGAGAGAGAAAAAGTAATATATAGCAATTTATTAGCCAGCTTTTTTTTTTTTTTTTTTTTTTTTTTTACGACTATGTGTTTCGGGACGAAATTCGCTTCGATTCCCAGTGCTAACTTAAATTGCTATCGTAGGCAGTTAAACAGAATTGCTCTCTACTCCTATAAACTTCTAGGGATAAATGTTGCGAGCGTTTTCTTCCACTTCTTCTCACCCTCTCTACCCCGTACCTTAAAAGTCAAACGTTTAAAATCACCTTAACACAGAAGAAGCTGACTTAAAAGAAACTAAAGTACTATACAGTAAATACGTGTGTGAAGAAGCTCTTATACTCGTAAAGGCGACAAAATCAAGTACAAGATTTTTTTTTTTAAAAAAAACGCGTTTTATAATCCTTACTTAAAGTTAGATTCAGAAAGATGCTTAAAAATAAAATAAATATATTTTATAAAGATGTGCTTTTTTTTTTAAAAAAAATACAATACACAAACAAATATACTAAGAGCAAAACTTATGTTTTCACTAAAATAGCTCTTTAAAAAATTCTATTTATGCATGATTTACAGAAAAGCATACGGAACCATCTTATACAATTAATTTATAAATTCTTGAATTCCCATGTAAATCAAGTGATCAAGTATGACACCGCTCCCCACGCTTTTCTTTTAGTCATGCATAAATAGATTTTAGTCATGCATAAATAGATTTTAGTCATGCTTAAAATAGATTTTAGTCATGCATAAATAAATTTTAGTCATGCATAAAAAGATTTTTAGTCAGGCATAGATAAATTTTGTCATGCTTAAATATAATTCATTTTATAAAAGACTAATTTTCTTGGAAACGGGATTATTGTTTAGTTTTTAGTACGATTTGTTGCTTTGTTATGTTTATTAAAATTTTTAAAACAAAATATTTTTAAATAATATTATTTTATTTTTTGCTTTTTAATACGATTAATTTTGTTAGTTATTTTTAAAGGAAAGCATTTTTTTAATCTTTTATTTTCAAATGATTTATGAAAAATCGTTAAAACCTGAAATTTTGTACCAACTTGTGAATATGAACCCCTGTGTATTAAATAATCCTGCCTTACTCAACAGTAAAACTGGTTGCATACAAACAGGCTAATGTCAATCTTTAGAATCCACAAGAGATTATATCTATATCTATCTATATCGTTATATCGATGAAATGTAAAAGGCGACTGTTCACATCAAAATAAGAGAAAAAAGTTCATATGGACCTGTGAGGGAAAAGTGCATAGTTTCAGAGCTAGGGTTGTTCAAAATCGTGGAAAACCTAAAGTTCAACATGTACAATTTCGAATTGAAGAAACCGTAGAGTGGTGGTCCATATCAGCGGAAAGCAAGTCATACATACAAAACCCAAAAATAAATATCTCATCAACATGTAACAGATGTGCAGGGGATTCCCTTCAGAGGTATAATTTCCAAACGTTGCTCTCAACAGAATTTTCATGTATGTACTGACTTTAAACTGGATCCAGAGTAGCTAAAAAGTAATAAATCTTGACAGCAGTGAACATGGAATGTTTCGGCGGGATGTCTAAAATAGTAGGGACCATCAGCACCACGTTCTTTCGTGTTCGGGATGACGTGTGTTACGATTTTTTGTTTCACGCTTAAAGGTGAAAAACGTGCAATATACCTTGACAGACTACATCGCGGCACAAGCTTGTCGGTACAGTTCATTAACTCCCTATGTATATATCAAAGTAATAATGGAGGCCACGGTGGCTCAGTCAGTGATAGAGCGTTCACCTCATATGCATGGGGTCCTTGGTTCGATGTCAGCTTACGCAGAGTGAGCTTTGTGGTAAACCGTGTGCGTGGGTTTTCCAAGGGGTTCTCCCGTTTTCTCCTACTTTCTTCATTCCACCATTTCATTCATTTCTCCTTTAGCGTAGCCGGCACAACCGTGGGACGAAAAACTTAAAGATATTTCAAAGTATCAATGGATATTTTATTGTCACTGACTTCTGTCGCTGCGCAAAATTTAACCATTGTACATCGTCGGGAAGTGAGTTAATTTACACAGAGAAAAATCCGTTCTCCGGACAACGGTATATTGTACAAATATACGGTATCCTCTTGTTTACTATAGAAAACAGAACTTAGCGTACGTTATCCGTATGCTACATAGGCACTGCTCTTAGATGTTACATCATGCCGTTGCACTAACACTTTTCCGTATATCACATGCATCATACGTATGTTACATTCGTCAGCTATGTGTTATATACGTCCATTTGTATGTGAGATCCTGACCACCTACATTGTTTCATACAGAAAGTACGTATAGATGGAACACTTATACAGAAAGTATTATAAAACACGCGTTTTCAGTTATACGTCTGCTATACGTTAAGTCCAAAAGTTACAGGAATTACGCATGTAACTTATCTTTTTAAGTACGCCACCTACAATTTTTTCTCAGTGTACATTGCAAGATTTGAGGACAGGTTTGAATCAATATAAATTAAAGGAGAACATTTAAAAGGTGTATTTTACTTATTCATTTAGTTAGGTAAGTAATCATACCAATTCTAGCGAGTGAATGGCATAATTTTATACTCTCTAAATGAAAAGAGGAAGTTATCGCAAATCACGATACTTTTATTAGATTACTTTTTGTTTGTTTGTTTGAGGCAAATTTTTCATTTTAAATTTCACCCATTTCTATATTAACTAGTGCTTTGCAAGATCTTACGATACGTAAATCTCTGACAAAGCAACATTTTAGCATAACGTTTGCTCTATTAATAGCTCATCGATTTACATAAAATTAGTTAATTTGCTACAAATATAGTTAGATTGCGTACATGCATAGACAACATCAATTAGTTGAGCATTACTTCGAAGCAAGGGTGAAGTGCTTCAGCGTTGCTATGTGGCGCTTTCTTACGGTAAAGTTAGTAAATATTGCCTTCACCAAGTCCAAAAATTACGGCCAACACTGTGTGTACTATGGGCAGATAACAAGGGAGTGGGACAGGCCCGTATCCAGGGGTCTAGGGGACCGGGCCCCCCTAAATTTTTGCTGCCCCCCCTAAAATTTTCACGGTAGGCTTGCAAATGAACTATAATATGGTGAAGAAATATAATATGGTTGGATCGGGCTCCCCTAACTTCAGCCGCTCCCCCCCCCTACATTTTTGGGCTGGGTACAGGCCTGAGGTGGGAGTATATTCTGCGACGCAACATACTGATCATGTGCCCGTCCCTAGCCTGGACGCAGTTCGGTCGCTCGCTCGCAGACGCTATTGAAGAGGCTCAGATCCACGAAGGGCTGACACGCCAGTGGTAAATTGGTTTTTAAAGAGTATTTTACAAGGTTGTACACATGCTCTCAATGCAATGTGCTGGCTGAAAATAACTTCAGACAACAACCAGGAAGAACACATTGTCAACGATCGTCAAGTAACAAAGATTAAGAAGTCAGCAACATTTCTGATGAAAGGAGCCAGAACACCGAAGAAGGCATCAATCTCCACAGATTGATAATCATCTCCTCTCTAGGATACCTGTCTCTGACAGTTCCTTTATCTTTGCCGCTCTCTAGAACGCCTGGTCTCTGAGAGATACCCACCACACACTCCTTGCCCAGAAGAGGCTTGGATCTTTCATTCTGATACAAACTCACCAACAAACCATGAAACGTACAAGAGTTACTTATATTGGATCTATAATTATTATTACTACTGTATATAAGAATAATTTTGTAATAAAAATGTATTGGGAAAGTTCAGAATTTCTCGTGTATCATTTTTAGCTTTACCTTAAAAAGACAGAAGTTTACAATATCCTTTCAAAATAAATAAATAAATAAATAAATAAAAAATAAACTGGCATAAGTCTGGGAAAATGAAAATGTTCTTATTTTTCGGTAAGAACAGTTTACGTTCGTTGTCAGTTTCACTAAAAATATTGATAAAAAGAAGAATGTGGTTACACGCAATGAATAACGAGTAAGTTATGAATCCACTGAAGTCTACCGTACAAAACATTACAGTCTAATTTAAGGCCTCAGTCAGTGGCGGTCAATGTTAATGTTGCTACGTGCACAAGGATGAAAATTTTTCAAATAAAGTTAACATAGCAGTAGTACTAAAGAAGTAAAAAATTTTGCTTTCCATCACTCTTAAATATACTTTTAGTAACAGATTTTTGCACTTCTACACTGCACATTGATCTGTTTTAAACTGGGAAAGCAATCCCTCACAAGGTCGATTGATTTTATTACCTGAAGCTATTTTATTCTACACAAGAATTAATTGAGCTGAGCGAAGCGAAGCTCTTATACTCGGGTTAGCCGTTTGGTTGTCCGCGAACTCCTCCTAGACCGTTTGGCCGATCTCAACCAAACTTAGCACGCTGATAGAGTATGTCGTGCTGAGTGACAACATAAGTCGAAATCAAAAATCCGATGTACCATCGAGGAATAATGACCGAAAAACGCTTCCTCCTAGACCGTTTGGCCGATCTCAACCAAACTTAGCACGCTGATAGAGTATGTCGTGCTGAGTGATAACATAGGTCGAAATCAAAAATCCGATGTACCATCGAGGAATAATGACCGAAAAACGCTTGCATAGACTTAACATGGGGAAAAAGTTTTCACGCGATTTTTTTGTCAACAATTAAAAATGACATTTATTATTGCATAATGGCCAGGAATGATTACGTAGTTTAAGCTCGCTCAGCTCATTTCATTGCAATCGGGTACATCCATTGCATTCCTAGTAATAATAATAATAATAATAATAATAATAATAATAATAATAATAATAATAATAATAATAATAATAATAATATCATTACATGTAATATGAAACGGGAATAATTTTTTGGACGAATAATTAACCAAGCGTATATTTAAAGTTACTATCCCGCCAGTTGCCTGGAAGGACTAAGGTAAATATGAAAGGGCCTCAAACTATCACAGAATTGCATCTTGAATTCCTTGGTTGAGAAGAGAGAGAGAGAGAGAAAGAAAGAGAGCTAACGATAACTTATTTATTTATTTATTATATCAACATAACAGGCAGATGCCCAATTCAAGTGTTGAAATATTATAATTCATTTTTACAACAGTTTTTCTCAGTGCTTTACAAGACATTGTACATATATCAATTTTTATCATGTTTTTGACATAATTTATTATAGAAAGAACATATTCTCCAGATTCGTGACTTCAGCATTATGTTTGTCCTAGCCTTTTTGCAATAAAAAATACCTGTATTATTGATTCTAGTTCTAATTAAAGGAACATGGAAGCATAATGAAACTATAAAGTTTGAACAATCGAATTCATTTTGAACTATTTTTTTTTTTTGGAGGAATACCAGATCGGCAATATTATGCCTTTGTCCTAATGAGTAAATATTAAAATTGTCTATCAGTGTACTATAGCTGAATTCTGTGCTTTTTAAAATATTTTTTATTATATAAAATGATAGAAAGCTTTACTGATAATAAGTTAATGTTAAGAGACTACATAATCTCAATGCAAGAAAATGAATATAAATGAATATAAACTAATAGCACAAACTCATATGATCTGGGATTGAACGAGGAACCATAGGTAAACGCTCTAACATAATATTCATTCCGAATAAAAGTCTATTTCTTGATAGTTGTTTTTTTTTTTCCTCGTGATATAATTTGTTACGGAAGGAGAAACAAGCTCGATGTTTAAAATGGCCTAGTACACGTAAATCAATACACTGATTCTGAATCTATAGAATCTAAAGCTCGTCAGATTATAACTCTTACCTTTATTGAGAAACGAGGCAGATTGACGGAAGCATTTATAGAGAGACAGGTAATAACAGGTTATGACATTAAAGACGACCGGAGAAATGGAGGAAGCTCATCCGAATCTGAAGTCAATTTATCTATCTATAGCACATTCCATTTATACAGAGAGTTATATACATAAAACTAACTGGTAGATCTTGAATCTGATAATTCAAACTCTGACGTAACTAGCCTGGTTGTCGCCCAGAGCAAGAACTCGCCTTAGCACCCCAACCCCCCCGCCCTGGCAAACCAAACCATAACGCTCCCGACTACATCTGATATTGGCATCACACAATAATTCTGTTATTCAATTTTTTCTTCAAGTGGTAAAGCTTGATTTCAAAATTGAAGTACATAATCTAATTAATAGTATAAGATACTTCTGTAAAACATCAAACTAATTTATATTTGATTGCCAATTAATCTGAGATTAGCATGTTTGACATAAGACTTATTATAAGACTCTTATAGTCTTATTATAATAACTGTGTCTCACAATGTTTCAGAAACTATATCGGGATGTACATGTGTAGAATGAATCAACGATCTGTTTCTTTAGAATAGAATATTTAATTATAACAGTCAAGCTCTTGTCTCGACTGTTACACTCGGACATTTTACAAATTTCTTAAATAGATGTAAGTTAAATGTAAACACACAAAAAAAAATTGAACTAAAATTTAACTTTGCGGGCTCTTTTGACTGCAAATGTTTTTACAATGTTCTCAAAAGGTAGCTTTCAAGCTAACTTACGCTCTAGGGATATGATCCTAAGGTTGGTGAGTCGTTGTTGTCCTGTTAAGTATCTGAGGCATTTTTTTAATGATCTTCAGTTTGCCAAGGCTCCTTTCCTTGCCTTATAACAGCACGTAGCCAAAGTGGGGTTCCGGGGAGACCGGACCCCCCTCCTTCGAGACTAGAAATTAACAATTAAGGAAGGATGAAACAAAATAAAATGAGGAAAAGAAGGATCAGCGTTAAAAAATAAACTACAGGAAGCTTTTGGTTACTCTTTCTTATGAGAAAATTTGTATTACTTGCAATACATGGTTGCGAGGTGAACGATATATCCTGGAAGAGTCAGGGAATTTGAAATTTCTAGAAACGTTGCGGAATTGTCAGAATTTCTGCTACTAGTCAGAGAGATTTCAAGCTTCCGAAAGCATAGTGCCGTTGTGTAACAGCTGGACATTTTTTAATCATAATGTTTCGTCATCGCATCCTTGCAATATCAAACATGTTATTTCGAAAACAATTTTACTGCTCATTTACTGTCATTTGAAACAGACAGTAGTTGACGGAATAATAAAAACAAAAATATATGTGGAAAGAAATTTCTGTTAACATTTGATTTAACAGAAAAAGGAACGCAGATATTGCAAAATATTTTACAAGACATTATTGAGTAAGTACTTTTTATAATAGTGAATTATGCACTTTTTATAATAGTTGAGGTCATAATAAAAGGAAAATTGTTATATTTGAATAAACAGAGGAAGGATGTAAATATTGTATAATTTTTTTCAATACGTTCTTTTTTTATTTTACTCGAGATTTCTTCATAGTTTATTAAAATACTTACGAACATATCCTCACAAACCAATATATGTTGATAGTAAAGTAGTTTAGATTGATCGAGCTCCTGGGCCTTCACAATTTCATGTCACCCCCCCTCCGTTACGAAATCCTGGCTAAACGAACCAATATATGTTCCAGTAAAATTGTTTAGAATGATCGAGCCCCTGGTATGATGAACACAGTATTTCATGTCACGGACCCCCCTTCACGAAATCCTGGCTACGTGCCTGCTTATAATGAAATAAATATTTGCCCAGTCTTGCGCTCCTCAACTCGGCGCCCGGGCACAAGCCCGTTTGCCCCCCTATTTACATCATTGCTCTGAATTCCATTTGTCAATAGCTATATTTTTTTTTATCGAGGCATACTAATGACAAGCAGACAGACGGGCAAACTAAATGTAAAACCGGCAATTTATCTTTAAAAGGTTTAAAAGAGTCAGCTGAAAAAAGTGCTTACTAATATTTGAGAGATAAACCTTCACTTTTGTACTTGATTGAGTTACTATTCCTTTACTAGAAAAAACTATAGGATATGTATAAAGTGTTCGTAGAGAAAGAAGTAGAAACTCGGCAAAATATGCCCTTTTTTTATCTTGTCTTATAAATTTATTATGCGTATTTAAGTGATAAGAAATGCAGCATGTAACAGTTAATAATAACATGTGAGTATCGTTTCACAGTGTGAAACTAAGACTTCCAAACTATACGGAATTAATATCCAAACTTGAAGTAGTGCATATATAAGTACTTGTTACAATAGAATAATAATATTAAAGATAGAACTGTTCTTCGGACTCTGAATCCATATCAAAAAGCTTTGTGATCGTAGAAGTTCACTTCCTATATAGCCACTTGGACAAATTTCCTGATAATCTTGACGAATTTATTGAGAGGAACAAGGATAAAGATTTCACCAGGTGATTGAGAAAAGATGTCAATGCAGATGTATATACAAGCACATGACGTCAGACTGCTGATCACCTGAAAGTCGTGATACGTTACACAACAGAAGACCGTTCAAACAGACGTTATTCTTAGTAGCCAGTGTATATATTTGAACCACATCACTGTTTTTATCAGGGTTGCTCCTATATTGCCTTAATTATTTGTCGTGCTACATTTTCTCATTACATCCTCACTATCATGTAGGTTACATACTTTAAATTTACAAGAGTGTTTCAACCAGAATCAATCCAGCTAAACTGATGCCATATTCAGAATCAATAACCCTGTACTCCAAAATTGAAGTTCAGACCCGTGGCAATAAAATCATTGTATACCAGTGTAATTAATGTAGTAACGAACTTGCATATGTATATACAATTGAATACCGAATAATTGTTAAACTTATTAATCAAGTAAATGAACAATAATTATGTCTAAGATTCGAGTATTGAAATTAATATAGTTTGAATATTAACAAGAATAATTTTTAAAACCGTAAAAAGTACCACCCAGCTAGGAATATCTATGGTCTTATTATTGTCCCGGCCTATTTTTTCAAGTTTAAAGTGAATGGAATGCTATTTCAAGTACCTCTAGGGAAAATTCTAGTGTTACGAGTATCACACGAGTACGACCTTTCGATCCTGTTATTCACTTGGTATTGCAAAGGTAAAACCTTGGGAAAATCTCAGTCAGTGATGTTTACACCTAGAGTCGAACCTAAAACTTACATTTGCGATTCGAGAATGCTGTTTCCATAGGATTACCTATCTTTGGAGATATGTGATAAAATTAGGAATTTAGCTGCTCGCGCCACGTGAGCTTTGTGGTGGACAAACACCGTGTGTATGTGTTTTCTTGGGATTTTCCCGTTTCCTCCCACTTTCTTCATTCCACAATTTCATTCAATTCTCATCATCACCGTCTCCTTTAGCCTAGCCGGCATAACTGTGGGACGTAAAACTTAAAGATTTAGAAATGTAGTTAATTGTACAGCTGTTTTACTGTACTAAAAGAAAGGTGGCAAAGATCAGTAACCAGAACCTTTTGATTACAAAGCTATCACAGTATTGTTGAACGTTTAGTTCTTAATATTTGAAGAATTTGCGACTTGGAGGCACCACTACGACTATGAATCATACAAGTTCTATGTAATAACTTCTCTTTTATGTCGTTTCGAAAACACCTTTTAAATCCATTTTTATTTTTACTTACGTTCTTCCTATGTAACGTGATGTCAGGAACTTTCTCAACAGTTTTACCATTTCTTATAGTAAGTGCCAAGGATCATCTACCGTTTCCGATTATGGTTTTCCGAAGGAAGACTTTCGAAGGTACATTTTCTCCATCTATTTTCCTTCCCGCCCCCTCCCTCTTTTAACGGCAGAAATCAATTTCACAGTTTCCACTTGAAAACTCCGAACGCAGTACTATTTACTTTGACTCTCTCTCGTTGCTATCTTCCTCGTTTACTTTGCACTTGCAATAGACGCCACGCTGCGAGTCTAGAATATGGCACTCAAGCAATGATGCAAGTCAAATAAGATAGCGTCGCACCTCATTCAACATACCATCATACGAAATGGTAAGTGGAATCAGAATATACCCTTTCTGCGCCTATATGAACACCTCTTTAATCTAGTGCTCCTAAAATTTAATAACTTTCATCAAGCATTAATGATAGTGGTTCCTGAATATAATCTACTGTTTTGTTTATCAGTGTGTTATTATTCAGTTCAAAAATCTTTTGTCGTCGCGAATGCTGTGTAGAAATTTGAAGCTTAAAATATATAAAACGATAATTATGCCTGTTGTGATGTATGGTTGCGAAACTTGGTCACTTACTCTAAGGAAAGAACGTGGACTGAAAGTATTTGAGAACACAATCCTGAGACGAATATTCGGACTCAAGAGGAACGGGAATGGGGAATGGCGGAACCTTCATAACGAGGACCTACATAATTTGTACGGTTTACCTAACATTGTGAGGTCATTAAATCTAGGAAGCTCAGGTGGCAGGTCATGTAGCTAGTTGAGCTGAGCGAAGCGAAGCTCTTATACTCGGGTTAGCCGTTTGGTTGTCCGCGAACTCCTCCTAGACCGTTTGGCCGATCTCAACTAAACTTAGCACGCTGATAGAGTATGTCGTGCTGAGTGACAACATAGGTCTAAATCAAACATCCGATGTACCATCGAGGAATAATCACCGAAAAACGCTTCCTGATTACGTAGTTTAAGCTCGCTCAGCTCATTTCATTGCAATCGGGTATATACATTGCATTCCTAGTATAGAAGAAAATAAGAACGCTGTCAAAGTTTAAATTGGAAATACAATCGGAAAACGACCATCAGAAAGACTTAGGCTCAGACGAAAGGACAATATTAAGATGGATCTCGCAGAAATAGGAATACAAAATAGAAACTGGATCTGATTGGCTAAGGATAGAAGTCAGTGGAAAGCTTTCGTAAACATGGTATTGAACCTCCGGGTTCCATAGGCCATAGAGTTAGTTAGTTAGTTAAGGTCTTTATGGAGGTTATTCTGAACGAGAACTTACTTTTACTTACGAGGGACGATCGAAGAGGTCTAGCGATCATGAAAAAAGAAAAAAAACAATCAAATTCTAGAACTCAATGGATTTATGCGTTCCATGGTGTACCTACTTCTCGAATAGTGATTTTTGGAAGCCATCTGGTCATCTCGATGTGTATACACTCGCCCGGAGACTATACCGTCCATTGTATCCGGGCAAAATTTTTAACTTAAGTTTCCGTGTGATTCTTCAGGAAAGAGATAAAGTTGTATTTCTCTTTATCTTTAAAAATAAGGGTAGTTTATTGGAGGATGAAAATTTAAAAGAATGTGATTTTCTCGAAAGTAACTCAAACAATTTTGTTCATTTGTCACAAATCAATGTTTCATCAACAACTTGGGTAGTTTACTGTTGGAAGCGAGTTTTTTTGGGCGATTTTCTCAGAAACAACTCAGACGAATTTGTTCATATTTGATAATTAAAAGTTTCATTAACAACCACAAATTATGACATAAATGATTTCTCGTTATGAAAAATCTATAGAAAGGAATCTACTCTTGGGGTTCAATTTTGTCGGACGATAGTGGCACCTTCAAAATAGTCTTAAAAATAATCCACCACACTGCCAACGATGTTTTAAGTCGCCAAATATGGCCTCACTGTGAGTGAATCTTCTGATTTGACGGTTCATTGCTGTAGCAACGTCTACATGTGTTCAAAAGAGTGTTCCACGCAATGGTTCCTTCAGTTTTGTTATGAGGTCGAAATCGCAAGGTGATAAGACTTGCGAATATGATGGATGCTCGAGTGGTTATCATCCCTTTGCGGTACAAGATTCTGTATACGCGTCGCCTATGGGCTGTTGCGTTGTCGTGAAGGAAGAATGCATATATAGGCATTCAGGGCGTTTTTTTTTTTTTGAATAACCCGAAGTAAGTTTCGTTGCAAGAAAGTGAAGAAGCAGTACAGTGCGTTTACAGTTAGGCCATGTGGTGCTGCTGTAGCATTATGATCATGCCATCTAGTGGATTCTTTGGAAGACTACTTCGAAGGATTCTAGATGCCATAGGTATGCGTTTTGGGCTTTACGCACAATTATAGTTGTATTTGTAAACTTGGAATGATTTGAAATGCTGTAATTCGAGGTACAGCACGTATGAAACGAAAATTTGTTACACTCATATTGCTCATGCTATTTTCCGATGAGAATATGTATGTTCATGAAACTCCTTACATGTAACGTTTGCATATGTAATGAAGTTTCATTTGTGTATTTCAGAATTTCTTACTTTGTTCCCATTTCGGTAAAAAAAAAGAAAAAGAAAAAGAATTAGTTCTCATGACTTTTAGATGACCCTCGTATGTATTGTTAGAAAATCGAAACCGAAAGATGGAAGAGATAGGTTTCTGTTTAAAGTTGATATTCAATGGATATTTTATCATTTCAGTGTAGAGGGATCTGTTTGCAATACGCTCTCAAGAGGTCATCCTAATTCTGTTATGTAATGAGACAGTGCGTTACAGCTTAAACAAAGTGTTGAATAATTACTGACTGTCCCTTTACATTAACGCCGGAAGCAATTTAATTTACATACTTCAACTCCCTCTAGGTTACACTTCATCAAAGTCTGATCGAAGCTCTCAGACCTGGAGGTGGAGATCATCATATTCCACAAATATGTTCCACTGGTCCTATAATAAATGCATACTGGAACGCTATTTACACATTCCCTTGCTTTCCGTCCATTCTCTATTGATCACTGATATCCTAAAATCAGTAAAACTTATAGGCCTACTAGAGGGATAATAACTATGTTATTAGAGGAACATAGGAGGTGTTAATTAACTAACATTCCTGGAACAAATTAAGACATTATAGCATATCACCTAGGCCTAAATACATTTAAATATTTACAAGTAATCAAAACTAACTATTCTAAGAAGAGAATAAATGGTAGATTGAAGCTGGAAGTATGTCTTACTAAAAGATGCGCACTCTCGAGGGGGTCCAATGGATCCAGAACCCCAAAGCTTCCTAACAACATACATTTGTTCACTTTCTCAATAAAACTATACTTTTTAATAGAGAATTGATTGATGTAGCACGAAAATTTGATTCTACACTTCATCTGTGCTTTCTCTCCTATAAAAACAATCTATGTCCATGTTTTTTTCTCAAAATATAGGTGGAAGTATTTTACAATTACTTATAGTCTATTTGGGTGCAGAATAATACCCTTTATTACTACATAGATGTAGTGGCTTACAGTATTGGACTTCCCCCCCCTCCAAAGTTTGGACCCCTCTCAACAAAAATTCCTGGGCCTGCTTACTACTCACTGGAGTCAGTGCTTTCCAGAGTCTGATACACTGTAATTTAAAATCCTACGGGACACCTCTAAAAAAAATTACCGTTTTTTCATGCCATTTTTTTTATCGTAAAGAAACATTAACATCGGAACTGGAACTGACTGCCTATCAAATTACGATAAGTACGAGAGATTGTTATTTTTTGGGGATGACATAAATGAACTTTTCTATAAAGCAATGGTTTTTATTTCAATTTCCTAATTTTTAAGTGGGACGCCAGTAGTTCTGTTACGGCACACTCGTTTGGAAGAAAAAAGCCGTGTTACATTGAGAAAACTCAGTTATCCGGACAACGGTATATTGTACAAATATACGGAATCCTTACGTTTACTACGTAATTCAGTACGGAGCATACGTTATCCGTATGCTACATACTTTTTCCCTTTATATGTTACATCATGCCGTTGCAGGATGTTTGCCATCTAACAGTCTTCCGCATATTACATGCATATTCGTATGTTACATACGTCAGCCATATGTTTCATACATCCATCTGTATGTGAGATCCTGACCGTTTATATACAGTTCTTTCGTTCATACGGAAAGTACGTTTATTCGGAACACTAGTAGAGAAGTATGTATAAAATATACTTTTTCAGTTACACGTTTGCTGTACGTTAAGTCTAAAAACTACAAGATTTACACATGTAACCAACGTATTTACGTATGCCACATACGTTTTTTTCTCAGTGTAGACTAAACAAGATGGAGAAGTAAGTCCCAAACGTGCAGAATGTTACAGTAAGTGTCATACAATCTTAATATCACTTCTGTACTATCCTTATGCTTCTGTCCCCTCAAATTCTTCTAATACATCTGCAATTTTTCGTTTTAACACTTATTTCTCTTTCAATTACTTTTAAAAGGAGTGTTTGTACTTGTTGTCTTGTGTACGAATAATATTTATCAAGTTATTACTTAATTTCCAACACCTACCTAATATTTTGTAACAGGATGTAATAATTGTCATAAATTTCTTAAACTTTCTACTAAAGCTAGCATTTCCCAATCCAAGTGATTATTTTTATGCAAACGAACACCTTCTAACCAAAAGCTACATATTTTGTGAACTTCATTTGCGGCTATCACTGTAGAATCCAGATCTTATGTACATATCTATCCCATCAAATATTGTTTTCATAATAATAGCCAAGATATTAATGTTTCAAAGATGGAGTTTCGTTGACCGTGTAATCTTTTGAATGATTGATAAATTAGCATTTCCTTTCTTCGTTAGTTATCAGATTATTTTGCGTGTTTCCCTGAAAATAAGACCTAACGTGAAGAAATATTTCTTTTCCTGGAGACGTGATTTTAGTAAGTCTTCTCGGCTTATCACCCAGGTGAAGATATAGACATCTGATGTTTCGAATACAGACATTAGGTCGGCCCTTTTCAGGAGCAATAAACAAACATGTGTTCAACAAAGCCATTTCTCGTAGCTACAACAATAGCCAACCAAGAGCCGGCATTCCCCTTGTCCAATAACATATCCCTATTCAAATCTCCGCCCTTAATAGTCATCATATGTAAATGCCCACATACCTCCGATCTCTTAATTACAATCCCTGAAGATGAAGGCAATATCTGCATCCGAAACGTCGGACATCATGGCTGACAGCACGAGAACACTTACTAAAACGACCTGACATTTTTTCCCAGATTGTTCGTAGTATAAGCCTTATTCCAAGAATACGCTCTACTCAAAAAATATCCCCTACTAGTTGCAGGATCCAAAAGGGTTACTTTACACATAAATGTTTTTTGTTTATTTTTGTGTAAATGATACACCCTTTGTGTAATGCATCTTTTGGTAATAATAATAATAATAATAATAATAATAATAATAATAATAATAATAATAATAATAATAATAATAATAATAATAATAATAAAAGACCTGGTGTTATTTTCGGAGAAACACAGTAGGACAAGAACTACAGTTTAACGTGGGATCTCGACCACTGCAGTGTATGTGATACTCTTTCATTGGGAATCGAACCCGGGACTTCATGGATCAAAGACATGCTTTCTAGCCATTTGGCTACTAGGTACAAGGACTCTAATATAACCTTAAATAGTTTGCTGCTTACTCCCAGAAATGCACGTATCCCAGATTATTCGGCGTATTTGATAATTTAATCGTAAATACTAGCTGAACCTGCTCTCTCTATACAGCGCATCATCTATATATGAGCATGAATCTCCTTGTCATTTCTCACAATATCTGTACATGTCCCTTTACACACACAAGTAAAGGGCGTCTTGATAAAAATCGGCAAGGAATACCATAAAGGGGAGAATTTCTTGATTATTTTTTCAATATCTCGCACCATTTGCAAGATTTAAGCCTACTTCGGTTGGAGTTTCTAATTCATATATGATCAGTTTTTTCTTTCTTCTTGCATGCAGTATGTAATAAGAAAATACATTACACACCCAATTGATTATAATGCCAGTGATATATGGTGTTCATTGAGCTAAACACTCCAAACAACAAAGATTCATCTTAGGTGAAGAAATGGTTATTCTTCGTTTTTCATTATAATTTGGCCATGAAACAAACGCCAGAGATATATACTAACCCCGTATACAAATATGGTGTTGGAATGTATAACTCGTAGGATATGGTGCTTTTTTTCTTTAAAATTTCAGTACTTAACAGTGTATCCGTAAAAATGTGAAAAAGATAACGGCCATTTTAAAAATATTCTATTAGAACTGAACAATCTACACAAAATTTGCAATTCGTAAGTGAAAACGACATGTTCCTAGAGCTTGTGGTTTCCGAGATATCATCGTCAAAAGAATAGGGCACAAGCATATAAAAGTCCACAAACATATAATTTTTTCTTGATCACAAACATACAAACCTAGCATTTTAATATATAGATTACAATAAAATTGCTTGATACTTAAATTTTCGCTAATACTCACTGTATTTCTATTATTCACTAAAACAAAAGAAAATAAATTCCGTAGTAAAGAACAACTTTAAAATTTTATACCCACCATGGCGTCGGTAATTTTTGAGAATCAGTACCAGGAAACAAAATACATTAGACAAATAGCGTCGCATTGTTTTGTTAATCATTTTCATATGCTTATTAATTTCTAATGACTTGTCTGTAAAAGATTCTCTCGAATAACAATATTCAATAAATTCTTTTTAAAAAATATTATCAAGAAATTTCTATAATCTTCTTTCTTTCACTTTTTTCTTTTTTGTTAAAGAATTTTTTTTTTCATTTCTTCCTAAAATTGGAGTAAAAAAAAGGAAGGGAAAAATCTCACACATCATATTCTTAAAACTATTACAGCATAGGTTTTTAATATTGGCCTTCCATTAATCGATTTTAATATCTTTGGGAATATAAACGTCAGAAACCACTGCTGTTAACTCCTAAATCATTTAAAAGTTCTACACTTCGACAGAAGGCTTTTTCAGGGTGTTTTGAGTGCTTTGAGAGAGAGAGAGAGAGAGAGAGAGAGAGAGAGAGAGAGGGAACTCGGAAGTTGTATATGTATATATATATATATATATATATATATATATATATATATATATATATATATAATGACTGAGACGTATATTATACCCCGTATATAATTGTTCGTAGAAACTAGGAGGCAGGAAAAATATTTTCTAACCCACTTGTTTGCCTGAAACCAAGATCTAACATGCTTTATTTCCTGCAATTACATCGTTCAATTCGAAGGTAGAGTTCTCTTTCTTTTTTTTTTTTATAACGAAACTACATACTTTTTAGTAATGTATCTAATAATGGATTTAGTCTGAGAAACAGTAATTTGAAGAAATGGTCCTTTTTTTCTATAATTATAATAATACTTTATTGTTACATACTATAAAATTTTCTGGTCTATTGTAATTGATTGTATAATGGTTTTAACAAAATATTGTATTTTCGATTACAGTGAGAAAAATCCGTTATCCAGACAGCGGTATATTGTACAAATATACGGAATCCATATGTTTACTACGGAAATCTGTACGAAGCATACGCTATCCATATGTTGCAATTCATACTGCCTTTCTACCTGCTTACATGTTACATCACCCCGCTGCAGGATATCTGACGTCTATTATTATACCACATTGACTTGATCCCTAGTCTTCCGTTGCAAGCGCTGCTATCATCTGAAAGAATTCCACTCACTTTCTCTCGCTTAGCAACAGCTGAACCCTTGTTGGCTCAACGCGAGGGTGTGAGCTTTAGTTCGCATTTTTGCCACGGCTCAAGACATTTTGGCAGCACAATAGCAGTCTTCTTTCTTTCATACGGAAAGTACGTATACATGGAACACTTATACGGAAAGTATTATAAAACATACATTTTCAGTTATACATTTGTCACAGGATGTTATATAGGGTTGTAGATTAAGTACAAAAACTTCAGGATTTATGCAAATACACTACGTTTTTACGTACGCCAAATACTTTTTTCTCTGTATATGAGCTGTTCGTAAATAAAATTATTATTATTATTATTATTATTATTATTATTATTATTATTATTATTATTATTATTATTATGTAAAAGGTACGGTAGCTCAATGGTACATTACTCACCTCTCGCTCTAGAGGTTCCTCGTTCGATCCCAGAGTATCTGAATTTGTTGTGGACAATATCGTGTCTGTGTTTTTTGAAGGGTTTTCTGTTTCCTTCAACATTCTCATTCAACTAATTCTTTCATTATCATGCACCGTCACTCATCATCCGTCTCCTTTATCCTAAATGACATAATCGTAGGACATAAAACTAAATAATATAAAAATTTGCAATAATAATAATAATAACAACTAAATTTTCCAAGAAATGAACTTTTGCAAAGAGAGAAATCGAATAAGCAAGAGGGCTCTGCCGAATTACTGGGAGCGCTTAAATCTTTTTTTTGCATCTATTTAATCTCAAAATGACATGTCCTTTATTTAGATGATACTGCAAGTAGACTTTAGTACATAAACAAAAATTGTTCTTTCAGTATACAACACTTACGTCAAAAGTTCATCAAAAGCAAATTAATAATAATAGTAATAATAATAATACAATAATAATCAGTGGCGTATTCAGTGGGGTGGCTTCCGGGCTTAAGCCCCCCCCCCGAAACCTTACCTAGTATAGTAAAGTAAATGAAATATCTTGCAGAATTTTCACATTTCCAGGCAAACCCCCCCCCCCGAAAGTTAGCAAAGCCCCTTCCGAAACAAAATCGTAAATACACCACTGATAATGATAATAATTTGCGTATTCAATGTTGCATATCTGAAATCGCTGAAGAAATCAAAGAGAGGAGGGGCGTGTGCGGTATACAGAATTTACGAAAGGGTTCCAGGTATGTAAACAAGGTTGGAAAGCTATGTTTTAGAAGGTAGTTTCGAGAAAAATATCGTTGGTGACACTTAAATGAGCTAGTAACAAACACGTTTTAATCAAGTCCTTATCCAGCGAGGAGGGAATTAAAGTGAACTAAAAGCATCTATTGTTTTTTTTTTTAATGGACACGCCAGAAGATCTTTAAGTAGATATGTCAGTCTCACGGATCAATGGGGGACAAGCATCCTCTCTATTTAATCTGTAGTTAACAAGGCGCCATTTCAATCCATTGTGCCTATTCTCAATAACGGAAAACAGCAACAGAACGAAGGAAGGAAGGCTCGTAAGAATCAATATGGAGTCGTAACAAGAATCAATGAACTCATAAAAGTGATGTGAAAAGAACGTTAATAGACAGTGTTTGACATTTGGAAATAGACTGACACTTTGTGCATTGTGGCGTAATTAGCCACAAAACCAGCTGCAGAAGCCACAAAAATTCAAACAGTATACGTAAATACACTTTTCTCATCAGCATAAGCTTTTGAGAACTTCCAAAATGCGTTATTGTTATGAAGTAATGTGGTCTAAATATTGTTTGTTCTCGAGTACAATAGTTCTTTTGTTCCGAAACAAGTGCGACCTCTGTTTACAGAATAATGAACTAAGTTCTTCCTAGGAGAGAAAAAAAGAACATTTGTCCAGAAAATAGACAGTAAATGCATTGTTTTGTCGATTTTAGTAGACTTATAACTCTTGTTTTATTGTGACTAAATGTAGAATAAAGGAGTTTCTAATTAGTTTTCTCATACAGGAGGTTAATTCTACAATTTAAATAGATTTTTGGTTTTTGAATAGAAAGCCAATTTAGTAACTAAATATTTAACTTACAGTAAATACTTACCGTTATATCATGATTAACAGTGGCGTGTCCGGAGTTAAGGTGGATCACCACCCGGAAGTCAATACATATTTTAGCTCATTCACTTAAATACTGCGCAATGAAACGTTACAAATTATAGATATTGTACTGTAAGATAGAGTTATGTTTCAGCTAGAATACAAGACTGATTCATTTGGTTGTGTCTTATGATATCGAAAAATATAACAAATAAAAGAACATATTTTATTAGTTTTTCAATGAGCACACAAGATGGCACTCGCTGTTAGATCTTACTAGAAGTGCTCAGTTTTATGAAATGTTTATTTCTATGTGTAAAGTATTTTAAAGAAACGATCTTATTACGAAATAGATATATTGTTTGATCGTTTTTTGTGTTATGTTTCACATTTTATTTAAATATTAATTTACGTTTAAGGAAACACATTTTGATAAGAAACTTGCGCTGAACGCCATAATGCATTGTTGCCAAATTTGAACGTTTACTGTGGTAGTCATAATAAGAAAATTCCTGGATTCTAGCGTTGCAGGTTGATAAGCGGAACTTAGCTGTGAACTGTGGGAAAGGTCAAAAACTAATTTCTCCAGTAATTATCCAAGCAGAATTCCATCATTACTTCCTTTATTATTTGGCGTCAATAACACTCGACACTATCTGGTAATGCGGCACTATTCAAGCAGCGTTTAGTAAGGGCGGAAAATTCGCCCTACCAACCAATCGCTATTCCCATACCTACATTCATATTTTTCAATTCTTTATTTTCTTTTCTGCTTCTTTGTTATTAAACTTAATCGTGGCTTGATTATGAAAAAAAAAAAACAAATAATATTCTAGACATTTTATTCAATTTACCGTCTTTCTACAAGGTCTATGATTATGTAGACCTATGGTTGAAGAAACTTTAACATAATCACACATAATTATCATCACTTGCACAACTTTCTGATTTTCCTGTAAATCCTTGACCAGATCACATTCGATTGATTTTTCCTACTTCTGGGGCCCACTTCAAGTCAAGGATGAACGCAGGAGTCAATCCTGAGGGTCCGTACTTTCCACACTTTCCGCACGAACGAAAGAACTGTGAGGTGGTTAGAATCTCACATACAGATGGAAGTAACATGCGTATATGTATATATATATAAATATTCGGAAGACTGTTAGATGTCAAGCATTATTCAGAGGTATTATGTAATCTAAACGGGAAAAGAGTAGCACATATGTAGTAGATGGAAAACGTCTACTCGTACAGATTTCCGTTGTAAATATAAGAATACCATATATTTGCATAATATACCGCTGTCCGGATAACAAATTTTTCTCAATGTACTCCTAACAATTCAGCAGATAATACTTTTAACAGCTAGACAGATATTACTTTTAAATGCATAAATGCATTAGTGTTACTGATACTAATGTCATTTGTAATTACTAATTCTGCTATACTTCTATTAAACTCTTCTATGTTTGAAATTCAATGAAACAGAAGCATATAATACACTCGCTTTATACAAAGAGCTGAAAATTGTATTTTTTTTTTTTTTTTTTTTTAATATTTCTGCTTCTAATTTTGAGTTCATCGAGTACGGCTTTGTCATTTACTAAAGACTAAAGTAGCCACATAGTGTTAATACTACTATTATTATTCTTGCATTGTGAATTCTGTATGTTTGTCACGGCGAGCTGAACAAAATCAAATAGAGTTATGGACTAGTTTGAAACATCCAGAGCTTTTTAACAATTCCGTAGCTTCGTGCATGAACCCAATAACCCCAATGTTGGAAACAGAAGGTAAGCATATCATTCATTTGCCATGGATTATATAACTCGTGTCTTCCTGCTTTTTCCAAAAACAGTAAAAAGAAGTCGGATCCACTTTAACTGTTGCATTTTGCCAGAAATAGGGAAATGCAGATGGTTCCTGACGTTGCTATATTACAAATATATTAGTAAACATACGAGGAAGATTCAAATCGAAAACTTAAAAAGTGTGATATATATATATTTTTTTAATGTAGATTCTCTCTATGTTGTCAGAAGTTATCGGTGTTGTTGGAAAACTAACTTGCAGGTGCCAGTATTATGCAGGAACAGTGAACAAAATAACCATGTCTCGAATACTGTTGTTTTATTCGTATACAGTACATGAAAATACAATTACTGTAACTCTTTAATTAAAAAATAAGGTCCATATAGTTTCTTAGCAACCTACCTAACAGAAACGTATTATAGAAGGGAGAGTAAAAAGTTCCCAGAATGTTGTAGTTTTGACATTTATGATGCAATCAAGGGTAAAAGTGGGGGGATGCGTCATCTCCCACTTCCCCAGAAAATATCTGTGGCGTCCTTCACTTTCTAAAAAAAAAAAAATACAATGGACAAAGATAGGCACGTCGAGATGGTGTGACGTCATGCGCCTTCCTACCTTTTTAGATTCACTTTTACCCCTGGATGCAATCACATTGGAGGGCGCGGTGGCTCAGTGGTAGAGTGTTCACCTCCGGTGCTTGGGGTCCCTGGTTCGATCCCAGCTCGCGCTGTGTGGACTTTGTGGTGGACAAACACCATGCTCGTGGGTTTTCTCGGGGTTCTCCCGTTTCCTCCTACTTTCTTCATTCCACCATTTCACTCATCTCTCATCATCACCGTCTCCTTTTGCCTCACCGGCATAACCGTGGGACGTAAACTTAAAGATTTCATTTCATTTTTTATTTTGTAATCACAATGAATTTTGTGCAGTACAGTCATTAGGTTCTCTAATTATGAATATGACAAGTGTGAACATGTTATAACAGTTTACGAATAGTGTAGCTAAACAGAAGCGTATGTGGTGATCAGTTAATGCATTGTCGCCGTTTGAGCAAAGCGCAAATATCTAGTTTTTGTGTAAATTGAGGAAAATTTGTTTCAGATATCTACTTTGATAGCCTTAAGAGGCCTCATCCCAGCGAAATTAAAATACCGCTAATTTTACAGTAATTATGTGATATCTTCAAATAGATAAAAGATACATTGAAATGTGGAACAAAAGCGCCCTAGACAATATTATTTTGCGTGAGGTACCGTTATCGCAAGTCACCTAGTGGCTTTCCGTTTTCAGCCGTTTACAAACGCGAAAATAATTAAATGCCGATTTTCAAAATGGTTCGAAATCTAAAGCAGGTAAATGAGTCGTGATAACGGTATCTCGTGTAAAATGATATTGTCTAGGGCGGTCTTGTTCCACATTTCAATTATCTTTTATCTATTTGAAGATATCACATAATTACTGAGAAAAATTAGTGGTATTTTAATTTCGCTGGGATGAGGCCTCTTAAAGTCAGTTTATGGTGACAATGGTTTAAGGAAAACAGCGTCGGTACCCGTTTCGTCACTGTAGAAGACATCAAAACCAACGCGATGGCTGAACTTCGGAAGATGTTGAAGGAGGAGAATTTCATCGGTGTTTCCAGCAATGGCAGGAGTAGTTGAGGAAGCGTATGTGTTGTGAAGCATATTATAGTTCATTTGCAACCCTACTCTGAAAATTTTAGAGGGGACAGGAAAAATTATGGGGGGGGCGATCCCCCTAGAACCTACTGGATACGGGCCTGTTCCGAAGGTGATTAAGTAAATGTAATTATATTATAGTAATAAAGAGCTACAATAAAATACCGGAAACATTTTGACCGCTCCTCGTATGTATCTACGTACGATTTTCCTTTTTCTTTTTCTGACGTAAGAAACTTCTGAACTATACAGTACTGGCCAATTTATCATCAGCAAAGTTTTGAACTAGTCTGATCAAATAACACACGTCTTTTTCTATTCCTTGTGGAACCTCATGCGGTTCCGATCGCACGTTCAGCTCATAACCTCGGTGCTGAATGGAACGCGAAACACTAAATCAACCAACACACGCATCTGTTTTTCAATAAGTCAAGTTTTAAAAATATTACCAATTTGTTTATAATTAAGGGCGGCAGAACTGTATCTCGTTTTAGAACACAAGCATTCGATAAACCTCTTTTCTGTTTGCACTAGCTTCCAAGAATAAGCTTCATCTAGAGAGTTCCATACTGGACATGTGTACTTTAATTTTAGTCTTACAAAACCGTTTAGAGTGTACCATTCCGTATGGCTGTTAATGGACCCCATTCAAATTAATGTGAATACAATTAATTCATTCTAGCCACATAAACATGACGTGGTATTGTTATGTATTTATATTTCCATTACATTTAGAGTGTTTCCAACTAATAAAATGTTCCGTGTGGAGTATTGTTCTGAATATGGTTAGAAATATGAACATTACACAAAAATTATGACAAACAACAGGAAGCTTTCGAAACGTGGGTGTGGAGGAAAATGGAGAGTTTAGGTGGGTCGAGCGGAAATCGAATTAGAGGGTCTTAGAAACGATGGGAAGAAAAGAACAATTCTAGACATTATTAAGAAGAAGAAAAGAAATTGGTTGGATACGGGCTAAGAAGGAACTATATCATGGGAGATGTGCTAGATGGTATGGTGGTAGGAAAGAGAGAGAGAGGGGGCGAAGGAGGCTACAATTTTGATGGGCGATATGAAAACATAAAAATCGTATATGAAAACAAAGAGGTTAGCGGAAGACTGTGGAAACTTCTTAGTTGCGGCAACCGACCTGCCGATAATGGCATAATACCTATGATGATGATGATGATTAAGTATTTCCTGTGACGAAGAATGTAGAATGAAAATTACATTATCTTTCTTAAAGACAAATAAATATCTCTAATTAAACAAAACAGTGTGAGGGCTAAACGAACACAAAAAGTTAAGAAAAAAGAAATAGTTCTTTTTTTAAATCATAGCAATCTTAGGGATAATACTTACGGTAAACGTACTCCTGTGCGTGTGAAATTGCGGGTATACGCGTGTATGCATGCATGTATGTTCAAATCCTGAAATATTGTTCGTAAGTAGTAAAGCAGAAAGAAAAATTGTCCTCAAAACTTGTTCATAAATCGATTCTTTTCGTGAACCAAGGAGTTCGTAATCCGATAGTTCAATGTATAATGAAATACATACTGAGAGAGAGAACTGAGTTTTATTGTGGGGAATCCGGAGAGGCAAAATTTAGCGGTATTCTATATTACACACAAGATTTTCTGTATTAGGCTACATATAGGTTTGTTGCTTAGTCAGGACCAATCTGTACACCGACAAATAGACGGAAATCATGTGTGTTTTCCGTCGGCATGTGCACGATGACCTTGTGTACGATCTAGCTTTTTTCTGGCCAGAAATAAACATACGGGGAAAAGAATTGAGCACATAGAAGCATCTAGAAAATCTATAGAGAACATACATACAAAGATAAGGAGACGTACGTATTATAGGGAGCTGGCTTTAATGCGAGGCTGAGGAATTCAGAGTTGATTGACAGGTGCCCCATCCCGTCACCGAGAAACGGTCACTCGACGGTCCTGGGCAGGGTTGCCAGTGCGTTGTCAAAAAATTCAGCTAATACTCACTTAATTCAAAGAGTTTATGCAATTATCCAATCCCTATCAAAGATCCCTGTATACGTGGACACACGCAAATTAGGCTGTGATAACAAATGCTTCAGTTTTTTTCTCCCTCGCTCCTTCGTCGCACTGCACTTTGGCCTTCCTTATTACTTCTCTAGCTTCGCTATGTATAGTTTGCCCTCCCTTACGCTAAGAAGCCATTGTCAAATGAATAATAAGCAACAAAACCGCAACCACAACAACACACAACAAATAACCAACTCACATTAACTCTTCAGAATGACGTTCATGTGACAATTTTTTAAACCCTGGCAACGCAGAAGGACGGTAAGGGAGTATTGCAAGAGTCAGGCAGAAAAATTGTTGAAAGTTTTCCCCGTTTACCTCAGTCCCTGCTGGTAAACAAGCTAGCTCCCTATATCTAGGCCTAGGTTGACCTGACTCCAACGCAATGCAAGTCCTGTCGTGGATGGAGCACCGCCAGGAAAGGCACCTGCAGCCGGACTCCACGGATTTTACTTCTAAGTGTCATCAATTTTTGTCTCCGTATTCTTTCTCTTTAAAAGTAAGAGGCTTAAATTTAAAAGCAACCCTCGTATAATCTAAATTTCGCAGAATAATTAAGCCAATTTTAATTTTTCCTCTTGCTCAAAAATTTTTGCAAAGGAGTTTTCTCGTAAATAATCATTTCTCTTGACTCATCCGACATATTCTACCTTCAAAGGGAACGCCGAGCGGCTATAAATTTCTCTCTGCGGTGTTAAGGTAAGAAGAGAGAAACTCTCCGTTCTACTCCTCCCGTTACCCTCCTCCCCCGCTACAAAACCAACATGGTCGGTCACTAAATGAGAAGCGCGAGTGAGAGGGCGGGAAAGATAAACGCCCTAATTACTTCCCAAGCTCAACTTCGATACTCATTTTCACCTGTTTTGTAGAGCTGGAGCAATAAGAGATTTTCTTTTAGAATAAAAGTAACTTATCGTGTTTCGCTTCCGTTTCCTCTTCTTTTTCTTTTTCTTCTTCTTCTTCTTCTTCTTCTTCTTCTTCTTCTTCTTTTACCATTTTTTGAAGAAAAGCACTTTTGCTCAAAAACTTTTAACAAACAAATCTGTTCTTCCTCTCGTTATTTTCTTCTTCTTCTTGTTCTTCTTCTTCTTCTTCTTCTTCTTGTTCTTCGTTTTTTGTCTTCTGAGTACTCTGAGGATTGGGGGGGGGGAATAAAATGATTATCCTAGGTTTAGGGTTTGACCTATGAGTGAGGAAGATAACCTTACGCTGTCTATCATGATGCATTAACATAATTGGAAAAAAGCACAACGTGCAACTAAGTTGATGCTTGTACCTCTTAACATCTTAGAGTTTCAGTAGATGTATGCATGTATATACGAATATCCATCATCTTCAAGTCTAGCAGCATATGTTACCTTCATCGTCCGTTCCATTACCATAGCGAATAAGATTCAATTTGCTCTCTGCTGCATTAATGTGTAATGGCCATTTTTAAGGAACATGTTTCTCTCTCCTTTTTTTTTTTTAAAATCCTGAAAGAAGTTAGAAGACCCAACGCAAGATGGTGACTTCCTGATGATGTATGAAGGGGTGATATGTTTATGTACTTTATTTACAAATCACACATATCACATCCAAAGCTAATGAACTGTATGATTAAACCCATTTTACTGATTCACCCAGATATCATGAAGGAACGAGAAATAAGACTTGACGAATATTTTAGATGTTACTTGCTTCAATTCTTATTTAAAGGTACATGTGTTAATATGATAAATATAACATGCTTTGTTCATATGTTAATATACTGATATAATACTTAAATATTAGTACAATGAATTACTTATCTTAACATCTTTCTGCAGTAATCGTTGCTTGCTGCTAGCTAAACCACATGTTGCTTGCTAACCATCATACTTTGTCTTCGATCACACATAAACTGAGTAGCACTCTAAAACACTGTTAAGAACATGTAAATCTTGTCTATGAATGAACATGTGCTTCTCTAAAAACTATGAAAAATATGCTTTTCTAAAACTATGAATGAATATGCTTGCCTAGTTGTACTTCGCAGCACATTTTCGAATGCACAGACACAACTTGAATAGCACACTGAAGGCACTGTTGCCAGCCAATGCAAACACAACTCACTAAAAACTCACCAAAAAAATCACTAAAAGAAACACAAAGAATTCACTAAACCACTAAACTATATACAAAAAATGAAACTAATATGAATAAAAATAATGCACATATGCAAGCTTATCCATCCTCCCCCTCCTTGATTGGACACAATCAATTAATATTCTAGGGGTAAAGGAATTAGCTTAGCAACACTACGCCGAAAAATGCCACTTTTACACTTCACAGTTGCCACTCGCACTAAATTATCACTGCCCGGATGAACTTCTTCAATCACACCTAACTTCCACACTTGAGGAGGAACATTGTCTTCTTTTAACAATACGACCATGCCCGGTTGTAGATTAGGCTGAGCTGACTTCCATTTTCTTCTTTGTTGTAACTGGTTGAGGTAATCCCTTGACCAACGTTTCCAAATATGCTGCTTCATTTGTTGAATCCGTTGCCATCTGCCTAGTCTGCTGATAGGTACGTCCAGTAGATCTGGTTCCGGAAGGCTGAGAAGTGTAGCTCCCATCAAAAAATGTCCTGGACTGAGATACATTGGATCTGTAGGATCGTTGGAAATGGCTGTCAATGGTCTTGAATTTAGAATGGCTTCAATTTGAATAAGTAACGTGTTCAACTCTTCGTATGTCAGACTTGCTGTTCCTGCTACACGCCGTAGGTGGTACTTCATGGATTTTATTGAACTTTCCCATGAGCCCATGTGAGGAGATCTGGCAGGAATGAATTTCCATTCTAAACCTTCTTGAGCTGAGTATTCCAGGATGTCCTTTCTGTTAGTCTTGGATTCAAAAAATTGTTGCAATTCTCGATTGGCGCCAACAAAGTTTGAACCATTGTCGCTACTGATAGATAAGCATTTTCCTCGCCTAGCAATAAATCTCTTCAATGCTGCGATGAAGGCTTGAGAACTTAAGTCTGAAACTATTTCTATGTGAACTGCTCTAGTGGCTAAACAGATGAACAACGCTGCATAGACTTTCATTTGAATTTTGCTGCGAATTGTGGGCTTGACATAAAAGAATCCTGCGTAGTCCACTCCCACGTGTACAAATGTTCTTGCTTCATTTACTCTTTCCTTGGGTAAGTGTCCCATTAACTGTGATGAACTTGTTGATCTCCACTTGAAACAAACCAAACAATTGTGTACTATTGCCTTGACCATCTTTTTAGCTCTTGGAATCCAATATCTGGTACGCAAAGATGCAATAAGAAGCTGTGGTCCTGCATGAAGCAACCTTTTATGTTCTTCTTTGACTATCAGATGGGTGAAATGATGACCTGCAGGTAGGATGAATTGGTGCTTGTTGTCGTACTCCAAGTTTGAATGTTCCAATCTTCCTCCTACTCTTAGCATTCCTTCCGTGTCCAGAAATGGAAAAAGATCCTTGATTGGGCTCTTTGTTGAAACTTCCATTTGTTGCTGCAAGTTCAATATTTCTTGATGATAGGTAGTATGTTGTACTATCTTGATACATCTGTGTAACGCTAAACGAAGTTCCGAAGCGTCAAGACTATCGGTTTTTCTTTCTAATTTCTTGGAAAGACAATTATGTTTGAATCGCAAACAATATGCTACTACTCTCAACATTTTGTTTAACGATGAATACCTTTTCATAAAGCTTGTTTCATGAACTGCCACCAAACTTATCATGACCTTCTTCTCTTCTGGAATACTAGCTGGCTCATTTTGTTCTTGACATGGCCATTCCGCTGTGTGAAGAAACTCTGGACCATGCCACCATTCTCGAGACTGAATAAGAGTGTTGGGATCCGCTCCTCGACTAACTATGTCTGCCGCATTTTCTTTACTAGGTACGTGATGCCATTGATTGATTGATGTGATTCTCTGAATTTGAGCCACCCTGTTGGATACAAATGTCTTCCAACGATTGGGAGGTGATTTGATCCATGACAAAACTATCGTCGAGTCTGTCCACAGGTGTATACCACTGACCTCTATATTCAATATGGATAGCGTTTTGTCTATTAGCTTCGAAAGTAACAGTGCTCCACATAATTCCAATCTAGGCAAAGTTTGCTTCTTCAGTGGTGCAACCTTCGACTTTGAACAAAGTAAATTGACTTCAATGTTTCCTTGTTCGTCTGTAGCCCTGATGTACACTACTGCTCCAAAATTTTCTTCACTTGCATCGCAAAAACCATGTAATTGAATTTCCTTAACGTTCTTCGAAGACATTACATTTCTTGTAATTTGTATCTTCGCCATCGCAGGTAACCAAGACTTTAATTGATTCCACTCAACTTGTAGGACTGTGTCTAATGGGTCATTCCAATCCATCCCTGTCTTCCACAACTTCTGTAAGAAATTCTTGTATTTGATGACAATTGGAGCAATTAGACCTAATGGATCGAAGATAGATGACACTATACTGACGACTTGTCTTTTTGTCATTGCAACATTACTTTCTGGTGCAGTTCCGTGTTTACAAATTTTGTTCGAAATTATAAGTTTGTCTGTTAATGGAATCCATGCTATTCCTAAAGTCTTAACACCGTCTTGCTGACCAAGTATGATTGGCTGTTGTTTTTCCCTGAAGTCTTCAGGAACTCCTTGAAGTACTTCTTCTTTGTTAGAACTCCATTTACAAAGCTTGAAACCTGCTCTGCTTAAAATATTAATAAGATCCTTTTGTAGTTCTAAGGCCTTTGACACGTTTGGTACTGATTTTAACACATCATCAATGTAGAAATTGTGTTTTATTACTTCTGCTGCTTCTGGAAATTCCTTGGAATTTTCCTCCGCTATTTGCTTCAGACATCTTGTTGCCAAGAAGGACGCTGACGAAGTCCCGTACGTCACTGTTTGTAACTCATACGACTGGATCGGTTCTTCTACTGAATTTCTCCAAAGGATGCGTTGTAAACACTTGTCCTCATCATGAATTAATATTTGGCGGTACATTTTCTCTAAGTCTGCTGTAAATGCAACTGGATACAACCGAAACCTTAAAATAATGGAGTACAAGTCATCTTGAACAATTGGTCCAACTTGAAGAATGTCATTCAATGATTTGCCATTAGACGTTTTTGCACTTGCATCAAAAACCACTCTTAATTTAGTTGTTGTACTGTCCATCTTGAATACAGGATGATGTGGAAAATAACAACTGCTGCTGCTGTTCACGTCTTCTTCTGTAACTTTTTGCATGTGACCCAAACTTAAATACTCATCCATGAAGGCGGCATATTGTTTATGAAACTCAGGATTTTGTAGCAATCTTCTTTCAAGCTGCTTAAATCTTTGTAGTGCCATGTTGTAAGACTCTCCTAAAACAGCATTCTCTTCCTTCTTTGGTAATTTGACAATAAATCTTCCGTCTCCATTTCTGGTTGTATTTTGTAAAAAATGCTTCTCACAATTTTCTTCTTCCGGCGTGTAAATCTTAGTCTGAAGATCTTCAAGTTCCCAGAATTTTCTCAATTGTGTATCCAAGTCTGTCTCCATCTGAGCAAAACATGAAATTACCGACTGGTTGGCTTCTTCGGGTATTGAAGGCATATTTCCGACGACAACGTATCCTAGCTTCGTTTCCTGCAAAACTGGATAATGTCCTTTTCTAGTCTTCTGGCCTGGCTCAAGGAGACTGTAGAATAACCCCGCACCAATAAGCATGTCCACTGACGACGAGCGATTAAAATTTGGATCGGCTAAGCAAATATCCTTTGGCAAGTTCCAATTACTGTAATCGATATCCTTAGAAGGTATGCAACCTGTAATGTTTGGCAATACTAAACAATCGACCACTGCATTAAAATCACATGTTCTTGAATAAATATGAACTTCAACACTGTACTGAGCTTCGGAGGTTACAGAATTGATACCTCTAATGGGAACACGATTTTTCGTTTTCTTGAGACCTAATCTATGAACTAACGCTTCGCTTACAAAATTCGATTGAGACGCTGCATCTAATAACACTCTGCATTGTTGAAAACGACCTTTAGTGTCTGTTACGTTAACTAACGCTGTTGCTAATAAGACTTGCTGACCATAATTAATCTTAAATGAGCAATAAGAGTCCTGTGGTTGAACTTTAACCTGGTTCTGTTCCTTAACTTTAGGTACATTAGTGTTATTGTTATTTGTTTTGCTTGAACTGTCTTTGTTAGTAGCCTCCTGAGTAGTATCTTCATGCAACAGTGTATTATGCTTAAAATTACATTTCTTACAAGTACTTGATTTGCATGCCTTTACTTGATGTTTATTACCTAAGCAATTAAAACATAATTTATTTTGCTTCACGAGCTCCTTTCTTTGATTAATGTTGGCACTCAGAAATTCTGGGCAACGAAAAACAGCATGCGTTTCTTTGCTACGGCAAATATTACATGCATTTGGAAGCACAGTAACAAACGCATTCACTTGACTGTTATTCTTTCTTTTTGCTTTGGAATCTACACTTTTGTTGTCATAAGTACTTTCAGATTGAGTAGGACGAATGTTTTCTAACATTTGACAACGACCTTCTAAAAATGAAAATAATTCCGATAACGATGGAAAGGAGTCACTACTTTGCTCAGCTTCCCATTCCCTTTTGCTTGTCGAATCAAGTTTTTCTACTAAATGTTGTGTTAGTAGTACGTCATGCAAAGGTTTGTCCAAATTCAATGCTTCAAGGGCTTGAAAATTACTGCGTGCAGTATTTACAAATTGTCTAATGTCTTTAGCGTTTTCTTTCGTTACTGGCTTGATATTGAGCAACCCTCGTACATATGTCGAAGCTATCAACCGTTTGTTTTCGTAGCGTTCAACAAGAAGCTTCCATGCAATTTCGTAATTTACTTCTACCGTTGGCAGATTTGCTATTAATGTAAACGCTTCTCCCTTGAGCGATGTGCGCAAATATTGAAACTTACAAACTGTACTTAATGATTCGTTATTGTGAATAAGGGAAATGAAAATGTCCTTAAAGGGCGACCACTCCTCGTATTTACCGCAAAATGTGGGCAAGGAAATTTTAGGCAATTGTACTGAACTACTACTAGAATTTCCAGCTTTGTTATTTGCTGTCCCTGAATCCGTTTTTTGTTCAAAACTATCAATAAATTCTTGTAACTTAACCTTTGAATCATAATACAGTTCCTCGAATGTAATTCTGTGCGATTCTTGTTCACCCGTCTCATCCAAGAGCTCTATTTCTGACTGTATCTCATCAAACTTAATAAAAACCCCTTCAAGTGCAACTAGCCTTGTTCTTGCTTCTTGTATGCTAGGTTTATTTTCATTCTGTAGTTTTTGAAGAAATGTCTGTATTCTTGTTGCCTGACCTTTGACCGAAGCACGTTTCTTAATTAATTGACCCAACTGCACTTCTGCCATTGTTTCAGTCCTTCTTTTTTAACTACACAAAGCGCTGACAATATATTTTTCTTTTCTTTTCTTTTTTTTTTTTACTTCTGAGTGACCTACAAACGTGTAACCTTGAATTCAGCTGGGTTGAATGCACATACACCAATGTACTGATATGAACAGTTCTGTCTTGCCTATGACAGATAACACCCACACAAACACACACGAGAACAAACAATGCAAAGTCACGTTTCTCGTTCTGACATCCGGCCCGGAGGACCAAAAAAATGATGATGTATGAAGGGGTGATATGTTTATGTACTTTATTTACAAATCACACATATCACATCCAAAGCTAATGAACTGTATGATTAAACCCATTTTACTGATTCACCCAGATATCATGAAGGAACGAGAAATAAGACTTGACGAATATTTTAGATGTTACTTGCTTCAATTCTTATTTAAAGGTACATGTGTTAATATGATAAATATAACATGCTTTGTTCATATGTTAATATACTGATATAATACTTAAATATTAGTACAATGAATTACTTATCTTAACATCTTTCTGCAGTAATCGTTGCTTGCTGCTAGCTAAACCACATGTTGCTTGCTAACCATCATACTTTGTCTTCGATCACACATAAACTGAGTAGCACTCTAAAACACTGTTAAGAACATGTAAATCTTGTCTATGAATGAACATGTGCTTCTCTAAAAACTATGAAAAATATGCTTTTCTAAAACTATGAATGAATATGCTTGCCTAGTTGTACTTCGCAGCACATTTTCGAATGCACAGACACAACTTGAATAGCACACTGAAGGCACTGTTGCCAGCCAATGCAAACACAACTCACTAAAAACTCACCAAAAAAATCACTAAAAGAAACACAAAGAATTCACTAAACCACTAAACTATATACAAAAAATGAAACTAATATGAATAAAAATAATGCACATATGCAAGCTTATCCACTTCCCTCCCCCTTTCTTAGAGCAAATGCAAGTAGTCTGAGTAATGACAGGGTTGAAAGAAGAAATTCTAACTGCCTGATCAATACTCAGGCCAAATTTCTGAAGCTAGAAACTTGAAGTTTAAACAGTACTTAGGATCTATAACGTAGTGTACCACTAATTAAAGAATTAATATTAAAAAAAATCGACGTGGAAGGTGAGTGAAATGCGAATTGCAATTATTATAATAACATCAAACCCACTACCAGAAATTTATGTCGAGGAGTGTCCGAAGTTTGGGAAGTGAGTACTCAATAAAACGGTAAGTAATTTTAAGGTACCACCACCTGTATTCTCAGCAAAATAATAAACTAAACTGTTTCTTTATATATATAAGAAAAGAGAGTACAGATGTAAGATCATAGTTTTCTCGAAACTGCACTGTATGATATTGGGATCAGTAACAACGCTAAAAGGGACAAGGGGGGGCATCGTTTGTCCCCGACTGACCTTCTAGACATGTTATATTGCAATGGATGTAAAATAATATAAAACTATTACTTTCGGTATACAGAAAAATAGCTGCCCCCATAAAATATATCTCCCACTCCACTTACCCCCCCCCCCCCGAGGAAATTAAAGCTGGTATGGTCACTGCTTGTGACATAATGAAGTTCATAGTATTGACTTTAACAGAAAAATGAATTCAAAAATGCATTCCAAATATACAACGATTCCATTGTTATAAGAAAAAAAACATTTAAATATGTTTTGTTTTCAAGTGTCTCTTGAATGTACTACAAATAAATTGATGTTGACATTGTGAAAATGGATTTCATTTTCGAGTTTTTGTTTTTGGGGGGCCCAATATATGACACTGCAAACTATAACTCTATCCTAATCATTTATTTTTCTTTTCCTTTTTTGTATTTGAAAAACATGAATTTCTCAATTGGTGAAATCAATAGGGCCAAAATATTCAGTAAATAAACAGACTAAAATATTCAGTAAATAAAAATATTCAACTTGTTTAACAAAAATTAAAACAAAATGTATATTTATATATACTGTATTATTGCTTTCGGGCTTTGGAATCATATATCATAATCAAATACAATATTTAAAAAAAAAGCTTTTAAAAGATGATTTTAAAAAAAAACAGTTTACAATTTAGGTTTGCTCTAAAACGCCTCTGAGAACAGTGTGAAAATATTAGTTTCAAAACTGTTTGCAGAAGCTTTATCTTTTAATTATTATTATTATTATTATTATTATTATTATTATTATTATTATTATTATTATTATTATTATTATTATTATTATTATTATTATTATTATTATTATTATTATTAAGTATGGAGACATATTCTATCTAGGCAACATCCAGAAACATATAAAATCGAACATATTGATTTTTATTTGATTTTAAAAGAGCTGCTGCACACAAAACATTTTCCCTGAAGACAAAATATTATTTTGATGAAGAAGGTTTGTTTTGCAACTCCTTTGATGTTTTTACTTTGATTAGTGTATTGCTGTTTTATTTTCGCTGTTTCAGTTTCAAATTAATTAGTAACATATTACATGTGTAGTTTGAATTACTACTAGTGTTCTTGCCTCAGCGTTCAGAGGTAACGGTTGTACAGCTCTTTGGTTAACAAAGCAAGTTCTTGTGCAGGAGACCTTTTTGAATCAGGTTGGAAATCATGCGGTCCCGATCAAAGTTAAGCTCACGTCCACGTCTTATAAAACCTCAGTGTTGAAATGAATGTTATATCCCAAACCAATCAACTGATCCTGAATTAAATTTCTGGTAGTGCACAGAATTGTTTAGTATTGAAACAGTATCATGTAGCAGAACTGGACATTTCCTAACTAACTCTCAATCGCCCTCAAAATGTATTTTCGCTTTTGCTCCCTCTTGTTCTCGGCTTAAAAATGTATTCTAACCCTTGCTCTTCCTTGTTCTGCATCAAAATTTATTGTCACCCTTACTTATACTTATTCTCAGCCTTTAATGTATTCTCGCTCATGCTCCCCCTTGTTTTCGGCCTCAAAATGTATTCTCGTCCTTACTCTTCCGTGTTCTATATCAAAATGTTCACTCGTCCTCGCTCTTACTTGTTCTTGCCCTCAAAATGTAATCTCGCCCTAGTTCTTCCTTATTTGTAATCGTCTCGACCTTACTCTAACATACACTTGTCCTTAAAATGTACTGTCGCTCTTTATTTTACTTCTTCTTGTTCTTAAATAGTATTCTCGCTCTTGCTTTTACTTATGTATTCTCGGCCTTATTCTTCCTTGTTCTGCATCAAAATGTGTACTTGCCCTTCTCTTACTTGTTCTCGCCCTAGTTCTTACTTATTCTCGGCCTCAAACTGTACCAATCCATGAAATTATCTCAGTATCGTCGTTTGCGCTTTAAGGAAAACTTCTCCTGAGGGTACAGTGTTGTCAGATTGCCGCAAAGTTTCGTTTTGTTGTTGTTGTTGTTGTATTATATAATCTTGTTGTGGTTATATTATTGTTACTGTTTAATTCAAATAATAATTTCTGTCGTTCGTTTTGTAATTCTTTAGGTGCTCCTTTTTTTTTCTTCCTCGTCCGCAATGTCTTCATGTCAAGTTTGGCAACATTGTTGGTGCACTTCTGCTGTGTGACGTTTGTTTCACAAGTGTGCTTTCGGAAAGCAGCTCCACGAATCGTATCGAAAGCTTCCGATGTGTCACATGTAAAGCAAAACATTTCTTGATTGGAGTAGAGCCCAGGTGTCACGAGCCTTTGCGGTCACTATAGTTATTATAAGTAGTATGCACGTCACGGTTAGAAGGAGTGTACGTGTTACCGTTAGAAGAAGATAATCAATAATAGATACAATCTAATAGATAACAGTATATTTTGCATATATAATAAATAAATAAATAAATAGTATGATACAATATAATAAAATCTGTCAGTTATTATTGACAACGAATGATGTACACTCATGTCCAAGTGATTGTCGCATATCTCTAACTGTCTTCATGTAAGAATATAATTTGATAATGATTTTGCAAGGTACTTTTAATACTGATACTATGTGTATAATTGGAAAATGTATATTTGTGGTAAATTTCATAGGAAAAGAATTATAAATACGAAAATTAGAATGAGTAAAACAAAATGTTGCTAAATGGACAAGAAAGTTTTATTTTCGTTTTATTGTTCTTATTTACTGCTCTTTTGACATGAAATTTGCCACATACATATCTTTGCTGATTATACACATACTAACATTATAAGAAATACCGGGCGAATTCGTTATCAAATTATATTCCTACAACAACATATTTATAGACATGCGACAATAATTTTGGACATGAGTGTACCTTTCAGCGGCATAAAATTTCATTTTGCTTGCTTTTCTCAAAAAATTACGCATGAGAATTTACATGTTATTTTGTTCAGCTCGAAGTGATCTAACGATTAATATATGTTATCTTTGGACAGCGTCATAATTAAACAGAAATCAATATATAAGACTTAACGACAATGTTGGGCTATATCTCATTATCCATACTGTGTGTGTACAGTCATTTTGGTAGAGTCAAAGCGAGAAGCTTGAAGAGGTTATACTTCAGTATTAAGAGTCTACACTACAGCGAAATTAAATTACCGCTAATTTTAGAGTTTTTCTATAATATCTTCAAAACAAATGCAAATATTCGAAAAACAGAAACGTAGTGAACTAGACAATACGATTTTGTATGTGGTACCTTTAGCACAATTCACCTATCTGTTTTTGGTATGCCGCTATAGACAGAACCAGCAAAAAAATGCTAAATCTATCTACAGTTGCAAATCGAAAGCAGATGGATGACTTGTGATAACGGTATCACGTGCAAAATCGTATTGTCTAGTTTACTACGTTTCTGTTTTTCGAATATTTTTTATTTGTTTTGAAGATATTACAGAAAAGCTTTAAAATTAGCAGTAGTTTAATTTCACTGTAGTGAACACCCTTAACGATAATGTTGGGCTGTACAGTGTTGCCAGATTTTTTCTGGCAACACTGTAGAGCTCAACATTATTTGGGTCACAAGTAGCAGATTGGGCGATTTTTAAAGCAGCCTCGCTACCAAAAAATCAAATTGGGCGACACGCTACTTTTTGGGCTACTTATAATTAATTATCTGAGGTTTATATAACTCTTAAGAATATGCGATTTTTTTCTTTTCATGTATAAAATACTAAATTATTATCAGTTTTATATAAAGATTTTGCTTACTGAATACTCTAGTCGCAATGAATAATAGTTTTATTCAGACTAAAATGTACTATTATTATTATTATTATTATTATTATTATTATTATTATTATTATTATTATTATTATTATTATTATTATTATTATTATTATTATTATTATTATAAGGGTTCTGGCAACAATGAGTTTTTTTTTTTTTTTAATTTCGGGTCTAAAAATGTTTCTTACACGTTTCTCGATATTCAGCTTCTTTTTCTAGCTCCCAATATTTTCTTCTATTTTTTCAAATCATCGATCAGTTGTGTTCTTCTTCTTCCTACTCCTCCCTTTCCTTCCATCTTTTCCTAAACATGTTTGATACTAGTTCAATTTTTGTTTCAGTACCTCTTAATCCTCAAATCTGACAATAGCAGACTTTTCCTTAGATTGTGCTGTTACATTATCGCTGATCATGTTACTGTCTCAGTTAATGCTTAAAGCTAATAGTTGAATCTAGCTATGTAAACATTAATATTGTATATTTAATTGCTTACTGTATTACCGTATTAACATAATGAGGAAGTTGAATAATATAATAAAAACGTCCAAATTCATATAGCTCATAGATAAAGCATTTAGCAAATTAATTGAAAAAGTGAGAAATATGAGTAATAAATTTTGTAAAGTGTATCTTAGAGCCATATTTATAACTTTGGAAATCAGAAAGGTAGATCGCTCCTTTTAGTCTAACGCGGTCCGTTCAGTTCACTGCACACTACTGTTTTACTGCTTATCACGTTTTACGGGATTCGCCCGAACACACCACCCCCAACAGCCAGGAGCTGCGGTCGCCGCCTTACCGTTTCCGACTCTGACATCTGACGTACTTTCAACAATTGTTTTTATTAAGTCGATATCGACTTGTGCATATATCATTAATAAAACTATGGAGTTGAAAAAACAATTCGTTTTTATATTTGGGCTACAAATAAGGTAAATGCACCGGATTTCGACAGGTTAAGGACTTTTTTAAAAATCAATCGCCTATTGTGGCCATAATATTGGTCGGTGTTGGCCCATTTTTTCCTTGAACTGTACAGTTCCTACTAATACTAAAAGTCACTTCAAGGCTCAAATGTTAATGTTAGAAATTTTTATGAAACTGGTACTCGCCAATGGAACTCGAATTCTACACACTTCACCTGGTTTCGACAGTTGCGGTACCTGAATTCGACACCTTCAATTATATCCATGTAAAACATTGTCTGCATTATTAGTAATAGTAATCTCTTCTCAGCTTCAAATATTGTTTTATTATTATGCAGAAATTATCAGACGGACAAAAGAACACAACTTAAATTTTCTGAACTCAGTAGTTACTTCGATGATCCTCAATTCGACATGCTGGAACCTGACTTCGACATTCCATGTCGAACTGAGATTACAAGTATTGGAGAATTATGCAACAAATAGCTTTATGAAAGACTTTGAACATACTTGTACGTTTAGATATTCAGTTAAAATTATATTTGCACTACTGAGCATGAATTCGACAATCTTGTCGAAATCCGGTTCACGTTACAAATAAAGGCTCGTGTTTTCGACAACCCCCCGTTCATGTTACATCACAACCTTTGTCCTCACAACAGAACACAAAACGCACTGATTGAAACTCCTTTACAAAATTAAAGTACCACTATTTGCTTGAAGCAAACTTAACTTTAATAAAAGTCTTACGAAAATAACCTGCAGTCTTATGATTTTCTTAAGATTATGTGTTTTTTCTCGAAGAGTGTATCACACACACAACAATGTACTTATTTTCTCCATGCGTATGACTCATCTATTGTAACCGCACTTTTGACACGAGAAAAGACACTCCCATAATGTTGCCACTTCTTTCACGATTACAGGGATGACATCTTACGCTTATTTCACAACATTTAAGCACAGGGATGTCGAATTCGGGTACCTGTCGAATTCAGGTGCGTTTACCTAAATCAAATCCGCTACTTTTGTAGTATATCCTTGGTACTTTTTAATCTTCAGATCTAGCAACACTGGGGCTGTATTTCATTTCCCATACTGTGTGTGTATACGATCATCTTGGTAGTGTCAAAGTGGCAAACTTTATGAGGCCATACTACAGTATTAATCTCATTTTAATAGTGGTTTTCTGCAGCATTCAGGTTTAGATGTACAAGACAGTTTTTCCCAACTTCCTCGAAAACTACGCATGAGGATCTATCAATGCCATTCTGTTCAGCTTGGTTAGATCTATCGATTAGTTTGTGTCTATATTTTGATTTTTTTTTTCATTATACTTTATTGACATTAAGCAACATTTAAAATCAGAGTTAAAATAAATTTGATAATCCCATTATTTACTGGGCTTCATTCTGTACATGTGATGTAATGTTAGAAGAGAAACCACCTCTAACAGCGAATACGATAATTGGCCTGCTCTGTTGCATCTCTGGATTACATGTTAATGACCATTATCAATGATTAGCTCTCAGCGTGACCACTTGCCGAACTAAATCCCATATTAATTCACAGTTATCGCTTTTGATGTGCTCTAGGCATGTGGAAAGGTGCTAAGCCTACGTATATAAGATAACGCCCAGCGGTGATTTAATGAAGCATGGATTTCACTAATAGGATAATAATAATTATTATTATTATTACAAAAAAATAAATATAACAATGATATCTCTAGCGCTACTGCCTATAGAGAATTCTGGCCGGCCAGATGGCGCATTTTCAGCTGAGTGGTGTGTGGTCAGTGCATTGCTGCCCAGCCTTATTAATAGTTGTTTCCTAGAGTGAATTCTGAATACCTCTTAATTTCAGTAGCTTCCAAGTTTCCTCACAACTCTGGGCTGGGCGTACTCATTGCTTCATATTAATAACAAATAGTACCGTATAGTTTTTATTAATGTTCTCAAGAACTACCCAACAGAAATTACCTTCAAGTAATTCACTCTCTTCAGCTCGATGTCACCTACAGGTTGATATATGTCTCGTCTTTGTACAGTCAGCGACAAAAGTTCTTTCAGTTTGTTAAAAAAATATTTTGGGAATAACGGTAAAACATACACAGTTTCACCGAGTTTCAATGCTGAAACGTACGTTTAATTTACTGAAAACTGTACTCTAATTGCCTGTTCTGAACTAATTTCAACAAATGGAAAAAACTTTTGTCGTTGTGTGTACAGAAACCAAAGTTATCTCATTGCTGTATGAAGTTTCTTAGATGTAATATTTTTGTGCACACTTCATTGTTTTATATTAAGTTTACAAAACTCTTAAACATTTGTAATGAATTCTACATGGAATTCTGATTGTAGTGGGAAGGAGGCGCCATCTGAAAAATGCCATCACATGCACATGAACATTTGGTTACTGTGCTTAACAGTTTTAGTTATTGACTGCAAATTGACATTCTTTTAACAGTCATGTATTAGAAACGCCATTATCATTTCAGTAACAATGGTATTCTTTGAAGGCCCTGTAAATCCAAAGTTGCCAGCTCTTCTTGAATAATAGCGCCCTCTCATGTTTGTTATAGGATCTCGCAACAATATTATTTCGATGTGTGGACTATAGTTATATCAGAGTTGCAAGATGTGTGTTCTTGACCATATAAATATGGTAATTTGATCTTCTCGTACGGTATACGGTCCAATTCCTTGACCGTACGCATTATATACGGTCTTACTGAAATTTTGTAGTAGCAATATTTTCTTTTTAAACCAAAAATGTAATCTTTTTGTCGTTAAAATAAATGTAACGAAAATGAAATACAAAATCAAACTTACTTCGACAGTACAGTGTAGTTATCCATGTTTTCAAGACAATCATTGAGCATAAATCTACATGTGATAGCTTGGCACCAAAATAGTTAACATTATGTGACAAGTTGTATTTGTATTGTTCGAGTACAAAGTTGCATTGAATAGAAAGTGACAACACCCCTTTTCAGGATGACGATAACTTCAGTTTTGACTTTGCTCATCCCGAAAATTTGCTTTTGCAATGGTCATTGATGACAGAAACCACATTCGAGAGGTTAGGTATAGACGACTTTTGAAGGCAGGGAAAGCAGCTTTTGAAAGTGATCCTATTAGACAATTTTGCCACTAAACATCAACTTTGTACCTAAAGATTACACCGAAATAATGCAGTGGGATACTTGTAATCATACTTCTCCTCCTTTGTTAAGACCATTGACTAATGACGAAATAAGGTAGTTTATAACCAGACACTAAGATAGTTATGAATTTCAAGAAGCTCCAATGTCATACTCATGCTGTCGGAAGATGCGAGCTTATGACGGAAGCTTTCGGTAGAGTGTGTGGGCACAGTGCTAGAGACGGCTTCATCAGAGAAACACTATTGTCAAGATCATCCATGTCTACATTTTGGCATAAATCAGAAAAAATAAAAAAAAATGAATCTTTTCAGTTTTACGTCCCACGATTATGCCGGCTAGGCTAAAGAAGGCAGTGATAATGAGAAATGAATGGAATGATGAAATGAAGAAAGTGGGAGGAAATGGGAGAATCCCGAGAAGCCCCCAACACGGTGCTTATCCATCACCAAACTTACTTGTCACGAGCTGGGATCGAACCAAGAACACCATGTACAAGATGTTAACGCTCTACCACTGTGGCACTGCTGCCCCCGCATAAATAAGATTTTAAAGTAATTAGTAATGGCCAAAAATAAAGGGAAAAATGGGCATTTGTAGGGGATGAATTATGTGAAATTATAAATTTGTAAATACAATTGTAAATAATACACCGTAATCATTGGATGGCTGGTTGGGTAATGGAACTACAAGTGCAGCCATCCCCTCGTGGTGAGTAGCGTCCTTATTTTACTTGTTTTAAGAAAATAAAAATAGAAAACATGTTAAACTCAAATTTTGCTAAATTCGCAACTTTTTGCCAACGATGCACGACCAGAAGATACTATATAAATATAGTTTATATATTTTAAAGTTGCTTTTACATACTTGAAGAAACCTTTAGGGTATATAGGGTTATCATCCTATATTCTTCTGTCCTTTTAGAAAAATATTAAAAAATTATTGTTTTTACCGGATTTTTCAAATTTCAACAGCGATGCGGGACCGGAAGATAGGCCTATATAGATAAAAGTTTACCTTTTTGTTTTTTTTTTCTTGTCTATACCAACGGCAACTTTTGCACACTATAGTGTTCCGGAAATAGAAACATTATTTTTTTTTCGAACCACCCTAATATACAGTTATATATATAACTGAAAGTGGCAATGTTTGTAACCTACTAACTCTTGAACCACCTGACCGAACTCGATCAAATTTTTAACATAGATGAGGTTCGAACCTGGAATGGTTTTTATCATTTCACTTTGACGGAACAACGTAGGGGAGAGGCAGGAGGGAGATATTAGAAATGATCGAAAAGGAACGATATCAGTATCGAATCGCTGAGATGAAAAGTGACACTTCCGACTCCGTTTAAATCCAAATTCACCGCTTTATGTCCAAAATGAAACTTATTCCCTGCTTGCGAAGAGCACGTATTCTGCTAGTAATTTTATATTTTAAAAATAATTGTCATAATACTCTATTATTTTTACTGCTTTACTTAAAAGATCGATCCTAAGGTGGGTAGAAAAGACCAATAGGGAGGTACGGTCTCGACTACACATACACACTTTGATGCACCGGTGCACATAATACATAGGGTTGCCAACTCTGAAAAATAAAATTACCTGCTCCTGCTTATAATTTTCAAAACAGATGAAGAATAATTGTGTTTTAAACTTTGACATATATAGTTGAGCCTGACAAAAAATACCGGAAATTTGTCAATCCTAATAATTTATTTACAATATAAAACAACAATTATTTAAGCACGTATCCTTATTAACTAGAGCAGCGTTTCTCAACTTTTTTTTTCTTTGGAGCACACCAAAGTATCTTGGGCACACCTTTGGGGTAAACTTTCACGACACCCCTGCATATGATTTATTTTCTAGAAGGTAGAAAAAAAGCAAACACATTAAAATACATACAATCCCTTTTTTTAAATTATGGAACGACTATGAGATACAAATCTCACAGCGTTAAAAACAAACTTTCCAGCTTAAAATTTGGAAAACAAGTGAGAAATCAAGTCGATATTTTTTTTATTTTCTTGTAAAGATAATTTATTTGTAGAAGACCTAAGAAGACACTAAAATTCTCGCGACACATCAGACATGTATTCGCGACACACCAATGTGTAGCGACACGGCGGTTAAGAAAGTTGAACTAAGGTAAAGAAACTAAAGTACTATAGTATTTGACATAAATTTATTAAGTACTATAGTATTTGACATAAATTTATTAAGTACTATAGTATTTGACAAATTTATTAAGTATTATAGTATTTGACATAAATTGATTAAGTACTGTAGTATTTGACATAAATTTATTAAATACTGTAGTATTTGACAAATTTATTAAGTGCTATAGTATGTAGCATTGATTTATTAGTATTATAGTATTTGACATAAATTTATTAAGTACTATAGTAGCAAATTAATGGGAGCAAATTAGTATGTTTTGAAATGTGTTTCTAAAAACTGAACATCCTTCGAAAATACAAAAGCCATAGTTACTAATATTGTAGCATTTAACAAAACTTATTTTAATCAAAGCTTAGTTAAATTATATCTAAATTTAGAACATAGAATGAAACTAAATTGCTCTATTGTCTGTCTGGATGCGTATGGGAATTAAAAGGCCTGCAGTAGGCCACTCCAATGTCAAGAACTACGCCATCTTTCGTTTATTGCAAAGTCAACAACGATTCTTCATTTTTAGACCATCTTCCCTTCTTGCCTCTCTGACTCAAGTGGTGCGAGTTGCTTCTCTTTGCGTGTGTGTGTGTGTATGTGTGTGTGTGTGTATGTGTGTGTGTGTGTATGTGTGTGTGTGTGTATGTGTGTGTGGTGGGGAGGAAGAAGAGTGTGTGTACGCAATGAAGATATTCAAACAATAATTACAACACGAATGAGTAATTACTGACAAACACTGAAGGATGTGCTTCATTTCTGTGAGTGACGTAAACTTAAATGAGTGATAAACATCAGACACCTTTGTGTTATGCATGAAGAGAACACTTGAGGTTAAAGACCTTAAAATCTTCAGGGAGGAGGTGAATCGTTTAAGTGTTTGGCAAGCAATAATATGTAATGAACTACAACTACTATTCTAGTTAATAAAAGCATCAGCTACTAGCGAAAATAGACATTTCTCCGTTGAAAATAAACTTTGATTTATAGATTTCATTGCTTAAACATAGCGTAAAGTACTATTGCTAGCAACGAATTTCCCATTAATCAAAAAAATTCATCTAAGACACGGTACCTGAATGGTAGAGCGCTTACCTCAGGTGTGTGGGTCCTTGGTTCGGTCCCCGGCTAAGTTTGAGGTGGACAACATCGTGTCCGTGGGTTTTCTCGGGATACTCTCGTTTTCTCCCATTTTCTCATTCCACCAATTATTCCATCATCACTGATTTGCCTTAATCATAGTCATCAGTACGCCTTAATCATCATCATCAGTAATCATCAGTACACCGCATTTCAGTGGTGTACTGAAGCCGGTTTCGGAGTTGTTCATATAAAGAACAGTGGTGCTGAAATAACATCATAAACAGTGGTATACAAATGAGTTGTTTTAATACTTTTTCCTTTTTGCTATTTAGTAAGTCTAGGTATTTCGGCCTTAGTTCAATATTAGGCGAGCTCGACTCAAAAATCGGAAACATCGAAGTTTGAACAGTGCCTTGGTAGTATCCTGATCTAATTAAGCTTTACAATTCTGGTATTTTGTCCTTAATTGAAAATTAGGCGAGTTCGATTCAAAATTCGGAAATCTCGTAATTTTGACGTAGTATTGGTACTATCCTGACTTGATTTTGGTATACAATTCCTGTATTTCGACCTTAGTTGGATATTAGGCGAGCTCGACTGAAAAATCAGAACCCTTGTAGTTTCGACATAGTGTTGTAGTATCCTGACTTGATATTACTATAAAATTCCTGTATTTTAGCCTTAGTTGAATATTAGGTGAGCTTGACTCAAAAATCGGAAATCTCGTAGTTTGGACAGTGTTGGTAGTATCCTGACCTGGATTGGGCTATAAAATTCCGGTATTTCGGGCTCAGTTGAATATTAGGCGAGTTCGACTAAAAAATCGGAAACTCATAACTTGGACAGAGGCTTAGTAGCATCCTGGCCTGATTGGGCTATAAAACTCCTATATTTCGGTTTTAGTTGAATATTAGGCGAGCTCGAATCAAAAATATGAAATCTCGTAGTTTGGACAGAGTGTTGGTAGCATCCTGGCCTGATTGGGCTATAAAATTCCGGTTCTCTAGTTCCTACATCATTTACAGTTATCTCTTTTTTAAAAAAAGAAAAATAATAAAGTCTTACAACACTGGTGTTCTAATTAACAAATAGATACCATTTCATTATTTATGGTAATCTATAATGAGAGATTCCTACAGTCTTCCTGTTTCAATAAAAACAATATTGCTTTGAAATGCAGACAAAAGAAAAAAGAGCATCTACATATGTGACTTCATGAGTGAATGTATGTACTTGTATGAATGTATGTACGTCATTAAAACCCTGAAAAAGATATTGTTTCACGCTTGTGTGATCTCAGCTATTATTTAGTTTGATTGACTGTGGTCGTTTCTTTCTATTGTCAATAAAAAAAACGTTTACTCTCTCTTTTTCATCATTAAAAAATGAGCGCCTACTTACTTTGGTCCAATTTCTCTCCATTTTTTTAAAAAATATATATACTGCTGGTTTTATTTGCATTCATAAAACACACACAGTATACACCCATCAATATGAAAGTAGAAGCACAATCAAGGAAAAATATGTTCTATTTAATCACTGATTCCAGGTTTAATTAGTTCTTAGCCCACAATCTATTATTAATCCACGGAATAGCAAATATATTCAATGAGAGATTATGAGGAAAGAACCTTGGAAAAATCAACAGGAAACGAAGATTACTTTTATGAGCAAATACATTTTAAAGTCTCTCATGACAGATTTAATTAAGGTATTTCATTGGAGAGTCACTGGATCTGGAACTCCCGCCAAATAAAACTTCATTGCTTGACATACATTTGTTCATTTTCCTGTTAAAACGGTTTGTTTTAGCAGAGAAATGATTGATGTATCCTAAAGATTTGATCTTGCACGTTATTCCTTTCTTAGGTATAAAAACAATCTAGTTCTGTATTTTTTGTGAGAATATATGTGGCAATACTTAACAATTACTCATCATATTTTTGGTAAAGAATAACACTGGTTCAATACTACATAGACATACTGTCTTGTAGTATTTGACCTCCGCAAACTGTGGACCCCTGCCAACAAAAATTTCTAGGTGCACACCTGATGAGATCGCAATGATAAGTGACGTAATGTACATTTTCCTCTCTTTAATTTAACTATTAAGGTTTAGCTGTTCTCTGCGTGCAAAAATGTAGCCAGTATTCTTAAATAATGTAATAATTTGATTGGAATTTATTCGCTTTACATCACCAAAATGATTTGAGACTACTTTATGCTTTCTCCGTTTTATGAGGTGCTCGCATAACTTTTAGAATTCCATACTATGATATTCATAAGTATGGAAAGTCTTGTAGTACGGGTATGTGCGTCTGTCGAGAGGTATCAGAAGAAAACGGGCTAGAGATAGCGAGAAACGTTCTTTTCTTTCGAATCGACAAAGAATAGGTGTTGTTTCTTCCCTTAATCCTCTTATTCAAACCAAAAGTGGGTAGAAATCGACTGTTTCCAGTTTTAACCTTTATCACCATAGAACACAAAACGGTAATAGATAGCGAGAATCTGTTTTCTTGAATCGTTTCAAGGTTCTAAGAGTAGATTTAATCTTCATTCTTATTTCTATTTATAGTAAAAATCGGAAATAGTGAAAATTTTAAAATTTTGGTTTCAGCACTGATTATCATTACGGGTGCACACAAAACAAGATTTGAGGTTATCTCGCCTCGAAAATGTGTCATAAAAGTGACCTCGACTCAAAAATTGCACTATTTTTTTATTGGAAGAATTCGTCTCGTCTCGCGCGCAACCCTAATTGTCATGCTGAACAAACCGTAATAAAATAGAGAAAAACTATTTTTTGAAATGGAATCAGTACCACACGAAAAGGTTTCATCTCTGGTTTTATTTTCCTCTATTGTAACCGGAAATAGTAGAATCTACTACCACTTTTGGTTCCAATATTGATTCCGGTAGAACGAAAACGGTAATACAAGGCGACAAAGGATTTTAATATACAGAGTGGCGCACTAATAAATGACATATTTAAATACTAGATACTTCCTTTATTAATGGAATAAAAATGATTACATTAGTACCTACTGGTCACTACATTTCTGGAAAAATGTCTCAATGCAGCGCATGCTCAATATGAGCACTTTTACACAGAATAACCTCTTCAAGACGGCTGCAGATGTTTCATACCCCTCTGTAATACATCTCACTACCAGAGATGGCGTGGATCAATAAAAACTTGACTCATGACCCACTGACCCACCACCCACAGTGACACATTCTGACACATCATCCAGTATGACTCACTCCGACCCACCATAATCCATCGTTATCAACTCTGACTCATGATCCACGCCCTCTTCTGCATTGACTAAAGAGTTTACACTTGTAGTAAAACAAGGCTGTGAAATATATTAAATTTCAGCTCCCTAATGAGGGCCTTGAAAGTAAAACGTTGATACATTCATCAGTGTTCAGAAGATGCTCTAGGCGGTGGGTCAGAGTAGGTCACAGTGGGTGGTGGGTTGCAGTAGGTTACGTTCTGTTGACCCACGAACCATTGACTCATTCATAAACCTTGATCCACGGCTCACTGACCCACTCCATCTCTACTCACCACACAACTGCATTATGCAAGCTGGAATTTCCAAAACATTTTGAAGGTTTAATCGGTAGAGTGTCTCCTTTAAATACCGCCAAAGAAAAGACAGAGACTTCGATAAAAGAAAAACATTTTTAAAAAATTCGTTTGCTGCAATACGGACAAACATGCGTGTTCAGCCATTCTTTTCCTCACAATGCAGGAATGCGATAAGTTTAATTGCCACGCCACGCCACGCATAATGATAACTCAATGTGACCCTGAATGTCGGTATTTCCAGGAACTGCAAAAGATGTTTGTATTTTGTTTTAAATTTAACACAAAAAATATCTTTATGTCATACTCTAACAATTATATGTGTCATCTATTCGTGCATCACCTGGTAGATTCAGGATCCCAAGAAAAGATTTCATCTCAACCATTTTTCTTGTAGTAACCGGAAGTAGTAGGTGGCTAATAGCAGGGTCGGCTCTACATATTTTGACACCTTAAGCTAGAAATACTTAGTAATATAACCTGATTTAGTAATATATAACTTTTTTTTTCATTTAGGTAAAAGACCTTCCTCCATTATCCTCTGATCTGAACATAAATTAATGTTATCTCCATTTCGATTAAGTATGCGGTGAAACTTGCAAACATACACTGAGAAAAATCCGTTTATCTGGACAGCGGTATATTGTACAAATATACGGGATCCATAAGCTTAGTACTGAAATATGTATGCTATCCACATACTACATACGTACTGCTTCTTCTCTGCCTTCTAAGATGCTACATCATGCCTCTACAGGGTGTCTGTCATCTAACAGTCTTCCGTATATTACATACGTATATTTATGCTACATACGTCAGCTATATGGTGCATACATCTATCTGTATGTGAGATCCTTATTGTCTATATAAAATTCTTTCTTTCATCCATAAAGTATGTATAATGGAACAGTTATACGGAATGTATTATAAAACACACGTTCAGTTATACGTTTGCTGCAACACGTTACATATAATCGTACGTTATGTCCAAAAACTATAGGATTTACGCATGTAACCTACATTTTTATGTACATCACATACGTTATTCCTCTGTGTATATGGTAGCTTGCGTTAATATTTAAAATAGATTGTTGTACTAATTGTTCATCCCATTAACGATATAAACTCCGCAGATACTACTACTACTACTACTACTACTACTACTACTACTACTAATAATAATAATAATAATAATAATAATAATAATAATAATAATAATAATAACAATAATAATAATAACTCAATGCGCTGCCCCTAACCTTTGCTGTCCTATGCGCCCCCCTAGTTCGACTATACGGAAAGCCGAGTCTGAATACAACTTCTGGTTTCAACTTGAATCCTATATTATAATAATTGTAAGAAATTGAAGTAAAACTGTAGCTCAATGTTTCAGATAGGCTCGGTATTGAATTGGCCGCTAAACTTCAATCGAACTAACCAACCAAGCCATTTTGGAGAAAAGTGGAAATTGTTCCCTTCAATTTGATATACACGTGTGTATATTAAACCATTAAATAAAGCTCAAACACCTAAAAAAAAAAAGTCAAAGGCACAGGCAAAATTAGTTGGAACCGAATGGCATGAATCTAAGAAATTGTTTGAGGTTTGAGGCAATGAGGTTATCCTGAATCTTTTTTTTTTTTTTCATATCACACGTTGTCTTTTAAGCGAACGTTCTCACAAACAGCCTCGACATATATAATTAAAACGTAATGTTTTAATTATCTGTTCGACATCTATTTTCCCCTTTTAAAACTCAATCTTGCTAATCACCTTCCCTATATTTCGTTTCATTAAAAACCATGCTGAAAATATGTAGTGTCATCCAAGGGTAAAAGTGGATCTCAAAAGGTAGGGAAACGGTAGGTAGAGGCATGACATCAGGCCGTCTCTCTGCCTATCTTAGTTCATTGTTTATTTTATTTATTTATTTTTCTTTTTAGGAATTCGGGGATGCTGTACATTATTTTGGAGGTGAGGGGATGGCATCCCCCGTGTTTCTCCTCACTTTTACCTCTGGTATCATCTTAATTATTCTATTAGTATATAATTTGTGCCAACCCCAAAAACATTTCAAAAGGCACTTAATTATTATAGCAAAAAATTATGTCAGAAATTCGATTTGCAATCTTTATAAGGGGGAAACTGAGTTATGAATCTGACAAGATTGGACAGAGTGAATGTTGTTTCCGTGTCAAATGTATGATGTATGTCAGGTGTTTGATTCTTTTTCTCTTTTTTCTTTTTAATGAAGGGAGTGCAAACTAACATTGCGACATTAGCTTTAAAACAATCAAATACCATTAGTGACATCTCTGTGGCATCAGAATCATCTCCTTTTGAATTACATAGCAGTGCAAGTATGCGTTTGTCCTATTTTCAAAGAAATAAAATAAAAGATAAAATTTAGAATCATACCGTATATATCGATGGAGTATGGTATAAGTCTTCTTTAAATGTGCCTATTTATTTATATATTAGCTTAGATTTCGATTCCCGTTGATAGCTTATGTGGTTCGGAACCCGCGTTAAGCAGTTGGTCCACGTCTTATATAGCCTTGGTGCTCAACAGTACACCTACGTATTAGGGCAATAAAATCAATAACTAAAGTAGTTCAATGTTCCAGTAATGTAACCCGGGATTTTGAGCACCACAGGCACTCGCGTTACCTACTAGGCTACCGTGGTATGCACATATGTTTATGTATCTACTTTTTATCGCTCTCTATTTCATCATATATATTGGAGAATCTAGCTGCCGCTCCCTAACCGAACACAATCTTTAATCACGTCCTTGTTATAAATATTGTATGACCGTTTGAATTCCATGTGTTCTTAGTGTCACATGAATTGTGATACTTTTTACATAAGAATCCGCTTTTAGCGTTAAACATTTTTCTGAAGAATGTCCATCACCTACGGATGAATAACTTTAAACAGCCGAGGATCTCAAAGGGGTTGAGCATGCACCAAAACTGTAACGCACTTTAACTTTTGGTATTTGTTGGGGACACCTAGCTCTTTTTGGGATTTTTGGTGCGAATTTGTACCACAGACTAATGTTGTGTTTAAACGATTATTAAACACATATAAAATGTATTTGAATCGGGTTTTGTTTTATTAGTCAAATCAAGCTTGGACTAAAGAACACCCCAGATGCGTTTTGGAAACGGTTGGTCAACTTGGTGGAGCCAAGTGGGGGCGGAGGGGAGTGACTTTTTTACTTAAGGCATATTTAAAAAAAAACGCCCTTAGTTTTTAAGATACCAGATTGAAATTTTGCATACGGATTATGAACACCTTTAGATACTTCTATTTTTTGAGATCTCTAAGTGAACTCTGGTCCGAGCTCGAGGGGCGCAAATGTTCTGAGGGTGTGATAAAAAGTTTCGGTTTTTCCCGAATTTCCTGGTTCAGGTGTATGATACGAACATGTGAGTGGTACCGTTGGAAAGGGAGCGTTATGATGAAGAAAGTGTATTCGTATAGATTAAAAACCTGAGACACCTATGAAAATTTACACTAAAAACCCGGGACACTCAATGAAAATTTACACTAAAAACCCGGGACACTCAATGAAATTTTACACTAAAAACCCAGGACACCCTATAAAAATTTATACTAGAAACCTAGGACACCAAAGGAAAATTTACACTAAAAACCCGGGACACCCTATGAAAATTTACACTAAAAACCTGGGACACAATGAAAATTTGTACTAAAACATGGGACACTATGAAAATTTACACTAAAAACCCGGTTAACCCTAGAAAATTTATACTAAGAACCTGGTAAACCAGGTACGGTGGCTCTGGTGCGTGGGATTCCTGGTTCTATCTCAGCTCGCGCCAAGCAACCTTTGTGGTGGACAAACACCGTGTTCGTAAATTTTCTTGGAGTTCTCCCGTTTCCTCTCACTTGATTCATTCCATCATTGCATTCATTTCTCATAAGTTTCTTGTCAGAAATGCATATTGTAGGGGATTTTTTTAAAAAAAATAAACATGCCTGTTTATCTCATTGATGATATAATTTGTGTCTGAATGGATTCTTTTTTCTTTCTTTTTTCTTTTTCTTTCTTTCTTTTTTTTTTTTTTTTTTTTTTTGCATTTCAATTAACTCAGTTACTTAAAGCCGGTAGATTTTTTTTAAATGCATATTTACTTGAATTTGATCGGTTTCATGTTATAGGATCCTCAAAACAACAAAGAGGATAACTAACTGGTTCATATCAACTTTGCTATCTTAAATAACTTAAAGTAATTCAACAACTATCCTTATGTTTCCCTTCCCACAAAACCCGGAATACCCACCTATCCCATCTTGCACACCCTAGGTTGACAATTATACAGAGGTCTCTTTTTCACCGAGTACCGAACTATTATAATAATCTAACTAGTGAGGTGAACATTTTTTCGAGCTACCTGGTGTTTGAAAGAGCAATAAAACGCGTGCTGGCTACATAATATTACTTGTGCACTCTTTGTTAATACTATTGATGTTACTGTTGTTGTTTATTTTTTTTTATTGTTTTCTTTTTCTTTTTTTCTTTTTTTTCCGCTTGTTGACATTTCCCTGTGTAAAATGGCACAATTATCTTGTATCTGGGAATTCGTTCAATAAATAAATAAATAAATAATTAAAATGGAAATAAAAATCACTTAACAAAGCAAATTTATTTTAAAACAGTTATCATTTTAAAATAAACGTTGCTTTGTCCAATGATTGGTATTTTTAATTTAATCAAAGAAGATTTTTTAAATAATTATTATGATACAAACTATTTTTGAAATTTTGCTGTATAACGTCCCACGATTTACTCTTTAGTAAGGGCGCCCATCAGGGGGAGGCAAGGTGGGGCGCTTGCCCCCTAGAGGAAATTGTACTCCAGAATATCGAAAACCGTATAGAATTTTTAGAATAGTTACAGCAAAATTTGAAACTATATCTGAAATGTCGCTTTTTCTTGCCCCCCCCTTGGAAACCACAACATGGGCGCCCTTGCTCTTTAGGCTAAGAGGCGATGATTAAAGCAAATGAATGATGATGGAAGAGTTGGTGGAGTGAAAAAAGTGAGAGAAAACGAGAGTATCCCCAGAAAACCCACGGGCACGAAACTATTTTTGAAATAGAACAAATAAGCATATGTATATATATATATAAAAAAAGCATATGTGTAAAGTTTACTCGCACCCTTACTACAAAAATACCACAACTCAAAGAAGTTAGTTTTGAGTAAATCGCATTTGAAAGTGTTGATAATACATTCACTTTAATGTTATTCACTAGTGAAACTAGCGCTCTCGTGCAGCTTCTAGTAAAGCTAGAGCCATGATTCTTATATTGCCGGATAGATGGTAGGCTCACTAATCCGAATATATACATAACTTAAAATTGACCATTTTTGATTTTTGAGTTGTGGCATTTTTGTAGTAAGGGTGCGATATACACCTGCGGATACAGAATATGATCAAGGGATGGGTTAAACCATAGTTTGCCGCTTTATCCAGTGTAAAGAAAGTAGGATTGAAGTCCCTTTTATCCAGTGTATACCTGAGCATCAAGGTTGGCTATAGCCCCTATTACCCTCCCTTTGGATCCGCGCCTCCTTTATATATATATATATCCTTTTATCTGATTATTTCCGTATATAGATGAAGATGCGGACGTGCCTGCGGATGCGATTAGAAATGTTGTGGATGCGGATACAATATTTTGGATCCATGCAGACTTCTAATTATGGGGTTTATTTAAGAAATGTATTTTTTTAAATTAAAATTTTATTACTTTTAATATTGACAACATATGTTATTTGCGTTTCATAAACAGAACATTTTCCAATATATTTTTCTCCAAAAACCAATTAAGAAAAGAAAGAAGGAACACGGAAATTATATGAAATGGAAAAGGTTCGTTTCCACCTGCTTCGTCTCAACTTGGTAAGCTTCCTTTATGGTACAATGAAGCAAAGGGAAACGTCCTTGAGATGTGTACGAGAGAGGATCCTTGTGTGCTATTTCTTTCGTCGTCCATTCTCTACTTCTCTCTCCCACCCTTCATTCTCCTCCCGTCATTCATCCAGAAGGACGATATTCTGCTGTAAAGGGCCTCAATAAATGCTGTGTATGCTTCCCTCCATGGTGCTTACGGTCCATCCAAACGGTTGCTAGATAGCTCTTTAGACCACGTCACGCGCTTTAAAACCGCAACGAGAATACGACGACACGAGAAAATATCCCGCCCATGTCCCGTGAGGCTGGTGTGCCGCCAAAGATAACACAGCCACTGACCTTGAAACAAAATGGCTTGTACTCTGGAAACAATAACTTCCTACCTTCATGTGCTACACAGTAAGTATTCTTAGGATTACAGTAATATGCCCAAAGGAGTTATCGTGTGTTACATACAAGAACAGCCATTCTTTTGAAAGCAAGGAATGTTTTATTTAAATAGCAAAAGCTTTAGTACATACTAAAAGATCATAAACTACTGGTAAATAAATTGGTGAGGAATCAAAATAGTTATATTAGTTTTTTCCAACGAATCTACAAAGTGCATCATACTTAATTCGACCATCAATTAAAAAAAAACTAATAAAAAATGCAACTATTTAAAGCATTTACCGCCCCCGGCTCTAGGCAATTTACCGCCCCCTTTCTCCAGAAGCTACCCTATCATGAACACAGAAGGGGAAATTGCACTCGCACTCAGAAAGGCATAAATGCAAAAAATAATTTTTGTGTCTTTTTAAATATAATAATCTATGATATTAGTGAAAATAAATCAAACACACCTTTAGAGAAAAGGTAATCCTTTTTTATAGAATTTAATATCGAGCTTCAATCTCAATGTAATTATCAGTTCGCAATTCCAGTGCAACTATCTCTTTATTTCTTGATTTTCCATCTACATCAGTTCTAGTTTTTAACCTTCAATGATAAGGAACTTGTTTGTGAAAAAGACAAAACTAGTTTTCATATCAAAACTATCATAATTAACTAAATGAAACAGGTGTTTGCTACTGTTCGAGAATTGAGTTCTTGTATTTGACATCAATCAAGTAATTCATGTTCGGATTTGTTTGACCATTTGCTTTAGCACTGTCCATGTGACCTTAAGCTATTGTGACCTAAAAATGATTTATGAATGTACTATTCAAATAGGTCAACTTTGATGCTAGTGGTCTACTGTGCCACGCTTAGTTGTATGCATGTGGAGCATGCCCGCGACCGTTCGGTCTATTTAATGGACGGGTTCCGCCAAACAAGGCACCCCGCCCGTAGTTCCTCAATACGCTATTGATTACTCATGCACAATGTGCACCGTCAGAATTTGCCCCTTAATTCTGATACCGCCTAGGCGATGTAACCCCCATTTACTGAGGGAGTGGGATACGCCCACTGCGCGGGCAGACCGAAGTCCTGAGTGCCTACCAGTTAACCTACTAGTTGAGGCAGACTGCTAGCAGTCAGTCCTACCATGCTCTGTAGGCATGGCGCCCGAGCGTTATAAGGAAAGCTCACCTCCCGCCCGTGTTCACCGTTACCCAGATTCCTGGGATTGGCTCTCACAAGCTACCGAATCCCACGGTATGACCACAGCCCGGAAGAGTCCAACCCAAATCCGGGGCCCCAGGCAATGCCCTTAGTAAATTTAACAACCATCATCATAATGCCTGTTTTACACAAGAAATATTTATTTTAAATAATATAGTTATGACAGATTTTGACGCCCTGTGCAAGTGCACGTGTGAACATATGGTAGAGTCGGCCTTGATTTAAACACTATGCAATGCTGGATCTTAAAAAAAAAAAAAAAAAATCATTCTATGTATTTAACGCTCCTGCAATAGCCAATTTTTAAAAGGCAAAAAATCTAAGTATTAGAGTCGTGTATGCGTAAATAAATAAATAAAACTTTCTTCTTTAGCGTGAGACTATTAATGGAACTCTCCTAAATTTATATTAAAAAAACTGAAAGAAAAGAAACAATTTAAGTTTGTGGTTGCAACAGCATTGCAACTACATTCAGTAACACTAAGTGGAAGACAGGGAACTCCTATTTCTTAACATGCAAAAAGCGAATTTATACCTACATCCTTCCTATCTTATTGTATTGTTGACAAGTTGTTGCAGTCGCTTTACAACCACCAGCAGTTTACATCCATAGTAGTTAGGAATTTTTTCACTTCATAGCGCTTCATTCAACTTTTTAGCTCCCTTCGTAAGCATATGGGAGCTTATAGTTCTGTTCCAGGTGTATCTGTGTGTCAGACAGAGAGATAGAGAGAGAGGTTCTTTATTTCTCAGTAACTACAAGTCAGATCTAAACCGAATGAGGTAGGAAAGTACCTCATTGCCTACGGAAAGGAAATCGGTATATTTTGGTTGCCGAACTCGGTCAGGTATAGGTTCAGTTTGACTTGTATTTGGTATTTTATTTCTTGTTAACTACACTGAGAAAAGCCAGTTATCTAGTGAGCGATGAATCATAAATATATGGAATACGCACGTTTACTACGTAAATCTGTATGAAGTATACGTTGCTCCTATGCTACATAAGTGCTGCCTTTCTCCCGGTTAGATGTTACACCATGCCGCTGCAGTATATCTCACATCTAACAGTCTTCCGTAAGTTACATATGTGAGTTATGTGTTACACACATCCTTTATATGTGACTCCTAACCGCCTATATATACTATCTAGTTTCTATCGTAATGTATAAAGTCATCTAAATAAATAACAAGTATCGTGATCTTACCCCACTGAATCACATACTGTGCTTTATCCCATTATCTATTAGGCCTACAGTTAATAGCTGTGTCATATTGTTCGAGTACAAATAGTTAATTGGTATCATTTCGTCGCATTAGAACCAGAGGAACGTAACTCCAAAAATGCGTTTTTGCTTTTCTTCCTATTTGGACATAATTTTGAAAGCCCCACTTGGTGTAAATGGAACGTAACGCCATCTGTTCTCCTTGTCGATCATCTGTTATAATGTAATTCAAATTACCATCTTATTAAAAACACATCTTTCTAAGAAAATAATATTTTTATCCTCTCGCCTGTAAAACTACGAAAATGGAGTTACGTTCCTCTGGTTTTCACGCGACGATTTCATCTATTGTGTAACAATTCACTCTATGTTCCTAGTACACACATAAAGAAAAAATGCTAGCACTTCTACTCATGTAAATGTAAAACAAAAAAAAAATCAGTTACATAATACGTTCAAGGTATTTTTCTTTTCTTTTTTCTTTCTTTTTCTTTTCTTTTCTTTTTTTTTTGTATTTGGCTGTTTTACCGACAGTACAGCGGAGAAAATTAATAGTACTATTAAAAGTCTGGATACTATTTTTTTTCTTTAAAATTATTCAATCAAACGTTTATTTATTGAATAAACAAACAGAAGTTCGTAGGAATTAAGATGAGATCATGATTTTTCATGACACTTCCAGTGTAAACTTTTCTTCTTCAGTCTCCTATAAAACTGCTAAAAGAGAGTTACGATGTTTTTCCTTCGCGTAGTGTATTAAGGAAACGGGTGTTTACGCGACTGACGCTAGAAGAACGATAAGACTTTCTATACGCGTGGTAAGTATTACGTTTCTGTACATCTCAACAAAATTCTACGAATGAGGTGTTGGTAGATTATTTTGTCATAATCTGACAAGTGACATCGAGTTTGTGACTCACATATAGAATTACATATGGTAATGTGAAATAACGTTGTTTCAATGTGCAAACTTTCAGGATAGATAGGTGGCCAAATTTTCATATATACAGAGGTTGATTCATTTACATTGAGCCGAATTTGAATGTGCCAGTTACCCACCAAATTTCAAGTTTCGATCTGGCCTGGGCGTTGATCAGTCACTCACTTAGGACTCCTTCTTTATATATATATATATATAAATGAATCGATATTGAAATAGGGGGCCCATGTCACCTTTTCATGACTGAACTGTTCAGAATGAATTTTTTGAACATAGTGCTTGTTGAAGCTGGGATTTTGTAATTTTAATTTGATTGAAACACACATCCTAATGGAGGGCAGAGGGAGTTCAAATTGTTTTGCCAAAATACGATAGAATATCTCGCAAACAGCAGAAGTTAGGGAAATGAAACTCGATATATGAATTTTTAATTACAAATGGCTGAACACGTGTTCCAGCGCTTTCAAAATGTATCATCATACATCATTGTACTTTAATTTTTTAACGAACTTTTTGAGCCCCCCATTCGATAGAGCATTAAAAACTATCTCCGAAAGTGACGGTTTTTTTTTATTTTTTTGCGTCACTTTTACCCAAGGTAATATTGAAACCCAAAAGATCGTGAGGATCGGATGGTATACCACCGTACATTCTTAAGGGTTGTATAGACATTCTTAAGCATCCTCTACATACAATTATAAATATGTCATTAAAAACAACCGGACAAGTGGAAAGAAGCCATAGTTTGTCCTATCCCTAAATCTTGTGATGCGAAGAATATACAGAATGTTAGACCTATTTCTATTTTATCAGCATTTGCCGAGGTCTTTGAGCAAGTAATATTCAAGAGGATAATGTGTCATGTAAAACCCGTCATGTCAGTATATCAACATGGCTTCTTAAAGAATAGATCAACATCCACTAATTTAGCCATTATTACAGATTTTATTGCAAATGAATTGGATAGAGGGGGTCAAGTGGATGTGATCTATACTGACTTTTCAAAAGCCTTTGATTTGGTAGACCATGATGTACTGTTGCGAAAACTAACGACTTTTAATTTCTCTATGCAAGCAAAAAGTTTTTTGGCATCCTATTTGCAAAATCGTCAACAGGCCGTCATGTAAAAAGGATATGTATCTAAAAAATTCACAGCCTTATCTGGAGTCCCTCAAGGTTCAAATCTTGGTCCACTCTTATTTCTATTAGTAATAAATGACCTACCGTCTTATATTCATTATTCTAGCACTCTTCTATTCGCCGACGACCTTAAAATATTCTCCAAAATTAATTCGATTGAAGACTGCGCAAAACTGCAAATAGACTTATGTAATATTAGGAACTGATGTGACTGTAACTGGCCCTAGATCCTGTTGTGTTGAATAAATAAATATTGGCCAAAAAGTTTCGATTTTGGGAGATTTCAGGAGCCATATCTCGGGAACTGTAAGTTATAGAGAGATGATATTGGTGTTGATTAATACCTAAGAGGATGGTGAACATTTGGTACCAAATAATAACCGGTGGTTATTGTCCAACTGGCCAGTCGTTTGGCCAGTGGCCACCGGTTACTACTGGTAGCAAATGCTTACCATTCTCTTAGGCGTTGATAAACACCAATATCATCTCTCTATGACTTACCGTTCCCGAGATATTAGCCAAAAAATTCCAATTTCGGGAGATTTAAGAAGCCATATCTCGGGAACCGTAAGTCATCGAGAGAGGACATTTTGCCAATTTTTCACTTTTGAGCCTTCCTTTTTGAGCATGTGTTTTCGTAAATTAACATATCGTTGAACGTTTTAACAGAGCTCTTCGGGAAAACATGTGGAAAAAATTTAGTACTCACGGAAATTATACCAGTAATGGTAAATGGATAGATATACTACAAGAATTGTTTAATGAATATAACAATAAAGTACATAGAACAATTGGTATCAAGCCTGTAGAAGTTAATAAGAAAAAATAATTCTGTTTAAGTTTGTTGTGGCAATGTTCTTGGAGTATTCTCAACTGGTTATAATTGGAAAATATTATATGAAATTTGTAACTTACCTTTTCTGGTATTTGTGATATTTTTATGGCACCAAAAGTTTGGGTATTTAGTTATTGGCTTTTCATCTAATACGTAGTTTGATGAAATTACAGGGCAACTTAATGCATTCAACTTCATTTATATGTAATTTAAAACTTATCAATGGTAAAAAACCTTACAAACAATAAAAAGCCACTGAAAAAGTTCTATTACCTACGGAATGAATGGTCTTTTTTTAAATTTATCTCAATTTCGTTCCGAGAGAACTAAAATAAAACGAAGAGAGAAATTAGATGAATATTGGAGTGACTCATACAAGGAAGTGAGCTCTAGGAAATTGAACGTTTGAAATATCAACGAGGGCACACGATGCTATTAACTGGGGAAACCTGAAAGTAAATAGCAGGAAATCATACCCTTAAATGAAGATAGCAAATTTTCATATGAAAGAAGAGAAAGATGAAAAAAACGTCTTATAGGTAAAGGTAATTTTAAGAGCAATGAACTCCCATTTTACATGTGTAATCATTTCAATCTTGATAGCTACACGTGTGTCCATTGCTTCAAGGTTTTCCGAGTATTTCTATTCATGAGTCTGCAAGAAGATAAGGTTAATTTAAAATAAGGAAGAAAGTTATATATTTATTCAATATATTTTCCTTGTAATTCACTTTTCTGGCTTTCTAGACCACAGTTTCCTTCTACTTGAATCAAATAGCTTTCCAATTACCTCAAAATTTGCTGGATGAACGCCTTGAAGTTGCGGATCCTCACCGGAAATCTAACACAAGTTCATACACATCATCAGTGGCGTATTTAGGGGGGGCTTCCGGGCTTAAGCCCCCCCCCGAAATCTTACTTACTATAGTAAAGCATATGAAATATTATGCAGAATTTTCACATTTTCAGGCAAAGCCCCCCCGAAAGTTAGCCAAGCTCTCCCCGAAACAAAATCGTAAATACGCCACTGCACATCATATCTATCACGCTATCAATTTGGATATACAGGAGATCATAATATTACTATTTTAGGTCTAAAAAATTACTTAATACCATAATAGAGGAAAAGCATTTTTAGAATTTTGATTCTTTACTTGCATACTCTTGTTTTAAATTCTTGCCAAAAGGTGTCATGTTTTCCTAAAATTCATTAAAGAAGAAATAAAATATCAATTGCTTTTAACAAAAATAAATAAATAAATAATAAATGTTCAAAGAAGAGACATACAAGGTCTGTCTGGAAAGTTATGTCACCAAGTCTACAAGTATGATAAAAGAAATTTTTTTAGATAATAATAATAATAATAATAATAATAATAATAATAATAATAATAATAATAATAATAATAATAATAATAATAATAATAATAATAATACACGCATATTAAGATTCTTGAGCGTATTGTCCTGCGTTGATACATCTTTGCGAGTGGTATTTCCAACTGGTGAAGGCATCCTGGAAGATTGTTCAGAAAGTGCGTTTAAAGCCCATTGCACAAGCTGCTTTCCCGTCATCAATTATTCTGTAACGATGTCCTTTCAGGGGGAGGGGGAATTTCGAACGGGGAATCAAAAATAAGTTTGCAGCAGCTAAGTCGGGACTGCAGAGTGACTGAGAGGGCGTTGCAACACTAGATTTGGCCAGGTTGCTGGTCAAGAGAAGCAAGCGCCACATCGCGAGACTTGTACAAGAGACGAAACAGAGGTTTAGGAGGTCCTTCACATCCGACAACTCGGAGACAACTGAGCAAGTACTCGCTTGGTAGTTGGCTTACATCAGCTTCAATCCCGGCGGATAGAGCGAGCTACAACGTACAGTAGCTTCACAATTGTAAGTCATTCAAGGGAAAATGTGGGGAACGTCTAAACTAGAACGGTACTAGAAACTATTCTAATTTATTATCCACCATGGATTGAGTATAGCCCGCTCCCCCAGTGATTTTTAACGAATCATAGTGTTTCTAACGATCCATATTAGTTCATAATGAATCGAAATCGCATGTTATAAAGATTTAAGATGTAAATCTTGTGGTAAGGAAGGTTTAGTATAAGTAGTAGTAGTAGGAGGAGGAACGGGTTAGAAGCCCTGCAGGGATTGGTTGGGTTCTGTTCTCGATATAAGTAGTAGTAGTAGCAGTAGTAGTAGCAATAGGAGTAATAATATTAGTAGTAGTAGTAGCGACTCTTCCAGTTCCGGTGACAGAACTGGGGGGAGCGGGCTATGCACAAGCCTCCACCATAATTGTATCTACTGTATATTCCAAGAGTACACTACTAATCCTGTGTTACGCTTAATCAAAAAGTACCAAGCCAAACACCATCTCACTTATAACTTCAGATATATTTATTTCATATTACTTCCAAATTTTCAACTAGCGTTTACATTATTAAAAGTACATAAAACAAATTCATACGTACATATTATCTAATTTGATATATCAATTCCCAATCCATGAAACAACATAATAGTTTCCTAATTTAACAATCCATCTTAAATATACCTACAATTTAATTTTACATGTTTTCACAGACTAACACCTGACAAAGCCTAATCACAAAATATCATGTTCCATTATTCCGTAACATAACGATTCCAATCTCAAAAGCTTCATTTCGAACGCGCCTTACAGGACTCATTCCCACCAACAATCAACATCGTCGCTGCGCCTCGAAGAACCGCTATGTGTTAAAACCACAACTTTTCAGGAGAAGCAGAAAAACATTCCCAACTCTTAAAATTTTGGCAAATACACGGAAACACTTGAAAAATGTAATAAAATTGGTTGTACATATATTATGCACTGGACATTGTTGTAGCTTGCTTGAACAGTATTATGTTACTATTTTTGTGTTTACGTAGCACTTTTTGCGCCTTTATAAGCACATAAAGAATTTGTATATCTTAATCAGTGCGTACGTGATGAACCAGAAGCCTTTAATTTCAATCTATAATTTTTCATGACATAAGGGACGCTGTCTGATAGCTTTCTGGTTTATTTGCATGACATAAATCATTTTCGACAAAAATGTCACGTAGCGGTTCTTCGAGGCGCAGCGACGATATATAACCATACTTTCTGGACAGGCGTTGTATACTAAACGATAGATCTTATTAAGCTGCACAAAATGATATCAAAATGTGTAAAACCTCATGCGTAGATTTCGAGAAAATAGAGAAAAATAATAAATTTGTAATCTTAAAAATTGTTGCTATAC